>NW_026099575.1:26876743-26897214 GCF_025091365.1 Daktulosphaira vitifoliae | reverse complement strand
AAAAAAAAAAAAAAAAAAAAAAAAAAAACACATCTTAGTAAAACCAATACCTTCTCAGTTTCGCATCGAAGCTAAAATATTAGAAAAAAAGTATAACTAAAGGTTAAATTTATTTTTAATTACATATTGGAACAATCTCGTGATAAATTTCTCTTTTGCGTGCAAAACAGAAACATCCATTGGCTAGTGATTGCGCTGTAAAAAATTGAGTTTGTTTTAAGATTAAATTATTTAAAAATAGTTTTAAATCTAAATAGGAAAGCTCACTTAGTTGAGTTCATTAGTATTAGAGAGAACGTTAAATATGATTAAAAATACTATTACTAATAACAATAATAATAAATATAATATATAAGTTATTTAAATTAAGTATTTTGTTTACAATGTAATAACATTGACTTTAATAATATAAATATTAACGTTGCATTTTTATTTTAATTTTTGTGTGTAATCTATGCTTTACATATGATTGGAACAACTATTTTTCTTGAAAAGAAACAAGATAATTTTGAATGATGGGTATTTTAATTAATTAATTAATTTAATAGCCACAAATTATTGTTTCCGGATAGCACTCTTGGTCGTCATAAGTTAGTGATGCAGCGGTTGATTCTTTGGGTGTGAACGTGTTTTACTTTCTAAGTTTTTATTATGTTTTTTCGATGCTAATAATTAATAAACTTTGTTTACATAAAAATAAACTAAATGCATATAACAAAATTTAACTAAGAAAACTATACTATACCAATTAAACTCAACAGGACACCAGTAATATACAATACTAATTTAATCATCTTCCAATATTATTAAATAATATTAATTATTATTGCTTTACTAAAATGAATATAGTGTTTCTTTGAACAAAATGAAAGATTATTATTTCAAACTTAAATTTATGTATGGTAAAACCAACTGTTTTTGCAAATGTTTAAACGATATGTGTTTTTTGGAATAGTATAACGAATAAACAAAATGTTTAAGTGTCACGTAATTTCTAATTATACTTATAACTTATGAAGTAACTTGGTGATGGATATGAATATCTTATAAAAATTTTTTTTTATTGATTGAAATTTTTATTTTGTAGATAATAAATTAGCGTGTTTCGTAAATAAAAGATTACTACTTATTGTATTATATTATTATTTATTATTATTATTATTATTATTGTTTTTCACATCATTTAACTTAAATGCGTTTTCTAGTTTTTGCACATTTCAAACATGATCTCATTCTTTGAACATCGTAAAGAAAAATAAATTTTTAAGCGCGTCATAGTTTCTTAAATTATTGAGTATTTATAACTTATAAACTAACATTATATTAATCAATTATATTGGATACCATTATCTTTTTTTATTTTTAATTATCATGCAAATTAAGAATTATTGACATTATTCAGTAAATATATATAAAAACAGTAGCATAGTGGAGTTTTATATATTTTCATACTATTTTTAAGTTTATTTAAACATAAATATAATTATCTTTACATCAAAAAAAAAAAATATTTAAAAAAAAAAGGCAGCACGTGGCTAGCCGGTTATAGATGATATCTAATAGTGATCAAAAAAGATAATATTTAATTTATAGAAATTGGTGGATTAATCCAAAAGCAAAATTAACTTCTATATGATTCATTATTCCTAATTAGTAGTTTTATGATTTATAAGTATAAATATCTATTATGGCAATTAAATATAGTATGAAATTGATTTTTAATAATTTAGTATTGTAATTTTTTTTAAAAATGGCAAACGTGAATAAAAATTGAAGGGCTTGACACAGAACTTATTAGATAATAATTTGTTGTTAATGATGAATAAATAATCTGCAAAAAATTTTTATCAGAGCCAATAATATACGTTTACTATTCAACTTTTCGGGTGTGGTGTGGCGTGGTGGTTGCACTAGTTGTTGACAAAACAAAAGGGTAAAGGGTCAAATTTATAAAAAAAATATATGAAATAATAGGTATAGACATTATGCATTTATTAAAAAAAAAACCCAGCACAGGGGGGTCGCGGCACAGTGGTGACGTGACATAGTTGGATCAAGTATAATGATATCTGACAGTGATTAAAATCACTATCATAAAAAACGCTTCGATGCAAATCTTTAGATAGTGTTTAATTTTAAAAAATAGGTGGATTATTCCAAAAGCAACATGATCTTCTATTTTCTAATTAATATCCTGAATGAAAAAAGGATTATTAAAAAATATTATTTCTCATAAAAAAATTGTGTTGATCCATACACTTTTCAATAAGTTATAGCATTATAAAGTTAAAAATGTAAAAAATAAAATCAAGAATTTTCACACAAAAATAGCATTCGGTAGCCAATTTCACCCTGAAGACAGAATAAAGTACGAAATTTTTTTTTCCATAATAAAGTTCATTTAAATTTAAGTTGAAAAAGTAAATTTTTTCTGAAAAAGTTGTCATTTTGAATTCCCCCCANAAGTCAATTTTTTGTGAAAAAGTTGTCATTTTGAATCCCCCACTGTGGGCAGGTAAAAAGTCAGATTTATAAAAAAATTATACCAAATGATAGTTAAAGACATCATGCATCCATAAAAAAAAAAATTATATTGATCCATACATCTTTCAAAAAGTTATAGCATTATAAAGTTAAAAATATAAAAAAGAATTTTTTTACAAAAATCGTATATTTTTTATAAACTTTGATGTCTGTTTTCACCGTAAAGATAAGATAAAGTCCGAAATTTTTTTCACATGTATGCACATATTTTTAAGAAAATATGTGTCCAAAGTATTATTTATTAAAAAATTAATGCAATTAATATGTCAATTAGAATTTGGGTTACCTTTTAGAATTACGTCAAGATTTATTTTACATAATAAAGTTGAATATTTGAGTTATTTTTTCTTTTATAATGTTTTATATGAACACTAAATTCTGAAATGTGTAAATAATTAAGTATGAAAGGTTTCAAGTTAATTCTTTCGTATTTCAAGTTCGTATTTTATATAACGTTGTTGGGTTCGATAATAATATTCATACATACATTCAATTTCCTCATCTTTTATTATTTCTTTAAAATGTTTTTTATATACAGTTATTTCTGAAAATTTGCCGGATAAAAGTTTCTTCTTTAACTTAGCAATATATTTACGATCATCGCTAGTTATAATTCTATAATAAATGCGCCACATCATTTGTTCATGTGGTACTTGGCAACGTCGATGATACCAAAAACGTGCCATAAATTCCTCGTCAGACATGCCATTCTTAATACTAGACTTTAAATTGTTTATCTCGTTTTCAGTAAAGAAACGTAGTCGGTACGGACTTCGTTTTTCAAAATTATAAACTTCCCAATAAACTATAAATATATAGTTAGTTTTAATATTTTATCGATTAATGATTTTTCTTCGATTAATTAAATATTCAATTCAAAACTAAAAAAGTATTAAGTATAATTGGTTTTTATTTACTTTCGTAAAGTTACCAGTAGTATTGGTATGGCGGGTTTTGGACTTAAATTAAAATTGTCCGTTACAATGTGCTTTCTCAACTTTAACTAAGTCTCGTGCATTCCTTAGTTTTAATTATTAGCTAATTTAACAATAAAATAAAAAATGGTCTATTAGCTAGTTGTGTTCTTAAGTATAGTTATTTTGAGTAACGATCTAGTAAAATAAATAAATTATTTTGCTAAATAAATAACAAAAAACAGATAACTACAATTAGAAAATATATTGATAAAAAATTTATCTTATTTATAACAAACATAAATTTATGAAATAACTATTCCAACCGATTACTCTTATATTCAATTTGTTAAAAATTAGTTTTTTAATATATTTAAAATTAGTTATTACTTAATTATGTTATCAAATTTACTTACACAGAAGATCTAAATTGATAAATAAGTAAAAGGGATGAAAAATTGCCATAGTTTGTTCAATGCTGAATTAGGATAATGTCTAGTAAGTATTATATTTAATAACTTTTAATTATGTAAAGAAGTGTCATAATTTAGTTGTAGGGAATGTGCATTGGAAGAGTTTTGAGTGTTCTATTCAAACCAAACATTATTTTATATAAAATAATTAATTATTTTTGTGTTTCGTGACAAAAAATAATTACAAATAAATAATAATACAATAAACATCTTCACTAAGAATCTTAAAAAATAAATAAAAACATAAAACCTTCTTTAGCTTTACATCGATTTATTGATAAATACAGACAATGACGATATTTTTTTTGTTACTTTTACATTTTTGTTTAATAAGTTTTTTATTCATCAATGAAATATTACACATTGATAAGCAATAAACCAATAAATATTTAACTACATAGTTAAAAAAATTTTCTTAAATTGTTTTACATTTTAATTAATTTAGTATCTATAAATAATTACGTATAAATAAAATCAAGGTAATTATTTCGTACTTTAAATTCGTATTCTTTATAAGGATTTTGGAATTCTGTATAAAATAAATATAGCATAACATATTCTATATTATTTAATTCTTGTTTAAAATGATTTTTGTATACATCAATTTCTGAAATTTCGCCAGACAATAGTTTCCCTTTTAGTTCCGCGATATATATACGATCATCAAGAGTTATAATATGAGATCTAATGTTCAACAGCAAAGATCTATCAGGTTCTTGGCAACGTCGAAGGTACCAAAAACGTGCCATAAATTCCTCGTCAGTCATGCCATTCTGAATTTTAGACTTTAAATTATTTGTTTCGTTTTCAGTAAGGACACGTAATCGGTACGGGCTTCGTTTTTCAAATTCATGATCTGTCAAACTAACTAAAAATATAGAATTTTTAAATATTAGTCATTTATCATTTTTCCCAAATAGTGTAAATTAAAGAGTTAACTTAAATACATATGATTAATGTTACCTACATAAGTTTTCAAAATTTTCAATCTTTCGAATACAAAAAGGACAATCTACGTCACCTCTTGAGAATTTATTTGCGCAATAGTTTCCTACAATGTGACCACAGGGGGAGATGGTAACTGAGTTTGTCTCTTGTTGGCAAATATGACATAATAAATCTATACAAACACTGCATGTTAAAAGTATTTAGGTAATTTGGATTATTAAAGTTAAACCAAATATCTCTTTGATATTGATGATTGAATTGACAATAGTTGTTATCATTAGTTAATTTTTTACGACTGTAAATAATAAAAGTTATGACATTTTAACCGGAAATCGGTAATGAAATATGTTACTATTATCTAAATAAATTTTGATATCACCAAAATAATTTATTCATCAAATTTATTGTAATTAAATAAATAAATATATGCATATTTTCCATTACCTTCTGAATTATTTACTGTATTATCTATAAATTAAACAGTTAATAAATTTCACTATTATCATATACATGACTACTTTAGTTTATATTTTATTCCTTAAACGGAAAAATATGTATTAAATTGGCTTATAAAATAGAAAATGATGTAAACTTTCTCGTCCTTAGGTACCAAAATAAATTATTTATTATATTTATTGCAATTAAATGAATAAATATATGTATATTTTCCATTACCTTCTGAAGTATTTACTGCATTATCTATTAATTAAACATTTAATAAATTGCACTATTATCATATACATGACTACTTTATTTTATATTTTATTCCTTAAACGGAAAAATATGTATTAAATTGGCTTATAAAATAGAAAATGATGTAAACTTTCTCGTTCACACTCCAACTTCCTTAGGTACCATAAATAGAACTATTTATAAAAAAATTTAGCCATCTAAACATTTTTTATCAAATATGTTAGTGATATGGTTTTTATTGTAAATTTATAGGCTAATTAATGTTTGCAAGTGTATGAAGTTCACAGTTTTATAGGGCTACAAATTAGTCTTTTAATAAATTTGATTAAATAAATAAATATACGTATGTTACCATTTGATATATCTGCTGGATCGTCTATAAATTTAACAGTTAAAAAATGTTAATTAACGATAAAATGATAATTAATTTTTAATACAAATTTAGAAACGATTGTATGGTAACAGTAAAATAAAAAATCATAATTTAATTTAAATTATTTATTTTATCATTTATATGATATAACTCATATATATATATATATATATATATATAGTAATAAATTTCTAATTACTGTTTATTGTATCTTCATTTGGGTCACCTGAAAATGAAATTATTAGGTAAAATTGATATTATATTATAAATGTCAAAATATATATTAATATGTTTGATTCTTAAAGATTATTAATGATGCTGGTCATCACTGTTTTAGGATCGTTCTCGATCTGAGCTTAATATTCTGCTTACGAAATTCTTTTGATACATATTTCGCTCATAAAAAGTCGAGAGAGGCAATTTAAACAATTTGAGGGATAATCTATATTAGTGGTAAATTTCATGCAAATTTAAGATTTTAAATTCATTTGCAGAAGTCAAAAAAGATCGTAGAAGCTTAACTTTACCATCTTATCCCGCCTTACCATAAGTTTAAAATAATATTAATAATTTAAATATCTTTTAAATAAATTAATAGTGAATAAAATAACAATAAGTGGTAAGTTTTTTAAAATGAACCATAATAATACGTATAGTGTTTTATAAATTAAAATTACAAAATTATAACATAGATTGAGTGATATACAGTTTAGTTATTATTTTAAAATTAATTTCATTTTAACTGTTATAGTAATTATCAGAAACATTTTCGTAAAATAGTATTCCTTTATAAGAGTTTACCATGTGTATAAATACATTTGTTTTAAATATAAATGGAGTAGAAAAGGTCTAAAACAAAAGTCTTATTTTATTACAAAGTCTTATTCATTTTTACAATGATTCAATGATCATTTCGTTTTAACATATTGTTAACAGTTTTCACATTATTCAGACTACGTTAATGCACATTTTTATATATTTTTAAATTTTAAAATAATCGTTCTTTTATTGGTTTTTATTTTTTTTTAAATTTTTGATGGGTCGGTAACAATTTAAGTTTAGTACATATCGAGTTACAAGCATCTTAATACAATGAGTGGATACTGGTCCTAGTGTGTATAAATAACACATACTCCCTTCGCGCTACATATCCATTATTCTCAGATTAACTCCAATACTTACCAAGAAGTATAAAATATTGAATAACTAAAAGTTGTTAACAATTCTTCGGAAAGAGACGTTAAATTAATAGAGGGTTTATATAATATCATTACAAGAGATGAAACACAAAAATAATTCTTACTACAGACGTGTATTTTCTTATAATTATATTTTACTTTAAAATTGACTTACTATTTTATATTGTATCGGACAATTAAATATTACAGATATAGATATCCTTAGGCGACAAAAAGAACATTTACAATTACTATGACATTGTAAGCTTATTTAATTTATTTAAAACACCTTTAATTTAAACATTACTCTCATTATTGTAATTATTGTCATTAAAGTAAAAAAAAAAAAAATTAATTTAGCTTATTTTATTTATTAGTTTAGCTTCGATGCGAAGCTGAGATGGTACTCTATTAATAATCTAAATAATTATATTATTAATACTTTTGAAATATTTTTCCGAAAAATATAATGTTTTCGTCATTTTCTTTAGTTTGAAAAGGTCAATATAAGCAAAATTATATATGTTTACTTAAAAATAAATAAAGATATTCCAAAGTTTTAGTTATACACAACTGTTTTTTTAAATTAATATTTAACAATTTTTACCAAATGTTACTTATATCTGATTTTTTTAATTTTACAAAAAACTTTTGACCATACAAAAATTTATACGACACTTTAAAATTGAAATTTTTACAATATCATTAAAGTTTGAGTTTAGAGTGTTCCGTGTTAATCATCATGCCATATAAAATTCAAATTTTGTAAATTTTTTTTCAAACTTATAAGAAAAATTCCCAGTTATCATTACTCAAATTTAAAACTTCAATATTACGTAGTTCGTATTCTCAGTAAAACTTACAATACTAAATAATTCCATATCAAATTCACACAAAACTGAACTGATTAAGAAATGTTCTCATAACTGACTAAATTAATTTATATACCTAATTATTCATGATACTTATTTTACAAAATTGTATAAATTGTAAATTTTAATGCAATAATTAAAATGTTTGAAAAAACAAAAGAATAACTGGATATTAAAGTTATTTTTAATTACATATTGGTGTTATGTTATTGAAGTCCTCCTTGAAGCACCATCCATTGATTTGTGATTGATCTGTAAAAAAATTGAATTTATTTTATGATTAAATTATTTAAAAATATTTGTAAATCAATATATAAAAATGAGGTTATTCAAATTAAGTTTTTAATTTGTTTTTTTATGTGAAGGCTTTTATTTTGATAATATTAATGTAGCAGTATTATATATTTTTTTGTGTCTAACTATACTAATTTATCTATTATTAATTATTAAATATTTCCAATACATAATTAGCAAAACATACTGTACCAATTAAACCCAACAGAACAATAGTAAAATACAATGTAAATTTAATCATTATCTAGTATTATAAAATAATTATTATTTCTTTACTAAAATGAATATATTGTTTCCTTGAATAAAATAAAAGACTACTACTTATTAATTTAACGTCATTAAATTAGAATTTATATATGTTTTAAAATAACTGTTTTGTAAATTTAAAATAGTAATTCATTCTTTGTATAACGTTAAAAATAAATAAAATTATTAAGTGTCGCATAGTTTCTAAAAATACAGGGTACTTATAACCTATAAACTAAAAATGTGTTAGAAATGAGTATCTTACAAATTTTTTTTTTTTTTTTTAATTTACATTATTTTTGTGGATCATTAATTAATAATACATTTAATTACCACATAATGATTTATATATTAAATTATGAATATTAAAACATATTAGCTCTTTTATTATTTACCCAAATTATTGAAAAATGCAGATATTACACTTTTTTTTGTACATTTATAAATTAAATTATTTGCTTATTGAGTTACTAGCTAAATGATGTACAATAAAAATGAAGAGAGACCTACTGATCATAGAATTCAGACACCAAGATCCGGAAGGAATAGACCCAAGGCTACTCAAGTCGTCACCCAGCGAAAACCATGTGGAAAGACTAAACAGATTTTAGAATAGGGACATGGAATTAGAGTTTTGTGAATAACAGGAGCTGATAGTAACAGATACATACCTTGAAGTCTCGCTATGGAGAACATGGAAAACGCCTGGAGATAGAATTTGGTATCAAATAGATATCATACTCATAAAAACTTCAGAAATCAAATCATATCTAGCTATGTCTACTCAGGATATGACATCAAAGATGACCATAATCTTGTGATGGCATATTGCAACATCAAATTTAAGAAAAAAACTAAAGTAATAAAAAATATGAAATGGTGCATTAGAAAACTAAAAAACCAAAATATAACAAAAGGATTCAAAAGGAATTTAGATAAACTTGATATTGGAAAAAAGACTGGGATAATATGAAGATGGATATAATTAGAATTACAGATAAAATTATTATTAAAAATAAAATAGAGCCCAGGAAACCATGGTTGAAATAAAAAATTCTTGAATTGATTGAAAGAAGGATTAAATTAAGGAATAGAGATTATAATTTATATAAACAGGTAAAAAAACGAAATGACAACAAAATGCCGTCTAGCAAAGGAATGTAGGCTAAATAAAAACATACAAGAAATAGAACGTGATTTACTAAGTAACGATACAGGCAAAGCCTATAATAAAATTAAATAAACTGCAATATAAATCCAAGACATCCAGCAACATAGTTTAAGGGAAACAAACAAAAATCTGTATGAAAATGAAAAGGTAATAGAGTGGTGGATAATATATATGGGAGATTTATACAGGGAAAAGAGGAGATCGAAAATGAAGAGAAATATATAGAAAATTAAATAGATGTAAATGAAGATAGAAAAGGACCCGAAATACTGATAAGTAAATTGGAGACGACTCTAGGAGAACTGAGTGACAAAAAAGCAACAGGAATTGACGATATCCAGACTGCACTATTGAAAAGTATAGAAGAAAAACAAAGTATCAATTGTTTAAAATCATTAATGATAGCTATAATAGTGGAAGTTTACTACTAGATTTTGTCAAAAAGAGGAACTATAACAGTTTCAAAGAAAAGCGATTCCATGGAATGTGGAAAATTTTTTGAAAAAGGCGAGGAACAAGAGATGTGATATTAGCATTGCGACAGATCATTGAGAGAAGAAGTACAATGAATAGAAATATTATAGCAACATTCATATATCTAGAAAAAGTTTTCGTTAAAGTGGATTGGAAATATTATTCAAGATATTAAGAGAAAAAGGAATTGATTGGATAGAAAGATGGCTCTTCTTCAACTTATATAAAGACCAAACAACAGAAATAAATGTAAATGAATCGGTAAAAGATACAAGAATAAGGAGAGGAGTAAGACAAGGGTGCCCCTTGTTGCCCTAACTATTCGATCTTTTCATTGAAATGAGTATAGATGAAATGAAAATCAAGACCAACGGAGTGAAAATAAATGGTCAACATATACACTGTATTTGCTTTACGGCTGCCATTGTTATTTTAGTAGAGTTGAACATGAATAATATGCTACAAATTTTACAAAGTGCACTTGAAAAATTTTAAATGAAAATAAATTCCATGAAAACCAAAACTATTCTTATAAATAAAATGCACTCAGATCTAAATCTTAATATACAAATAAACAATATACGAATACAACAAGTCGGAGTATTCTGCTACCTTGGAAGTATCATAGTTTCCAATAACAAATCAACACCAGATATCAAAAGAATAATAGCATTGGCAAAGCAAGCATTCAAACATAAGAATCAGCTTCTCACTAATATACATCTGAGTATTGGCATACGTAAAAGATTCGTTAAAACATTTGTCTGGTGTGTGCTTTCATATGGTAGTAAAACATGGACCATTGACAAGAAAGACAGAAGCAAGCTAGAAGTATTAGAGTTATGGATATGGAGAAAAATGTCAAAGATAAATTGAAGAATTTGGCGTCAAACAGACAGGAGTGGCTTCAACGCAAGGCATTGTCTTTAATAGATTATGATTAATGAGTTTTTCATTCGCCTATAAAACATTATTTTTAAATTAATAAAAATTATGATGGCGATGTGATGAATTGTTTTACTCTAAATAAAATTTTTCTTAAAATTTGTAGGGTCAAGTGGGGTAAATGGAAATTGGGACAAAAGGAAAAAAATATTATTTAAATTAGATTATTAGTGATTATAGAATTTAGTATTATTGTAACCACAGTACACATAAGGTATAATAGTATGCAATGATAAAAACATTGAAAATTTAGGGTTATGTACAAATAGTTATTACTCGAAAAAGTGTCTATGATTATTTTAGTTTATGTTTTCTGCTCAACGGCTTTTGAGAAGTGCATCTTCATCAAAAATGTAAGTAGAACAGTACAGTTTGAACTAAATTGTCATTTTATATTTACTTATTTACTATATAGTCTTAAAACTAGTTTAATATCACTTTTTCTATGGATTTATAATTTTTTTGTAAAATACAAAATAAAAATCATTTGGGGTAAATGGAAATTTGGTTTTGGGGTAAATGGAAATATTAATAACAAATATAATTTGAAATATTATGGTCTTTGTAATCTTTTTTTTCAATTTCAGGGTGCGCAATTATATAAAAAAAAAACACCAGGACCAAAATATACTGTAGAAGATGTCAAAAAAGCCGTTACTACCATAAAAAAAGGAAATAAGACATACAAACAAGTAGAATATCATCAGAGGAATATAATATTCCAATTACTGTAATTTTTAATAGAATAAAAGGGCGTCAAACTGCAATGAAATGTACTAAAAATATGGAACAACAGAAAGTTGTACTGCTGTTTGATGGGCATTGTTCACATTCAAGTTTGCGCATAGTTCATCTTGCAATTCAAAATAATATAATATTAGTCAGATTTCCAAGTCATTTAACCGATCGCTTATAACCTTTAGACAAATGTGTGTTTAGACCTCTACAAATTGCATGGAACAGACTTTTAATAAAGTTTGGAAAATATATGGTAGGTAAAGGAGCTGGCCGTTTAACTAAAGGTATGTTATCAGAGATGTTAGGCATACAATGGACTAATGCAATGAACCCTAGCAATATTATAAATAGATTTTCTACAACTGGTTTGTTTCCTTTTGACAAAAAAAAAGTTTCCTGTGGACGAATTTGACCCAGTTGATCTTGAAGAATACTTAAAATGTAAAGCCAATGAAGACAGTAATAATCCTTCAGTTTCAACAATTGAGCAACCAGATATTATTCAACATAATTCATTAGATATGCATATATATGAAAATAGTAACAATTATTGCTTTGAAAAGTCATTTCAACCTGCAGTTGTAGAAAATAAAATTTCATTAGAACCTTAAACGTCAAGTAATAATATATCAGTAAGCCCAAAAGATATAATATGTATTTTTACAAATCAATTATTACAATATAAAACTAACAATACAATTTGTGTTACAAAAGACTGAATTCCTCGTCTTATAGCAACAAAGTATGGTGAAGTTTTAACAAATGAAGATGTGTTAAAAAAATTGGAGGAAGCAACCTCAAAGAAAAAGCTAATAAAATATCCTAGTAAACGTGGGAGACCTAAAAAGGCTATTGAAGATGCACAAAATATTGTGGTGGAACAATCAGTTGATAATATTGATGATGTAGTTTATTATTCATCGGAAAATTATTGTAATGACAATTTATTAGATTTAAGTATTGAAGAAATTATATATAATACACCAATCTGGTCTCAAATAAAACCTGGAGTATTTATTTTAGTAGATTTTATTGGAGGGAACCGAAAGAAACAACATTTTAAGTATGTAAAAAAATAATGAAATTGGAACTGATTTTTATATTGTTGAAAATGACTTGTCAGATATTACAGTAGAGATGATTCTTGCAATATTACCGATACCAACTGAACATAAGAAGAACAGAAAAACGATGTACACATTTCCTGGATAAATAAATGTCAATGAAAAATAATCAGTTTAGTCATTATGTAACCTACTTATTTATACATTAATTTATGTGATATATTTAAAAACTATAAAGACTGTTAGTTTGTTATTTTGTTTATAATTTTTACTTTACATTATTATTTTAGCTTCGATGCGAAGCGGAGAAGGTATTGGTTTTACTAAGATGTGTTTTTTTATTTTTTTTTTTGTGTCTGTCACTACTTTTTCTCAGCTCTCACTGGACCGATTTCTTTTAACAATACGTCAAAAGATCACAAATTGTATCTAGTTGAAGACATTACCCTTAAAAATTTAAAAATTTTCCCTCGTTCCCCGCAAATGGGGGAAATATCCAAAAAAATTACAAATTTAAAAATCGCTAATTTTCGAAATTTTTTCACTTTTTTTTCTTAAAACTTCCATAACTTTTTGAAAAATCATAAATCTACATATTTTTTTTTTTATACTAAAACCTTAGATATTTACCTTTCATTTGATATCATTTTTTTGAAAATCTATCACTTAACCTGCTCATTGGGGGGGATTTAAAATGGCAACTTTTTTACAAAAATTAATTTTTTCAACTTAATTTTTGAAAATGTTCCGGAAATACTGCGTCCTTTAAACATATATCAAATTAAAGCTTATTTTATGTACTATAAAATGAAAAAAAAAAATTTGTCCCGACACTTTATCTTCTGCATGTAAACGGTTGCCGTAGTTAAAAAAACACTATTTTTGTGTTAAAATTTTCGATTTTCGATTTTTAATTTTCAACTTAAAAATGCTATAACTTTTCGAAAAATGCATGTATCAGCACAATTTTTTTTTTTCTAAATACATTATAAGTACATCTTCCATTTGACATACTTTTTATTAAAATTAGACAATTTCCCCTTATATAGGGGGGGTTCAAACTTTGAAACATTGTATAAAAAATAGAACTTTTTCAACTGAACTTTTGAAAATGTTCCGGAAATACTGCGTCCTTTAAACATATATCAAATTAAAGCTTATTTTATGTACTATAAAATGAAAAAAAAAATTTGTCTCGACACTTTATCTTCTGCATGTAAATGGCTGCCGTAGTTAAAAAAATGCTATTTTTGTGTTAAAATTTTCGATTTTGAATTTTCAACTTTAAAATGCTATAACTTTTCGAAAAATGTATGTATCAGCACAATTTTTTTTTTCTAAATACATTATAAGTACATCTTTCATTTGACATACTTTTTATTAAAATTGGACAATTTCCCCTTATATAGTGGGCGTTCAAAACTTGAAATATTGTAAAAAACATAGATCTTTTTCAACTGAACTTTTGAAAATGTTCCGGAAATACTGCGTCCTTTAAACATATATCAAATCAAAGGTTATGTTATATACTATCAAATGAAAAAAAAAAATTTGTCTCGACATCTTATCTTCTATGTGCAAATGGCTGTCGAAAATTTAAAAAAAAATGTAATGTTTGCGATAAAAATTACATTTTATCGGGATGTTTTTTGTACTTAAAACTGCCATAACTTTTTCAAAAATGAACAAATAAAAATAATATTTTTTTGTATTGAAACCTTAGATATTTCCCTTTCATTTGATATAATTTTTTTTGAAAATCTAACACTTATTCTGCTCACTGGGAGGATTTAAAATAGTAACTTTTTTACAAAAAATAACTTTTTCAACTTAACTTTTGAAAATGTTCCGGAAATACTGCGTCCTTTAAACATATATCAAATCAAAGGTTATGTTATATACTATCAAATGAAAAAAAAAAATTTGTCTCGACATCTTATCTTCTATGTGAAAATGTCTGTCGAAAATTAAAAAGAAATATAATGTTTGCGATAAAAATTACCTTTTATCGGGATGTTTTTTGTACTTAAAACTGCCATAACTTTTTCAAAAATGAACAAATAAAAATAATATTTTTTTGTATTGAAACCTTAGATATTTCCCTTTCATTTGATATAATTTTTTTTGAAAATCTAACACTTATTCTGCTCACTGAGGGGATTTAAAAAAGTAACTTTTTTACAAAAAATAACTTTTTCATCTTAATTTTTTGAAAATGTTCCGGAAATATTGCGTCCTTTAAACATGTATAAAATTAAAGCTTATCTTATGTACTATAAAATGAAAAAAAAAATTTGTCTCGACGACCTATCTTCTATGCGCAAATGGCTACCGTATTCAAAAATATGCTATTTTAACAAATTTTTTTTTTTAATTAAACACTATCTACAGATTTGCATCGAAGCGTTTTTTATGATAGTGATTTTAATCACTGTCAGATATCATCTAAACTGGACCCAACTATGCCACGATCCCACTGTGCCGCCACCTCACTGTGCTGGGTTTTTTATGTTAAATTGTTATTATTACTATTATATGATAACAAAAGACTTAATATATTTTGAAAGTTATGAAATAGTAAGTAAGCATTACTGTACTAAATTATGTTAAAATAATAAAGATTACCTAATTATTTGATTAATGAAATTGTAATTTATTTAATTCAAACAAATTTTCATTTGCCCCAGGCTTATAACATTATCAACTATACTTTAATTTTCATTTACCCCATACACAATATACTGTTTGGGACAAATGAAAATTTATAGATATTGAATATATGAAATAATATAATGATAGCTGTAACAGAACAATTTCATTTGCCCATTATGTGTGTTCAGTATAACACTTGCAGTTGGAAATAGTTATTTTCATTTACCTCAGAAGTATAGGGCAAATGTAAATTTTTTATGCAATTTCATATTATTTTTTTCTCTTAAAATAATCAACTATTTTAATGTTTGATTGAAATGCTAGACACATATTGTGTATAGTTAAATAGTTTTTATCTAAACCAAAATTAAAAAATGTTATTACTATATGAATCTTATAAAAGTTGTAAAACGTGTAAATTTCATTTCCATTTACCCCACTTGACTCTACTGTTGGATTCGATATACGTTAAAACTACATCCTTTTAAAATTAAAATAATTATAAATATGTATAATTGTAGATTAGTATAGAAACTAGGTATAAAACTTATACTATATAACTACGCAAATTAAAAATTATTTATGTACTGTTTTACATGAAAACTAATTTGATAAATTAATAAATAATTGAATATGTAAGAAATCAAAGTATTTCAGTTATATATATATATATATATACATTAATAATTTATATTAAACTTGTTGTGTCTATTAAATATTTGAAATTTATTGAAAAAGGCTCGTTGAGATCGTGACAAATTCACTTTTGGTTGATGGTGATCTTGAATCAAAGTAAATGAAATTCGATTGTGTTTGCGAAATTTTTTATCGCTTTATTTTTAAATATAATATGCAAACAATGACAATTTTGTTGAAAATAATTTATAAGAACACACGTGTTTGTTATAAATCACACTTTTTTGTCAATGATATAATAAAATAAAATTTGAATAAATAAAAGCAACTTTTTTTAATGTAATAGCTCGATAAAATCATTACGAATAAGAAGTATTTGAAATTTTAAGTTTTATTAATATTAGGGGAGTAGTAAGGCGATTTTTGAATAAAATACAAAATTCGATATTTTTCGTTGATAATGATTTTTAGCGAAATTAAAAAAGTTTTCGCAAAAACTTTTGATATACTAAATATTTAGCGTTTTGTTAAAATATTTTCTTACAGACTTATTTTATGGGTTGGCAGGACTGAACGTCGTAAGCACGATACAATTAAACGACACCGTTGTATTTAAACACAAGAAGGTGGCGTCGAGACAATTATTGGTGAAAAAATTATCAGAAAAAAAAATGCGTACTTAATCACTAAGTTAGCGGATGTGAATCCAATAGTTACACAAAGCCAAAAACAAACATATAACGCGTTATAGAAAGGTCGACGGTGTCGCACACAAGGACGGGCTGTGTATCGGGCGGTGCCACGGAAGTTACTTAACGTATTTTTGCGGGTCGGGTCGTAGATGGACGTGCGGCACATGATGGACTTTGTACCGTGGCGTATGGCACGCGGTGTAAGTCAGTCAATACTGTACACATAGTAGGGCGACGGCTGATAAAAGTGTCACACCGCGGGACCGTGTCAGGGTCTATGACAATTTTACGACGACCAATTGTTATGGTACAACCATTTTACTACAAAGCGCGTCCCGAGTATTAATTGTAAATATGTAGCAGTACTCTATGTATTAAAATAATAAGAATAAAAATTGTTTATTTCAAATCTCAAAAAATTATATTTTAGTTTTGTATTTATACTCTTGGTGAATATCGAAATATTTTAGTTACTCGTTTGGAACATAGATTTACAAGTCTTAAAACTATTAATATAATTAAAATTTCGCTGAAACTTTTTTTTTATGTTTTCAATTCATTAAATCTAAGATAAGTTTATTAAATTCAATTTTAAACTTGAATGTCTGCTATTGGTTGGTTTTGTACTGTTGTTATCTATATTTTCTATTAACGTTAGTTATTAAAATAGGAAAATTAAATGAAATAAATGTACTGAGTGGAAAAGATCTAACTAACAACACTTATAACTTTTGATGCAATTAGAATTTCGCTGTAATTTTTCTTTTTTCTTTTTACATATTTGCATTTAAAATAAGCTAGTTCAAAATTTCAAAATCATATTACTCGAAATATAAAAATTATATATATATTGAAAAAAGCAAAAAATTTTTAATAAATTTAACTTTCTATTGCTATGTCTATTAGATTTATATAATATTTATGAAAATCTTTGTATGCCTTTTTGAAGGTATTTTAAAATAATATAAAACACAAAACCCAGAATTTTAACACAAATATAGCATATTTTTTAATACAGTAGTCATTTTCATCATGAAAACAAGTCCAGAGGTCAAATTTTTTTTTTTTTTATTTAAGTATATTACATAGGCTTTAATTTAAAATATATATAAAAGTGTTAGTATTTCCGGAACATTTTCAAAAGTTAAGTTGTAAAAGTTTCCATTTTTAAACCCTCCCTTGTGGTCAGGTAAAGTGTCAAATGTTCACAAAAATATATAAAATGATAGGTAAATACCTATGGTGTCTATACAAAATTAAATTACAATGATTAGATCATTTAAAAAAAAAAGGCAGTTTTAAGAAAAGAAAATTGAAAAAATTTCGAAAATTAGCGATTTTTAATTTTGTAACTTTTTTGGAGGTTTCCCCCATATACGGGGAACGTGGGAAATTTTTTCAATTTTTGTGGGTAATGTCTTCGACTAGATACAATTTGTGATCTTTTGACGTTCATCAAAATCGATCTAGTGAGAGCTGAGATTGAGTAATTACAGACATAAAAAAAAAAAATAAATTATAAATATAAAAACACATCATAGTAAAATTAATACCTTCTCAGCTTTGCATCGAAGCTAAAATTAGGAGTAATGTACTTAATGAAACACATTGTATACAAGTGTTTGAGAGTATGTAAATAGGTATATGCTATTATTCTTGGTTCTTTGATTTTCGCCAATTATCCTACAAACTATGCTTTTTACAAAAAAAATTATAAAACATAATTTATAGAACTAAATGTTTGCCGTAAAAATGTTATTATCAAAAAAGTCGTATCTGTAAAATTTAGGATTAGATTTAAAAAAACATTATCTCTTACAAGTTGTATCTGATTACCAAAAACAATTCCCGGATTGTAACGAAGCAATGCTAATATTTAACAATTTTTAAATATAAATATACATTTTTTAAAATAAATACTCAAGAAAATCTGTTTTATTATAAGTGTATAATTTTTTTTTTGAAGTATATTTATGTACTTTTTTTAAGTAATATGAAAAATAATTTTAGGTTGTAATTTTAAAAGTGATTTTTTTAGCTTTAGTAACGAAAGTTATTTAATTAAAAATTAATTAATTTGTTTTGTGTATATTTGTTCTGTATTTGTAAAAATTTAAACTACGTTCAGAAAAAAATAAAATAAAATTCTAAACTATTATATAAAACTTTATTTTGTAGGTTAAATAGTTCGTCTACAATAATAACTATCTATTTAACTATTAAATAAACAAATAAAATCAATTTCAACCATTAAGATGAAAATATGTAGTTTTTTTAATTACATACCCAAGTATTATATACAAGACTTTTTCGTACATGAAAACATTTTTTTATTGAAAACGATTAGTTATATAAATTAAATTCTATAAATAATATATTTTGTAAGATAAGTGAAAAAATTGTAAAACAACTCTTACAGTCGAATTTTTAACCCTCTTGCTATACGCGTTATTGTCATTCAATTTCAATCAAATATTGTATAAATTAATTTTTAAATTAATAAATTTATTTTAGTGAGTATATTGAATGAATTTCAAAACTTTATTTTTATGAACCGCCCTAATATGTATGTTAAAATTTAAAAAAATAAGGCTAACGCTCTTTTAAGGGACAAGTGGTGAATTAAAAAATTAATTGATTATTAAATATTTATTAATAAATTTAATGAACCAAAAAATATTTAAAACTAAAAATATTAAGCTAGCGTTAAAATATATATCCTGAATAACAATGATACATCCAAAATATAATGATATTGACTGCCCCAAGGTGTAAAAGTGTATTATTGACTTAAAAAACCATACAATTTATAAAAAGTAGTAATGCATTAAACAAGTTTCCACATATTTAAGTTAAAATTTATGATTTTTATAAACAAAACAGAGTAAACAGTTTGTAATAAAACACTTGATTACTTTCAGAATAAATGCAATATTGAAAAAAAACTTTTTTAATTACGTATTATTCTTGATAAATATAATTTATAATAATTTTTTTTTTAATAATTCTCTATAACTTAAATGACTATTAAATTTATTTTAGCTTCGATGCGCAGCTGAGAAGGTATTGGTTTTACTAAGATCTGTTAATATTTTTATTTTTTTTGTGTCTGTTACCACTTTTTCTCAGCTCTCACCAAACCGATTTCCTTCAATGATACGTCAAAAGAATACAAATCGTATTTAGACAAAGACATTACCCTCAAAAATTGAAAAAAATTCCCTCGTTCTCCGTAAATAGGGGAAACCTCCGAAAAAATTACAAATTTTAAAATCGCTAATTTTCAAAATTTTTAAAATTTTTTTACTTAAAATTGCCATAACTTTTTTAAAAATAACCAAATCAATTTATATTTTATATATTTTTTTTATATAGATGCATGATATCATTACCTTTCATTTG
This sequence comes from Daktulosphaira vitifoliae, assembly GCF_025091365.1. Lineage (NCBI taxonomy): Eukaryota > Metazoa > Arthropoda > Insecta > Hemiptera > Phylloxeridae > Daktulosphaira > Daktulosphaira vitifoliae. Next base: position 26,876,905 of record NW_026099575.1, on the reverse strand, counting down.
GTATATTTTTTTTTTATATCTGACAACTATTCAAAATGACAACTTTTTCAACTTAATTTTTGAAAATGTTCCGGAAATACTGACACTTTTATATATATCTTAAATTAAAGCTAATGTAATGTACTTTATTATGCAAAAAAAAAAAAAAAAAATTCGGACTTT
>NW_026099575.1:26876048-26876634 GCF_025091365.1 Daktulosphaira vitifoliae | reverse complement strand
AATGCTATTATTGTGTGAAAATTCTCGATTTTATTTTTTACATTTTTAACTTTATAATGCTATAACTTATTGAAAAGTGTATGGATCAACATAAATTTTTTATGAGAAATAATATTTTTTAATAATCCCTTTTTCATTCGACATATTTTATCTTTATCAGGATATTAATAAGGAATTAGCAGATCATGTAGCTTTTGGAATAATCCATCAATTTTTTAAAATTAAACACTATCTAAAGATTTGCATCGAAGCGTTTTTTTTTTGATATTGATTTTAATCACTGTCAGATATCATTATACTTGATTCAACTATGCCACGTCACCACTAAGTCGCGACCCCTCTGTGCTGGGTTTTTTTCAATGACATTATATATATATATATGAATTTTATATATTTAACTAATAAATTTGACTGTATATATTATATGTATACTTAATTTTAAGTTAATTCAAGAGAATGTTGAACATTTTAAGCAAAATTGAGTTATATTTAATAATAATATAGTAATATTTAAGCATATTATGTTTAAAATACATCTTCGTATAATTGACATACTGTCATATTTTAGCACTTTTGTTACAAAAAA
>NW_026099575.1:26861400-26872631 GCF_025091365.1 Daktulosphaira vitifoliae | reverse complement strand
AAAAAAAAAAAAAATAAAAAAAAAACACATCTTAGTAAAACCAATACCTTCTCAGCTTCGCATCGAAGCTAAAAATATGTTATCTAGTAATATTATAAATACTTATCTAAATATGATTGAAATATATATATGATTAAAAGAACAATATTGATTTTAAAATAATAATTATATTCAGTAGATATTTTGTTTTACTATTAAAAAAATATACTTATAATACAGCAGTAAATTATCAAACTGGAGGATCAAAAAGAATTTGCCAAGAATAATAAGAAAAGTCAAGACTAGAAAATAGAATTGTTATGAGATTTTTTAAGTAATTCATCCATAGGAATTACCAAGAATTATTGAGCTGGACAGACCAGGAAAATAGCAAAAGAATCATGTTCAAGTATTTTAAAATTAAGTAGAACCTGAACTGAAACATTTCGGTATTTAACTAAAAATAAAAATATATAATTAAAAATATTTTATTCATTATCATTTTTCCAAAATAATTTAAATAAAAAGTTAACTTAAATGTACATGATTCATGTTACCTACCTAAGTTTTTAAATTTTTCTATCTTTCTTTTACAAAAAGGACAATCAAATTCACCCCTTGAAAATTAATTTGCGCAATAGTTTCCTACAATGTGATCACAGGGGTTGATGGTAAATAAGTTTTCCTCCCGTTGACAAAAATGACATAACAAATCTATACAAACGCTGCATGTTAAAAGTATTTAGGTAATTTGGATTATCAAAGTTAAACCAAATATTTCTTTGATATTAATAATTATGACAACAAGATAATAATAAGAATTAACAACAAGTGTTATCAATAGTTAATTTATTGACGACTGTAAATACTAAAATTTATACCGAAAATTGGTACTGTTTATATAACCTCAATAATTTTGGTATCAAATTTATTGTATTGAAATAAATAAATATATGTCTATTTTTAATCATCTTCTGAAATATTCACTATATTATCTATAGTTTAAAGATTAAATAAATTACATTATTATCATATAAATGGCTATTTTGTATTTTNATTATCTATAGTTTAAAGATTAAATAAATTACATTATTATCATATAAATGGCTATTTTGTATTTTATACCTTAATAGGAAATATATATCTTAAATAAATTTATAAAATAGAAAATTATTTAATTATTAATTAGAAAATTAATTAAATTATTTAACCAAAAAGGTACCTAGTCTCAAAAATGTTTATCATACATGTTTATGATATATTAATAAATAAAATAAAATAAACAAATAAATATAAGTATGTTTTTAGTTACCATTAGATATATCTGCATCATCCTCTATAAATTAAACAGTTAAAAAATGGTATTTTTACCTTAAAAATGTGTATAATATATTTTTACAATTTGATTAATTTATTTTAAATAAAAACTAAATGTTGTAATTCATTTTAGTTAATAATTTATAATTTATTGTGCGGTAACAGTAAAATATAAAATTATAATTTAATTTAAATCATTTATTTCATCATGCTTATAATAACTCATATATTCAGAGTGATTTTTTTATCATAACCCACTCAATTACTTACAGAATAATAATAAAAAAATTTTTTATGACTATCTTTAGTTACACATTATTCTTGAATTATTAATTATGTTATACTTTTTAAGTTCATCCCTTATGCCTGGTAAGGGTGTCAACTTTGTTTTTTTAAATGGTAACACATATTTTTAATTTAATAAAATGTTTGAGTTTTTAATTCAATAGTAAATGGCGTTTGAATTTTTAATGAAACTTAATTTGTTTATTAGATATAAACATTTAAAGTTTCAAGTTTTTGAGTTAATATATACACAAGTATATGTACATATATACATAGTACATGAGTATAATACACAAGGGATTACAAATACAGGTAGCTAATTGATTTTTTATGACATCGATATTAGCAGGTACACAGCATTGGTATTATCAATAATAGTAAGGTACATTGTTGTGAGTTTATAAATACACTAACTGACAATACAAAATGTATGTCTATTGATAGTCATAATTGATAATAAATAAACCGTCACTGTGATAGCAATATAATAAAAAACCAATTAGCTACCTGTATTTCTTTCAACGATACGTCAAAAGATCACAAATCGTATCTAAGATACTGCTCTTAAAAAATTCCCTCGTTCCTTGTAAACGAGAGAATCCTCAGCAAATTTATATTTATATAATCAGAAAATATCGACATTTATAAAATTTTTATTCTTAAAACTGAATAAAACAAAATTATATATTTTTAAATATTTATTTAGGTATTTCCCATTCGTTTGGAATAAACTTTTTGCAAATTTGATCCTGTATCTGCTTACAGTTTCTTTTGCACAAAAATTTAACTTTTTCAACTTAAGTTTTGAAATTGTTCCGTGATTACTCCGAGCATTAAACGTATGTTAAATTGAATTATATGTAACGAAATATATGTTAAAAAAATTGTTTTTACACCTTATCTATTCGATATGCAAATGGCTCCGTATTTTAAAAAACATGCTAATTTTGTGTTAAAACTTTCGATTTCATATTTTATTTTTTCGACTTAATATTACTTTAATTTTTTGAAGAATGTATGTATCAGTAAAAATTTATTGTAGAAGTGGTATATACATATTCCTTTAAATATTTTTTTACTATAATTTTTAATGATGTATGTAAAGAAGGCTACAGTGATGAGGTCAGTGATTTTAATAAATGTTATGTGAATGAAATTTACATTGAATGATATATAAATATAATACATGAATAATTACTTGGTAGAGTGATTAAATTTAGTATGAAATTTATATGGAATAATTTAGTGTTGTAAATTTTACTGACAAGTATAAAAAGTTACAAAGTTGTTGTAACAAGTAATTGATTTAATGTTAAACATCCGATTACTCTTAAAATAATATTAAGAAAATTATTTTTAGTATAACTTGATTTTATAAACAGATTCTTCAGTAAATAATGTAACAGATCCATCATAACGAACAAAGAGAACAATAGAATCCCGTTTTCTTATTTAACGAACACATTATACAAGGCGAATTTTAAATTATGTATGTTCATAATCAAATAAATAATGATCTAATTAAAAAATGGTTATTAAAAGTAATATTTTAAACAGAAATTGTGCATAAAAAACCTTTTTGACATTTTTTAGTTTTATACATTTCTCAATTTATCAATTAAAATAAATTTTTTAATTTATCCTTTATACCCTATAAAATACAGACAATAAACGTTTTACTTGTTACATTATCCAAATAAATTGTTTGTTTAATGAGTTTTTAATTCGCTTACTAATTTTTTCAATTAGTAAAACTCTGAAATAAAATAACTGAAATAAAATTGTATACACAAAACAGACTTAGTTATTCATTTGAAACCAAAACAATAATAATTTTGTATAAATATTGAGATTAGTATGGCAAATAGGTATAAATTTCAAAGTGTTTTTAAACAGTATTTTTTATAAAAACTTATTTCATAATTCAATAATAACGTTATAAGCAATTCAAGTATATCTTTCGTATTTCAAATTCGAACTTTATATTATATATATTTAATCGATAAAAAAATCTATCCAATGTTGTTTTTTCAAATTCAGTTATTTCTTGTTTAAATGTTTTTTGATACAAATGTAGTTCTGAAGCTATGGATGACTTTGAAGATAAAAGCATAGCCTTAAGTTCTGCAATATGCTTACGATTTTTTTTAGTTATAATATGATCTTGAATGTTATACAGCAGTAGTTTATCAGGTTCTTGGCATCGTCGAAGATACCAAAAACGTGCCATGAATTCTTCGTCAGTCATACCATTCTTTAAACTATCCTTTAAACGACCAAACTCTATTTCAGTAAGGGCACGAAATCGGAACATGGATCCTTTATCAAATTCACAATCATCCAAATTAACTATAAATAATTTTAATGTTTTATCCGTTAATAATTATCTAAAACAGTATAAATTAAAAAGTTAATTTAAATACACATGATTCTTGTTACAAACCTATGTTATCATAATTTTTTATCTTTCTGTTACAAAAAGGACAATTAAATTTAACTCTTGAGAATTTATTTGCGCAATAGTTTCCTATATTGTGACCACAGGGGGATAAGGTAACTGAGTTTGTCTCTTGTTGGCAAAAATAACATGACAAATCTATACAAACGCTGCATGTTAAAATTATATACATAGTTTGGGTTGTCAAAGTTACACCAAATATTTCTTTGATATTAATAATTATTTTAACAATAATTGTTTATAATTATAATAAATTAGTTAATTTAATTACGACTGTAAATAATAAAAGTTATGATATTTTAACCGAAAATCGGTAATTAAATATTTTATTATAATCTCAATAAATTTAGTTATTACCAAAATAATTTATTTATCATATTTATTGTAATTAAATAAATAAATATATGCATATTTTCCATTACCTTCTGAATTATTTACTGGATTATCTATAAATTAAACAGTTAATAAATTTCACTATTATTATATACATGGTTATTTTATTTTCTTATAAGAAACATATGTATTAAACTAACTTATAAAATAGAAAATGATTTAAAATATTATAATTAATCTATAACAATTTTTGAACGAATATATTTCGTCCACATTATGACTTCCGACTAGGTACCAAAAATAGCCATCTCACATATTTGTTATCAAGTGTGTTAATGACATGGTTTTAATGTTCAATTTCAGGCTTATATCATGTTTTTTAGTGTATGAAATTCACAGTTCTATAAGGCTACATATTAGCCTGTTAATGCATTTGATTAAATAAATACATATAAATATGTTTTCAGTTACCATTAGATATTTCTGAAACATCCTCTATAAATTAAACAGTTGATTAATTTAACTGTTATAATAAAACATATTTAATATATTTGTCTATTTTATTTTACTTTAATTAATATTGACATTAAATATGATGAATAATTTTAATTAAAATATTATAGTTTAATGAGTGGTATCAATAATTTGAAATATAAAAACAAAATTTAACTTAAATTTCTATTTGAAAGTGAATAATAGTTAGTAAAATAATAGTTCGGTTATATACAAATAAATTTCGAATTACCTTTTATTGTATCATTTAGGTTATCTGAAATTTAATATGTTTAGTTATAAGGTTATAAGTTTTCTTAAATTTGGAAATACATAATTTGTATTTTATAAGATATAAATATTATTTTCATAATAATATGTCGTTCCGTACATAATTACAAAATATACTGTGTGATTATTTTAACCATAGTTACTAGATTTCCCTTAAGATAATGTTTTTTTGAAAATTAATGTTTGCATTTTGTTAGTTACATATGTATCTCATAACTATTGTAAAATGATTTATAGATCCATCTCTTATATTTTATAGGGGTGTCAACTTTATTTTTTAATTGGAAATATATGTATTAAAATATCTTATAAAGTAGAAAATGTTCTAAATAAGAAAATCATTGTTCGATTACAAAATTTTAATCATTACATTGGAAGTTATTAGTATTTAAAATATAGATTGGTGGAGAAGCTTAAATGGTGTTATTTTTATTTTTAGTCTGCATTCTTTCTCCTAGATACTAAAAAAGAGAATATTTGTAAAAAACATTTACCCCTATCAAAAATTTGGAAGGAAATTCACAGCATTATAGGGGTAAAAATTAGCCAGTTAATAAATTTTATTAAATAAATAAATTTAAGTATATTTTAAGTTAACAGTTATAATATAACTGAATCCTCTATATTTTATCCAATTAAAAAAGTATTAGAAAAAAAGTATAACTTAAGGTTAAAATTATTTTTAATTACAAATTGGATCAATCCCGTCACAAATCTCTCTTTTGCGTGCACAACAGAAACATCCATTGGCTAGTGATTGAGCTGTAAAAAATGAGTTTGTTTTAAGATTAAATTATTTAAAAATAGATTTAAATCTAAATAGGAAAGCTCACTTAGTTGAGTTAATTAGGTATTAGAGAGAACGTTAAATATGATTAAAAATACTATTACTAATAATAATAATAATAATAAATATAATATATAAGTTATCTAAATTAAGTATTTTGTTTATAATGTAAAAACATTGAATTTAATAATATAAATATTAATGTCGCAGTTTTATTTTAATTTTTATGTATAATCTGTGCTTTACATATGATTGGAACAATTATTTTTCTTAAAAAGAAACAACAAAATTTTGAATGATGGGTATTTTAATTAATTAATTAATTTAATAGGCTCAAATAATTGTTTCCGGATAGCACTCTTGGTCTTTATAAGTCAGTATTGCTGCAGCGGTCGGGTCTTTGGGTGTGAACGTGTTTCACTCTCTAAGTTTTTATTATGTTTTTTCGATGCTAATAATTAATGATCTTTGTTTACATAAAAATAAACTATGTAATTGTAACTAGTTGTTTCGTTCTTTGTTTACATTAAAATTTATCGTAAACGTTAGTTAATAGAAAAAAATGAACAATACTTCCTATAAAAGATTATCAACACAGTTAATAAAATTAATAGAGAAAACAAGTTTTTCCAATAGCAAATTAGTAACGCATTTAACAAAATTTAACTAAGAAAAGTATATTATACCAATTAAACTCAACAAGACACCAGTAATATACAATACTAATTTAATCATTTTCTAATATTATAAAATAATAAATTCTTTGAACAAAATGAAAGATTATTATTTCAAACTTAAATTTATGTATGGTAAAACAAACTGTTTTTGCAAATGTTTAAACAATATGTGTTTTTTGGAATAGTATAACGAATAAATAAAATGTTTAAGTGTCACGTAATTTCTAATTATACTTATAACTTATTAAGTAACATGGTGATCGATAACTTAAATTTATATGCGTTTTCTAATTTTTGCACATTTTAAACATGAACTCATTCTTTGAACATCGCAAAGAAAAAAAAAATGTTTAAGCGCGTCATAGTTTCTTAAAATATTGAGAATTTATAACTTGTAAACTAACATTATATTAATCATCAATTATATTAGATACCATTATCTTTTTTTATTTTAAATTATCATGCTAATTAAAAATTATTGACATTATTGAGTAAATATATATAAAAACAGTAGCATAGTGGGGTTTTATATATTTTCATACTATTTTTAAGTATATTTAAACATAAATATAATTAACTTTATAATAAATAAAAAATAGTTAAAAAAATCGACAGCATGTGGCTCGCCGGAACAATTATAGATGATATCTAACGGATATAGATAATGTTTAATTTATAGAAATTGGTGGATTAATCCAAAAGCAGAATTAATTTCTATATCATTCATTATTCCTAATTAGTAGCTCTATGATTTATAAGTATAATATATAATCAAATATCTATTATTGCAATTAAATATAGTATGAAATTGATGTTTAATAATTTAGTATTGTAATTTTTTTTAAAAATGGCAAACGTGAATAAAAATTGATGGGCTTGTCACAGAACTTTTTAGATAATAATTTGTTGTTAATTATGAATAAATGGTCTGCAAAAAATTTTCATCAGAGCCAATAATATACTTTTAATATACAACTTTTCGGGTGTGGTCGCACTATTTGTTGACAAAACTCTAGTGTTAAGATGCGCCTACCGCCGTAGGTGAACGGATGGGTGAACATGCGTGCGCTTCAACGGTGGCGAAAAAGCACCACGTTTCCAGTGCAGAAGGCAAAGGGAAAACCACTGCACTTAACATTTTCCGAGTATATATACTAATCCATTTGGTTATACAGCAAGGCTTAGCTTTTAGAAAAAAAAAAAAATTCAATTTTTCGTGCTGATTTAAAATCACCAGTAATCTTTATATTATTAATAATTATCTAAAAACAAATATTAACATATAAAAAAAAAGGTCTGACACTTTTATATATATCTTAAATTAAAGATAATGTAATATACTTTATTATGGAAAAAAAAAATTTCGGACTTTATTTTGTCTTCACGGTGAAAACAGACATCAAAGTAAATAAAAAAAACCTAGAGCGGGGAGGGGTTTGCGTCACAGTGGTGACGTGGTATACTTGGATCAAGTATAATGATATCTCACAGTGATTAAAATCACTACAAAAAAAAACGCTTCGATGCAAATCTTTAGATAGTGTTTAATTTTAAAAAATTGGTGGATTATTCTAAAAGCTACATGATGTGTTATTTTCTTATTAATATCCTTAATGAAAGAGGTATTATTAAAAAATATAATTTTTCATAAAAAAATTGTGTTGATCCATACATTTTTCAAAAAGTTATAGCATTATAAATTTAAATATATAAAAAAGAATTTTTTTATTAACTCTGATGTTTGTTTTCACCGTGAAGACAAAATAAAGTCCAACATTTTTTTTTTTTTTTAAATGAAGTATATTACACTAGCTTTAATTTAAAATATATATAAACCTCAGACCTTCCGGACCACTTTCAAAAGTTAGGTTGAAAAAATTCTACTTTTTATATCCATTTTTCAGATTTGAACCCCCCTCGCATATAGGAAAATGATCTGATTTAAAAAAAAAGAATGTCGAATGAAAGATGTATATAGATACTACATCTCATGAAAAAATTGTATTGATCCATACATTTTTTAAAAAGTTATAGCATTTTAAAGTAAAATATAAAATCCACAATTTTCACACAAAAATAGAATTTAGTAACCATTTTCATCGTGAAGACATAATAAAGTCCGAAATTTTTTTCTTCCATATGAACTACATAACATTAGCTTTAATTTAAGATGTATACAAAAGTGTCAGTATTTCCGGAACACTTTAAAAAGTTAAGTTGAAAAAATTGTCATTTTGAATCCCCCCTGTAGACAGGTAAAGGGTCAAATTTATAAAAAAATATATCAAATAATAGGTATAGACATTATGCATTTATTAAAAAAAAAATTGATATTAATTTGTTAATTTTTGAAAAAGTTATGGCAGTTTTAAACAAAAAAATTGAAAAAATTTCGAAAATTAGTGATTTTCAAATTTGTAATTTTTTTGAAGGTTTACCCTATTTACGCGTGAACGTGGGAATTTTTTTCAATTTTTGTGGGTAATGTCTTCGACTAGATACGATTTGTGATATTTTGACGTATCGTTGAAAGATATCAATACGATGTGAGCTGAGAAAATGTGGTAAGAGACACAAAAACAAAAAAAAAAAATACATCATAGTAAAACTAATAACTTATTTAAAATTTTCTTTATATACATGTGATTCTGAATATTTGCCAGACAAATGTTCCTTTTTTAGCTTCATTATATTATTGCGATCATCGCGAGTTATTATTTTTTTAATGAACTTCAACATTTCATTATTAAGTTCTTAGGAGCCTCAAAGGTACCAAAAACGTGCCATAAATTCTTTGTCAGACATAATATTCTTAGTATAAGTTACTAAACGATTTAGCTCGTTTTCAGTAAGGCCATGTAATCGGTACGGACTTAGACTTTCATCATTATAATAATAAATCATGGTCTGTCAAATGAACTAAAAATGTATAATTTTAATATTTAATTATTAAACTATTTTTGAAAAAAAATAGTTTAATGAAAATAATGAACTGATTTATACATGATTTTATCGACTACTGTAGTTTAAAAAGCTTGTTACATAGGATTTGTCCTATATGCATGCATACTGGACAAATTATTGATCCTTTTTATAATTTATTTGTGCAATAGTATCTTGTAATATGATGACATGAGGATATGGTAAAAAATTTATAAAGATCCGTACATTTTTTAAAGAGTTATGGCATTAGAAAGTCAAAAATAAAAAAACCAATTTATTTACAAAAATTATATTTTATTATTAACTTTGATGTCTGTTTTCACCGTAAAGACGAAAAAATGCCCGAAAATTTTTTTTATATAATAAAGTACATTACATTAGCTTTAATTTAAGATATATATAAAAGTGTCAGACCTTCCGGAACACTTTCAAAAGTTGAGTTGAAAAAGTTNGGAACACTTTCAAAAGTTGAGTTGAAAAAGTTGTCATTTTAAATCCTCCCTGTGGGCAGGTAAAGGGACAAATTTATAAAAAAAATATACCAAATGATAGGTAAGGATATCATGCATCTATAAAAAAAAAATTTTATTCATTTGACCATTTTTTAAAAAGTTATGGCAATATTAAGTAAACAAAAATTGAAAAAATTTCAAAAATTAGCGATTTTTTAAATTGTAATTTTTTTGGAGGTTGCCCCCATTTACAGGGAACGAGGGAATTTTTTTCTATTTTTGAGGATAATGTCTTCGACTAGATACGATTTGTGATCTTTTGACGTATCATTGAATGATATCAGTTCTGTGTGAGCTGAGAAAAAGTGGTACCAGAAACAAAAAAAAACACATCATAGTAAAACCAATACCTTCTAAGCTTCGCAACGAAGCTAAATAGTATTAAATATAATTGTTTTTTATTTACTTTCGTAAGGTTACCAGTAGTATTGATATGGCGGGTTATGGACTTTAATCAAAATTGTCCGTTACAATGTGCTTTCTCAACTTTAACTAAGTCTCGTGCATTCCTTAGTTTTAATTATTAGCTGATTTAACAATAAGATAACAAATGGTCTATTAGCTAGTTGTGTTCTTAAGTTAGTTATTTTGAATAACGATCTAGTAAAATAAATAAATTATTTTGCTAAATAATTAACAAAAAACCAATAACGACAATTAGAAAATATGTTGATAAAAAATTTATCTTATTTAAAACAAACATAAATTTATGAAATAACTATTTCAACCGATTACTCTTATATTCAATTTGTTAAAAATTAGTTTTTTAATATATTTAAAATTAGTTTTTATTTAATTATGTTATCAATTTTACTTACACAGAAGTTCTTAATTGATAAATAAGTAAAAGGGATGAAAAATTGCTATAGTTTTTTCNCGTGAAGATAAGATAAAGTCCGAAATTTTTTTCACATGTATGCACATATTTTTAAGAAAATATGTGTCCAAAGTATTATTTATTAAAAAATTAATGCAATTAATATGTCAATTAGAATTTGGGTTACCTTTTAGAATTACGTCAAGATTTATNTAGAATTTGGGTTACCTTTTAGAATTACGTCAAGATTTATTTTACATAATAAAGTTGAATATTTGAGTTATTTTTTCTTTTATAATGTTTTATATGAACACTAAATTCTGAAATGTGTAAATAATTA
>NW_026099575.1:26840418-26861300 GCF_025091365.1 Daktulosphaira vitifoliae | reverse complement strand
TTGCCATAGTTTGTTCAATGCTGAATTAGGATAATGTCTAGTAAGTATTATATTTAATAACTTTTAATTATGTAAAGAAGTATCATAATTTAGTTGTAGGGAATGTGCATAGGAAGAGTTTTGAGTGTTCTATTCAAACCAAACATTATTTTATATAAAATAATTAATTATTTTCGTATTTCGCGACAAAAAATAATTACAAATAAATAATAATACAATAAACATCTTCACTAAGAATCTTAAAAAATTAATAAAATAAAAAAAAACATAAAATCTTTGCATTACATCGATTTATTGATAATACAAACAATGAATATTTTTTTTTGTTACTTTTACATTTTTGTTTAATAAGTTTTTTATTCATCGATGAAACATTACACATTGATAAGCAACAAACCAATAAATCTTAAACTACATAGTTAAAAAATTTTTGTGTAAATGTTTTACATGAAAACTATTTTAGGAAATCTATAAATAATTACGTATATACGAAATCAAGGTAATTCTTTCGTATATTTAATTCGTATTGTATATAAGTTTTTTGGAATTCTTTATAAAATGCCCATAGCATAATAGATTCTAAATGATTTAACTCTTGTTTATAATGATTTTTGTACACATCAATTTCTGAAATTTCGCCAGACAAAAGTTTCCCTTTTAGTTCCGCGATATATATACGATCCTCATCAGTTATAATATGATGTTTAATGTCCAACAGCAAAGATTTAGCAGGTTCTTGGCAACGTCGAAGGTACCAAAAACGTGCCATAAATTCCTCGTCAGTCATGCCATTCCGAATTTTAGACTTTAAATTATTTGTTTCGTTTTCAGTGAGGACACGTAATCGGAACGGGCTTTGTTTTTCAAATTCATGATCTGTCAAAGTATCTAAAAATATAGAATTTTTAAAAATTAGTCATTTATCATTTTTCCAAAATAGTGTAAATTAAAGAGTTAACTTAAATACATATGATTAATGTTACCTACATAAGTTTTCAAAATTTTCAATCTTTCGAATACAAAAAGGACAATCTACGTCACCTCTTGAGAATTTATTTGCGCAATAGTTTCCTACAATGTGACCACAGGGGGAGATGGTAACTGAGTTTGTCTCTTGTTGGCAAATATGACATAATAAATCTATACAAACACTGCATGTTAAAAGTATTTAGGTAATTTGGATTATTAAAGTTAAACCAAATATCTCTTTGATATTGATGATTGAATTGACAATAGTTGTTATCATTAGTTAATTTTTTACGACTGTAAATAATAAAAGTTATGACATTTTAACCGGAAATCGGTAATGAAATATGTTACTATTATCTAAATAAATTTTGATATCACCAAAATAATTTATTCATCAAATTTATTGTAATTAAATAAATAAATATATGCATATTTTCCATTACCTTCTGAATTATTTACTGTATTATCTATAAATTAAACAGTTAATAAATTTCACTATTATCATATACATGACTACTTTAGTTTATATTTTATTCCTTAAACGGAAAAATATGTATTAAATTGGCTTATAAAATAGAANATTATTATATGCATAACTACTTTATTTCATATTTTATTCCTTAAACGGAAAAATATGTATTAAATTAGCTTATAAAATAGAAAATGATGTAAACTTTCTCATCCTTAGGTACCAAAATAAATTATTTATTATATTTATTGCAATTAAATGAATAAATACATGTATATTTTCCATTACCTTCTGAAGTATTTACTGCATTATCTATTAATTAAACATTTAATAAATTGCACTATTATCATATACATGACTACTTTATTTTATATTTTATTCCTTAAACGGAAAAATATGTATTAAATTGGCTTATAAAATAGAAAATGATGTAAACTTTCTCGTTCACACTCCAACTTCCTTAGGTACCAAAAATAGAACTATTTATAAAAAAATTTAGCCATCTAAACATTTTTTATCAAATATGTTAATGATATGGTTTTTATTGTAAATTTGCAGGCTAATTAATGTTTGCAAGTGTATGAAAATCACAGTTCTATAGAGCTACAAATTAGTCTTTTAATAAATTTGATTAGATAAATAAATATACGTATGTTACCATTTGATATATCTGCTGGATCGTCTATAAATTTAACAGTTAAAAAATGTTAATTAACGATAAAATGATAATTAATTTTTAATACAAATTTAGAAACGATTGTATGGTAACAGTAAAATAAAAAATCATAATTTAATTTAAATTATTTATTTTATCATTTATATAATATAACTTATATATATATATAGTAATAAATTTCTAATTACTGTTTATTGTATCTTCATTTGGGTCACCTGAAAATGAAATTATTAGGTAAAATTGATATTATATTATAAATGTCAAAATATATATTAATATGTTTGATTCTTAAAGATTATTAATGATGCTGGTCATCACTGTTTTAGGATCGTTCTCGATCTGAGCTTAATATTCTGCTTACGAAATTCTTTTGATACATATTTCGCTCATAAAAAGTCGAGAGAGGCAATTTAAACAATTTGAGGGATAATCTATATTAGTGGTAAATTTCATGCAAATTTAAGATTTTAAATTCATTTGCAGAAGTCAAAAAAGATCGTAGAAGCTTAACTTTACCATCTTATCCCGCCTTACCATAAGTTTAAAATAATATTAATAATTTAAATATCTTTTAAATAAATTAATAGTGAATAAAATAACAATAAGTGGTAAGTTTTTTAAAATGAACCATAATAATACGTATAGTGTTTTATAAATTAAAATTACAAAATTATAACATAGATTGAGTGATATACAGTTTAGTTATTATTTTAAAATTAATTTCATTTTAACTGTTATAGTAATTATCAGAAACATTTTCGTAAAATAGTATTCCTTTATAAGAGTTTACCATGTGTATAAATACATTTGTTTTAAATATAAATGGAGTAGAAAAGGTCTAAAACAAAAGTCTTATTTTATTATAAAGTCTTATTCATTTTTACAATGATTCAATGATTATTTCGTTTTAACATATTGTTAACAGTTTTCACATTTTTCAGACTACGTTAATGCACATTTTTATATATTTTTAAATTTTAAAATAATCGTTCTTTTATTGGTTTTTATTTTTTTTTAAATTTTTGATGGGTCGGTAACAATTTAAGTTTAGTACATATCGAGTTACAAGCATCTTAATACAATGAGTGGATACTGGTCCTAGTGTGTATAAATAACACATACTCCCTTCGCGCTACATATCCATTATTCTCAGATTAACTCCAATACTTACCAAGAAGTATAAAATATTGAATAACTAAAAGTTGTTAACAATTCTTCGGAAAGAGACGTTAAATTAATAGAGGGTTTATATAATATCATTACAAGAGATGAAACACAAAAATAATTCTTACTACAGACGTGTATTTTCTTATAATTATATTTTACTTTAAAATTGACTTACTATTTTATATTGTATCGGACAATTAAATATTACAGATATAGATATCCTTAGGCGACAAAAAGAACATTTACAATTACTATGACATTGTAAGCTTATTTAATTTATTTAAAACACCTTTAATTTAAACATTACTCTCATTATTGTAATTATTGTCATTAAAGTAAAAAAAAAAAAAATTAATTTAGCTTATTTTATTTATTAGTTTAGCTTCGATGCGAAGCTGAGATGGTACTCTATTAATAATCTAAATAATTATATTATTAATACTTTTGAAATATTTTTCCGAAAAATATAATGTTTTCGTCATTTTCTTTAGTTTGAAAAGGTCAATATAAGCAAAATTATATATGTTTACTTAAAAATAAATAAAGATATTCCAAAGTTTTAGTTATACACAACTGTTTTTTTAAATTAATATTTAACAATTTTTACCAAATGTTACTTATATCTGATTTTTTTAATTTTACAAAAAACTTTTGACCATACAAAAATTTATACGACACTTTAAAATTGAAATTTTTACAATATCATTAAAGTTTGAGTTTAGAGTGTTCCGTGTTAATCATCATGCCATATAAAATTCAAATTTTGTAAATTTTTTTTCAAACTTATAAGAAAAATTCCCAGTTATCATTACTCAAATTTAAAACTTCAATATTACGTAGTTCGTATTCTCAGTAAAACTTACAATACTAAATAATTCCATATCAAATTCACACAAAACTGAACTGATTAAGAAATGTTCTCATAACTGACTAAATTAATTTATATACCTAATTATTTATGATACTTATTTTACAAAATTGTATAAATTGTAAATTTTAATGCAATAATTAAAATGTTTGAAAAAATAAAAGAATAACTGGATATTAAAGTTATTTTTAATTACATATTGGTGTTATGTTTACAAAAACATCCTCCATAAAACACCATCCATTCATTTGTGATTGATCTGTAAAATAATTGAATTTATTTTATGATTAAATTATTTAAAAATGTTTGTAAGAATAAAAGAATGAGGTTATTCAAATTAAGTTTTTAATTTGTTATTTTATGTGAAGGCTTTTATTTTGATAATATTAATGTAGCAGTGTTATATATTTTTTTGTGTCTAACTATACTAATTTATCTATTATTAATTATTAAATATTTCCAATACATAAATAGCAACATATGTAATAAAGTTATTAGAGAAAAACATACTGTACCAATAAAACTCAACAGAACACTAGTAAAATACAATGTAAATTTAATCATCTTCTAGTATTATAAAATAATTATTATTGCTTTACTAAAATGAATATATTGTTTCCTTGAATAAAATAAAAGACTACTACTTATTAATTTAACGTCATTAAACTTGAATTTATATATGTTTTAAGATAACTGTTTTTGTAAATTTAAAACATTATGTCATTCTTTGTATAAAGTTAAGAATAAATAAAATTATTAAGTGTCGCATAGTTTCTAAAAATACAGGGTACTTATAACCTATAAACTAAAAATATGTTAGAAATGAGTATCTTACAAATTTTTTTTTTTTTATTTAATTTACATTATTTTTGTGGATCATTATTTAATAATTCATTTAATTACCACATAATGATTTATATATTAAATTATGAATATTAAAACATAATAGCTCTTTTATTATTTACCCAAATTATTGGAAAATGCAGATATTACACTTTTTTTTTGTACATTTAAAAATTAAATTATTTGCTTATTGAGTTACTAACTAAATGATGTACAATAAAAATGAATAGAGATCTTCTGATCATAGAATTCAGACACCAAGGTCCGGAAGGAATAGATCCAAGGCTACTCAGGTCGTCATTCAGCGAAAAAAAATTGTGGAAAGACTAAACAGATTTTAGAATAGGGACATGGAAATAGAGTTTTGTGAATAACAGGAACTGATAGTAACAGATACATACCTTGAAGTCTCGCTATGGAGAACATGGAAAACGCCTGGAGATTTGGTATCAAATAGATATCATACTCATAAAAACTAGGTTCAGAAATCAAATCAAATCTAGCTATGCCTACTCAGAATATGACATCAAAGGTGACCATAATCTTGTGACGGCATATTTCAACATCAAATTTAAGAAAAAAACTAAAGTAATAAAAAATATGAAATGGTGCATTAGAAAACTAAAAAACCAAAATATAACAAAAGGATTCAAAAGGAATTTAGATGAATTTGATATTGGAAAAAAAACTGGGATAGTATGAAGATGGATATAATTAGAATTGCAGAAAAAAAATATGAAAATATGTAGTTTTTTTAATTACATACCCAAGTATTATATATACGACATTTTCGCTAAAAACATTTTTTTATTAAAAACGATTAGTTCTATAAATTAAATTCTATAATTTTTTCTATAAATAATATATTTTGTAAGATAAGTGACAAAAATTGTAAAACTACTTTTACAGTCGAATTTTTAACCCTCTTGCAAAACGCGTTATTGTCACTCAATTTCAATCAAATATTGTATAAATTAATTTTTAAACTAATAAATCTATTTCAGTGAGTATATTGAATGAATTTCAAAAATTTATTTTTAAGAACTGCCCTAATATGTATGTAAAAATTAAAAAACCCAGCGCAGTGGTGACATGGCATAGTTGGATCAAGTATAATGTTGTGAACTGGCTTTTTGCTGCCTAATTGTAATTGTGTAAATTAATAGTATATATATTAATCATGGGAACGGAAACCTCTTTTGTCTTGTATATAAAGTATTTACCAGGCAAGCATCTAGTCTTTCTAGAACATTCGATGCTTGCTCAGCCCTTTTCAATGTATTGGGCCTACAGCCGCCGCCGCCTAAGGCGACGCGCCAGTAGTAGTCAGCTACTAGTTCAAGAGTCATATAGTTCATAGGGTCGAACCTGGACGACTCTCCACTGAATCACTTTCACTGAATCTTTTGTTAATTTGCTCACTAAATCTTTTATGTTAATTTGCTCACTGAATCTTTTATGTTAACTTGTTCACTGAATCTTTTATATTAATTAAGTATCAACTCATTAAAGTCAATTATAAGTGTAAATGTATTTTTAAATATAATAAATAGCAACTAATTATCAAACGCATTATCTTTTCATTTTGTCTACCGTACCAACGCGGTCACAACAATAATGATATCTGACAGTGATTAAAATCATTATAAAAAAAAACGCTTCGATGCAAATCTTTAGATAGTGTTTAATTTTAAAAAATTGGTGGATTATACCAAAAGCTTCATAAACTGCTAGTTCCTTATTAATATCCTGATTAAGATAAATTATGTCAAATGAAAAAGGGATTATTAAAAAATAGAATTTCCCATAAAAAAATTATACTGATCAATACACTTTTCAATAAGTTATATCATTATAAAGTTAAAAATGTAAAAAATAAAATCGAGAATTTTCACACAATAATAGCATTTGGTAGCTATTTTCACCATGAAGATAAGATAAAGTCCGAAATTTTTTTTTTGCATAATAAAGAACATTACATTAGCTTTAATTTAAGATAGATATAAAAGTGTCAGACTTTCCGGAACACTTTAAAAAATTAAGTTAAAAAAGTAAATTTTTTGTGAAAAAGTTGTCATTTTGAATCCCCCCTTGTAGGCAGGTAAAAAGTCAGATTTATAATAAAATATACCAAATGATAGGTAAAAACATCATGCATCTAAAAAAAAAGAATTATATTGATCCATACATCTTTCAAAAAGTTATAGCATTATAAAGTTAAAAATATAAAAAAGAATTTTTTTACAAAAATCGTATTTTTTTTATTAAGTTTAATGTCTGTTTTCACCATGAAGATAAAATAAAGTCCGAAATTTTTTTTTACCATGATAAAGTATATTACATTAGCTTTAATTTAAGATATATATAAAAGTGTCAGATCTTCTGGAACACTTCCAAAAGTTAAGTTGAAAAAGTTCTATTTTCTATATGCATTTTTATGTTTTGAATCCCCCCTATATTAAGGGAAATGGTCCGATTTAAAAAAACAGTATGTCGAATGAAAGATCTATATAAATACTACTTCTCATAAAAAAATTGTAATGATTCATACATTTTTCAAAAAGTTATAGCATAATAAAGTTAAAAATGGAAAATACAAAATCGAAAATTTTCACACAAAAATAGCATTCGGTAGCCATTTTCACCATGAAGATAAGATAAAGTCCGAAATTTTTTTTTTTCATGATAAAGTATATTACATTAGCTTTAATTTAAGATATATATAAAAGTGTCAGACCTTCCGGAACATTTTCAAAATTTAAGTTAAAAAAATTAATTTTTTGTGAAAAAGTTGTCATTTTAAATCCCCCCTTGTGGGCAGGTTAAGGGTTAAATTTATGAAAAAAATATACCAAATGAAAGGTAATGATATTATGCATCTATATAAAAAAAAATTATATTGATATGTTCATTTTTGAAAAAGTTATGGCACTTTTAAGTCAAAAAAATTGAAAAAATATCGAAAATTAGCGATTTTTAAATTTGTAATTTTTTTGGAGGTTTCCCCCAGTTACGGGGAACGAGGAAATTTTTTTCAATTTTTAAGGGTAATGTCTTCGACTAGATACGATTTGTGATCTTTTGACGTATCATTGAAAGAAATCGGTTCGGTGAGAGCTGAGAAAAAGTGGTAACAGACACAAAAAAAAAAAAAAAAAAAAAAAAAAAAAAAAAAAAACATCTTAGTAAAACCAATACCTTCTCAGCTTCGCATCGAAGCTAATAACAATAATAATTTTCTTAATGTAATTATTATTTTAAAAGAAATCGAGTGGCTAGCGTTAAAATATTTGTCCTGAATAACAATGATACATCCAAAGATAATGATAATGAGTGCCCCAAGGTGTAAAAGTGTATTATTGACTTAACAAACCATACAATTTACAAAAGTAGTAATGTATTAAACAAGTTTTCACATATTTAAGTTAAAATTTATGATTTTTAAAATAAATCATTTTTATAAACAATACAGAGTGATCAGTTTGTAATAAACCACTTGATTACTCTCAGAATAAATGCAATATTGAAAAAAAACTTTTTTAATTACGTATAATTCTTGATTAATATAATGTATAATAATTATTTTTTTTAATAATTCTCTATAACTTAAATGACTATTAAATTAATTTTTTTCAATGACATCATAACACATGGGCTGAAAAGTCCAGGGCCTAACACATAGAGGGCGCTATTTTTTTGGAATTAATCTCATTTTTAGTTGGTACTAACCTACAAAAGTCAGCTGTTAAACTTTCATGACAATCTGTTCATTAGTGTGTGAGCTATTGTGCTAAGAGTGAAGCTACTTTTGTAAATTTCAAAAATGGATCAAAAACAATTTCGTGTATTAATTTTACATTGCTTCTTGATGGGAAAAAATACCGTTCAGGCAAAGAAATGGCTTGAGAATTGTTATGNTACCGTTCAAGCAAAGAAATGGCTTGAGAAGTGTTATTGGGACTCTGCTCCATCAGATACAACAATAAAACGTTGGTATTCTGAATTCAAACGTGGTCGTAGAGACACAGATGAGGCAGAACGCAGTGGACGTCCAAATGAGGCAGTAACCCCAGAAAATATTGAAAAAATTCACAAAATGTTCAAACGTAATAAACCGGAATTTTTGCGTCGATACATCACTATGGGTGAAACATGGATCCATCACTTCACTTCTGAATCAAAACAATCGTCATCTGAGTGGACAGCAGCCGGGGAACCTCGTCCAAAGCGCCCGAAAACACAACAGTCAGCTGGAAAGGTAATGGCCTCAGTATTTTGGGATAAGCAAGGTATAATATTCATCGACTACCTTGAGAAGGTAAATACCATTAACAGTCAATATTATATAGCGTTATTGGAGCGTTTAAAGGTCGAAATTACAAATAAACGACCGCATATGGCAAAAAAAAAAATTTTGTTTCATCAAGACAACGCACCGTGTCACAAATCAAAAAACACATTGGCAAAACTACACGAATTAAAGATCGAATTGCTTCCTCATCCACCATATTTTCCAGATTTGGCTCCCAGCGATTACTGGCTATTTGCAGATTGAAAAAAAATGCTCACTGGCAAGAAATTTCGCTCGAATAAAGAGGTTATCAGTGAAATGAGGCCTATTTTGAGGCAAAAGATAAATCATTCTACAAGAACGGCGCTGGAATGATTGTGTTGCTCTTGGTGGAGATTATGTTGATGAATAAAGTCAATTTTTAATGAAATAACCGTGTTTTCTTTGTTAGGCCCGGGACTGTTCAGCCCATGTGTTATATATGTATTTTATATATTTAACTAATAAATTTGACTGTATATATTTTATGTATACTTAATTTTAAGTATATTCAAGAGAATGTTGAACATTTTAAGCAAAATTGAGTTATATTTAATAATAATATAGTAATATTTAAGCATATTATGTTTAAAATACATCTTCGTATAATTGACATACTGTCATATTTTAGCACTTTTGTTACAAAAAATTTTGATTGATCCACAACAATTTTAGAACGAGTGCTTGTCTAATTACAAGGTTTTTAATAAATAAAATGAGTGTGTAATACAGGCAGAGTGCAGATAACCTGCACTTCATACCTAGTAGAATAGTCATTATTTTTAAACTTTCAGCATATTAAAGTAGGACCCTCACCACTTTTTTTATTATTGTTAGAAAGTAATTTCAGTTAAATTTGGTCATAGTTTTTCTATGGCTTCTAGAGAGTCTAAAAAAGACTTAGAAGATAGTTTTGTTGTTTTTTAAATTTAACTTAAGAAATACAGCATTTAGCGAAAATAGTATAAAAGTAAAATTGTGAAACGTAATATTTTTTAAAATATATGTATTTAATACACTTTTTTACTAGAGCTATTTCAATTAATTATAAGCAAATTATTTTTTTATGTATAATATTTTTTATATAAATAAAGAAAAAAATCAACTTTGCCCNCTAATTACAAGGTTTTTAATAAATAAAATGAGTGTGTAATACAGGCAGAGTGCAGATAACCCGCACTATATACCTAGTAGAATAGTCATTATTTTTAAACGTAATATTTTCTATAAAATATGTATTTAATACACTTTTTTACTAAAGCTATTTCAATTAATTATAAGCAAATTATTTTTTTATGTATAATATTTTTTATATAAATAAAGAAAAAAATCAACTTTGCCCATTTCATTATTATATCAAAATTCTACTAGCACTTCGCTAATTTGAATAAGATTATGATTTCAAATACTTTTTATTCGTGATATTTTTTCTTTAGCTATTGCAATATAATTTTTTTAATTTATTTATTCACGATCATGTTAAATCATATGTCATAAAACAAAAATATTACATCGTCCTTGTAAAAAGTGTACAAGTTCGATTTAAAACAAATATACATGTTCATTTAAATTATTTTCGAAAAATGACCATTTATATCCTTAAAACTTTTTATACATTTTATTTATTTATCAGCCTAAACATTATGTTCGGTACTTCAGAACTTTGATGCTATCAATAAGCTAAATGCGATGGAAAGAGTAGATTTTACGAAGAATAAGAATCTACATTTTCTTATTTTTACTTAAATCATTTGACAGAAGCTAATTAATAGGTTACATCGAGATTTAACTTATTGAATTTTATTATTTTATTTTAATTTTACCTTTTATTTATTCCTCTACCTCTTCATCCGTTGACATTCATTTCTATAACTGTTCTTGCAGCTACTGATTCCTCTCTTCTCATAACACGATCAAACCATCTAAGTCTATTTTCTGTCATCTTATCCTCGGTTGACGCTACACCTAAACTTCCTCTTATATGTTCAATCCTTATCCTATCTTCTCTAGTCCTTCCACTCATCCACCTAAGAATTCTAATTTCTATTACACTCATTCTCTTATTTACTATCTTGTCAACCGCCAAACACTTTAACTCATACATCATAGCTGGTTTCACTACAGTCTTATAGAACTTATCTTTCTGCCTCATTAGAATTCTCTTATCGCATAACATATCAAAGCTTCTCTCTACTAGAAGACCCCTAACTTAATACTGTGTCTTACATCCTCGTCAATACCGCCGTTCTTTTACACAACTGATCATTAATACTTAAAACTTTTCATCTCTCCTGTTTAATACTTGAAGATCTTGGTCAAAACCAAGTTAGACAATTGTTTTATTTCAACGTCAAAGTAAGTTATATTTACAGAATTACACATTGATTAGTATTTACTGTTCAAAAAGTGCTCCCGAGCTTAAAATTGATATTTTTAAACAGCAAAATCTCATGAATAATTTGTTCAATTTTAAAAGTATTTACGTTTTAAATAAAATTACCAAAACGAAAAAAAAAGTAATCGTTGCCATTTAAATTTCTTAGTTAGGGTAGATTTCTACTTTTTTACATTAGGGTTGAAATTTAATTTTAATCGTAAATAATGTNATTTCTTAGTTAGTGTAGATTTCTACTTTTTTACATTAGGGTTGAACTTTAATTTTAATCGTAAATAATGTATTTAATTATTAAATTGTTATAACTAATTATATTTTTATAAAATACAATTTATACATATATATTATATATATATACTTCGTGTATAATACATGTATATAACATTGGATATATAAAAAAATGTATTTATATCTCTGGACATAGACATATTGTAACTATAATTATTTTGAATTTTTGTGTATTGTAATAATACCACTACAATTAAATTTTCTATCGAATGCATGACGCAATACATAAGTCATACTTAAAAAAACCCAGCACAGGGGGGTCACGGCACAGTGATGACGTGGCATAGTTGGATCAAGTATAATGATATCTGACAGTGATTAAAATCACTATAAAAAAAAAAGGCTTCGATGCAAATCTTTAGATAGTGTTTAATTTTAAAAAATTGGTGGATTATTCCAAAAGCTTCATAAACTGCTAGTTCCTTATTAATATCCTGATTAAGACAAAGTATGTCNTCCTTATTAATATCCTGATTAAGATAAAATATGTCGAATGAAAAAGGGATTATTAAAAAATATTATTTCTCATAAAAAAATAATGTTAATGCATACACTTTTCAATATGTCATAGAATTATAAAATTAAAAATGTAAAAAATAAAATCCAGAATTTTCACACAATAATAGCATTTGGTAGCCATTTTCACCGTGAAGATAAAATAAAGTCCGAAATTTTTTTTTTCCATGATAAAGTATATTACATTAGCTTTAATTTAAGATATATATAAAAGTGTCAGACTTTCCGGAACACTTTCAAAATTTAAGTTGAAAAAGTCAATTTTTTGTGAAAAAGTTGTCATTTTGAATCCCCCCCTGTAGGCAGGTAAAAAGTCAGATTTATAAAAAAAATATACCAAATGATAGGTAAAGACATCATGCATCTACAAAAAAAAGAATTATATTGATCCATACATCTTTCGAGAAGTTATAGCATTATAAAGTTAAAAATATAAAAAAGAATTTTTTTACAAAAATCTTATTTTTTTTATTAAGTTTAATGTCTGTTTTCACCATGAAGATAAAATAAAGTCCGAAATTTTTTTTTTGCGTAATAAAGTAAATTACATTAGCTTTAATTTAAGATATATATTAAAGTGTCAGACTTTCCGGAACACTTTCAAAATTTAAGTTGAAAAAGTAAATTTTTTGTGAAAAAGTTGTCATTTTGAATCCCCCCCTGTAGGCAGGTAAAAAGTCTGATTTATAAAAAAAATATATCAACTGATAGGTAAAGACATCATGCATCTACAAAAAAACAATTATATTGATTCATACATCTTTCAAAAATTTATAGCATTATAAAGTAAAAAATATAAAAAAGCATTTTTTTACAAAAATCATATTTTTTTTATTATCTTTGATGTCCGTTTTCACCACGAAGACGAAGTTCAGAGGTCAATTTTTTTTTTCAAATAAAAGTATATTACATAAACTTTAATTTAAGATATATATATAAAAGTGTCAGTCTTTCTGGAACATTTTCAAAAGTTAAGTTTAAAAAGTTCTACTTTCTATACGCATTTTAAAAGGTTTATATATGCATATATAATATGCATGTTTATAATATGCATTTTTATGTTTTGAATCACCACTGTATTAAGGGAAATGGTTCGATTTAAAAAAAAAGTATATTGAATAAAATATCTATATAAATACTACTTCTCATAAAAAAATTGTAATGATCCATACATTTTTCAAAAAATTATAGCATAATAAAGTTAAAAATGTAAAATACAAAATCGAAAATTTTCACACAAAAATAGCATTTGGTAGCCATTTTCACCCTGAAGATAAAATAAAGTCCGAAATTTTTTTTTACCATTATAAAGTATATTACATTAGCTTTAATTTAAGATATATATAAAAGTGTCAGACCTTCCGGAACACTTTCAAAAGTTTAGTTGAAAAAGTTCTACTTTCTATATGCATTTTTATGTTTTGAATCCCCCCTGTATTTAGGGAAATGGTCCGATTTAAAAAAACAGTATGTCGAATGAAAGATCTATATAAATACTACTTCTCATAAAAAAATTGTAATGATCCATACATTTTTCAAAAAGTTATAGCATAATAAAGTTAAAAATGTAAAATACAAAATCGAAAATTTTCACACAAAAATAGCATGCGGTAGCCATTTTCACCCTGAAGATAAAATAAAGTCCGAAATTCTTTTTTTTTCATAATAAAGTATATTACATTAGCTTTAATTTAAGATATATATAAAAGTGTCAGACCTTCCGGAACACTTTTAAAAGTTAAGTTGAAAAAATTAATTTTTTGTAAAAAGGTTGTCATTTTAAAGCCCCCCCTGTGGGCAGGTCTAGGGTCAGATTTATAAAAAAAATATACCAAATGATAGGTAATGACATCATGCATCTATAAAAAAAAGAATTATATTGATATGTTCATTTTTAAAAAAGTTACGGCAGGTTTTAGTAAAAAAAATTAAAAAAATTTCGAAAATTAGCCATTTTTAAATTTGTAATTTTTTCGGAGGTTTCCCCTATTTACGGAGAACGAGGGAATTTTTTTCAATTTTTGAGGGTAATGTCTTCGACTAGATACGATTTGTGATCTTTTGACGTATCATTGAAAGAAATCGGTTCGGTGAGAGCTGAGAAAAAGTGGTAACAGACACAAAAAAAAAAANCATTTTCGCCCATTTGATATTTTTCGAAGACTTCCCGTAGTTTTGCTAAACGTGTGATTAATTGCATGACGCAATACATAAGTCATACTTAGAAAAATATGTTATTTCGTAATATTATAAATACTTATATAAATATGATTGAAGTAAATATATGATTAAAAGAACAATATTGATTTATAAAATAATAATTATATTCAGTAGATATTTTGTTTTACTATTAAAAAAATATACTTATAATACAGCAGTAAATTATCAAACTGGAGGATCAAAAAGAATTTGCCAAGAATAATAAGAAAAGTCAAGACTAGAAAATAGAATTGTTATGAGATTTTTTAAGTAATTTATCCATAGGAATTACCAAGAATTATTGAGCTGGACTGACCAGGAAAATAGCAAAAGAATCATGTTCAAGTATTTGGGTACCACTGTATTTTCATGAACAAAAGAATGAGAAAAAATATTAACTTAAGGAACTATTAAATTAGGTCATCAGACTTCAGGTGGACCGCCCTTTTTCGTTTACCGTCTGATTAGGGTTTCAACTATTTTGTTGAGCATTATCATTTTGGCGGTTATTCTGTCGATTATTATGATACTGATTTCGATAGTGAAACCAAATTTTCTTAAGATGTTATAAATAAAACGAAATTAGTTATATAATTTAAAAATATTGAACATTGCTTTGATTTAAATATATTATGCGTTAAAACTATATTGATTCGAAAGCAAAATAATTATTAGAATGTATAAATATTACGGTTAGTAAATCAACTGGGCACACCATTTTAATGTTTAACAATTTAAAATTGGTTATTATAACGTCTTATATGAAAGCTAATTTTACAAATTAATAAATAATTACATATGTATGAAATTAATGTATTTTTTTCGTATTTCCATTTCGTATCTTCTATTCCCATTTTCAAATCTTATATAAAATCCATACAACGCAAAATATTCATCTTCATCTAAGATAGTCTTAAAATGATTTTTATATACAGATATTTCTGAAAGTTCACCAGAAATAAGTTTCTTTTTTAGCTCCGCGATATATATACGATTTTCATCAGTTATAAATTTATGCTCAATGTTCCACAGCAAATATTTATCAGGTTCTTGGCATCGTCGAAGGTACCAAAAACGAGCCATAAATTCTTCGTCAGTCATGCCATTCTGAATTTTAGACTTTAAATTATTCAACTCTTTTTCAGTAAGGGAACGAAATCGGTATGGGCTTTGGCTTTCAAATTCAATATCTGTCAAAGGTACTAAAAATATAGAATTTTTAAATATTAGTCATTTATCATTTTTCCAAAATAGTGTAAATTAAAAAGTTAACTTAAATACATATGATTAATGTTACTTACATAAGTTTTCAAAATTTTCAATCTTTCTTTTACAAAAAGGACAATCTACGTCACCTCTTGAGAATTTATTTGCGCAATAGTTTCCTACATTGTGACCACAGGGATAGATGGTAACTGAGTTTATCTCTTGTTGGCAATATGACATGACAAATCTATACAAACGCTGCATGTTAAAAGTATTTAGGTAATTTTTAATTATCCAAGTTAAACCAAATAATCCTTTGATATTAATAATTGGATTAACAAAAGTTGTTATTTAGTTAACATTAGTTAATTTATTACGACTGTAAATAATAAAACTTATGACATATTAACCGGAAAGCGGTTATTAAATATGTTTTTATAATCTCAATAAATTTATTTATCATGAAAATAATTTTTTATCATATTTATTGTAATTAAATAAATAAATATATTTATATTTTCAATTACTTTCTGAATTATCTACTGCATTATCTATAAATTAAACAGTTAATAAATTATCATTATTAGTTAAGTAGCTTACGACTGTATAGGTACATAGTTATTTTATACAGCCAATTTTCTCGTTATATAATTTTTTTATTAAAAATTAGACGATTTTATTTATTTTTATGAATTACAGTAAACATTATTAGTTTATTGTAAGAAAAAATAGTTAGTAAGTGTAGGATTTAGGTGTAACTATTTAAAGTTAAATAGAAACCCATTTTTTTTTCTATTAAATGGAGTATTGAAAAAACAACATTTTAGCTTATTGATAGCTAGTTTTGTATTATTTTTTTGAGTTGATATAATTTTTGTTTATAGGTTGGTGTACAACGTGAAAGAACTTTTGAATATGCTTATGGTATAAATATAGGGTTGTTTAATACTATACTAATTCTTATCTGTTCTAAATCTTTAAATGCTAATATCTCATAAAGTCATATTATAAAATTTGTTATCGACCAGTTAAAATTTAATTTAGATAAATCTTCGTTTACTATTAAAACACAACACAGAGGGTTGTAGCTAGTTGAGACAAGTATTGTTTATAACTGATAGTGATTAAAATCACTATCATGAAAAACGCTTCGATGTAAATCTAAAGATAGAATTTAATTTTTTGAAGAAGTTATTAAAACAACATATACTCCTATTCCTTTATTTATATCCTGATAAATGTTTTATGATTTTTAAGTATAATTGTAATTATAATTTTAAGTATATAATTTTTTATATTTCTTAATTAAGTTTTTTTTTAATTCGTCCTTTATACATTATAAGGATGTCAACTTTTTTATTAAATGTCGCTTAAATATTTAATAAGCTAATAAAATAAATCATTATCTAATTAAGAAAATGACTCATTGGAAACAATTTTTGAAATAATAATTATGAAATTATTACCATTTTTGAATATAGAGTGATAAATAGCGTGGCAAAGGAATGAGTAATGATAAAAATAACATAATATACTTCAACTTTACTCTATGATCTATGTAGTTATAACTTTCGAAATGATAAGTCAAAATCTGTTATAAGCCAATTATTTACTTAATTAGATCATTTTATATTTTATAAGCTAGTTAAATTCGTATGCTGCCATTATAAAACGAAGTTAACACCCTTACAAGGTATAAAGGATGTATTTCAATTGATAAATCGATAAACATATGAAATTAATAATACCAAAAATGATTTTCTAAACATGATCATTATTTCAAGAGAAATCTTGCGGATNGATTTTCTTAACATGACCATTATTTCAAGAGAAATCTTGCGGATAAAATTTATTATAAGTCATTCGTATCTAGAAGAAGCTTTTTTCTATATATGTTTGAAACTCGCAGCATTTTATAATCTCGGATATCGGGGACTCATTAGTTATAATACTCTTGTTGCGTTTATGATGAACTTGAATTTTTTTATAGTTCAAATAAAATTGTTGGTATCTCAGAAATGGCCGGTTCTAGAGGTCTGGAAATATTACACGTTACTCCCTAGGAGAACATTATAATTTTGGTGTTATTACCACTAGTTCTAGGTGAGTTACCAAATCAACTGCGTGACTTCAACCAGAGGATGGTATTTATGGTTCAATATAGGTTACCACATCTTCTGTATGGCGTCAACACTAAAACACCCTCACTTTCAAATGGCGACATAACTTTGAGGGTAAATTATTAATTTATTTTTCAAATTTATAACGCTAAAGTTAAAAGTATATAAGTGGTTTGAGTTGTCATTGGTAACCGAATACTGTAATACATTGACTAATAGGATTAATAATAATAGTTACTTAGTTATTATTATTAATTAATTACTTTAAAATGCTGTATACATTAAAAGTTATGACATTCTAATCGGTACATAGTAATTCAAATATGTTAATATGTTATTATAATTATAACCGTAATAATATATTTATCATATTTAAACAAATATATATAAGGCTATTTTTTATTTTCATTTGATATATCTTCTAGATTCTCTACAAATTAAATAGTTAATACATTTTATTATCATATTAATGTATTTACTATATTTGTCTATTTTATTTTAGTTATTTTACTTTAAATTTAATGATTTATATTATTACACAAAAATGTAATTTAAATAGTTTTTTTATATTGAAAAAATAATACTAATATATACTTATAAGTGTTAAATTACTGTTTATTGTGTCATCATTAGGTTCACCTGAAAAGTAAAATATCAGTTAAAAATTATTCATAAATGTAGAAATACATAATTTTTTATTTACAAGATACTTTAATGATATTATTAGTATTATTTTAATACTAATATATCGTTCCTTAAATTATGTAGGATTTCGGTGACGGAATACTCCATTGGCCAAAAGGACTATCTGACGACATTCGGTCATTGCTGTCTTAGGATCGTTATAGATCTAAGGCGAAAACTCAATTTAGAAAACACATTTAAAAATATAGTATCAATATAAATAATTAATAAAAACATATTAAAAAAAAATACTAATTATACTAATAAAGCATAATGACTTTTATGTAAAATTAAAACTTGTGGAGAAATATAAAAAAAAACTACAAATTTTTAAATTTTCTCTAAGCTCTGAGCTTATAGTGCGCCCTGTTAATAATGTCATATCATGCTCAAATTTTTGGACATTATTTTGAGACCCATAAGAAAAGATTTCCAACTGGCAATACTCAAATTTAATATTTCAAAAATATGTGCTGCTTGTACTATGCCAGCGTCCATATCCATTCTATTTATCTAATAGCTTGTAACTCATTAAGTACTTGTCCTTAAATTATTATTATCTCATCATAATTTTCTAGGGAAAAAGCTATAATGGTTTTTTTAAATTTTGAAAAAAGTTAAAGAAAATAAAAATAAATATTTTTTTTATTTTATATAGACAATCTGTACTAAAAAGGAAAAATAAAAGTATTAGCTAAAAAATAAATTTAATTTTTTGATTTTATTAGTGATAAATAATAAAAGATATGCTATAAACGTATTTTAAAATTGAAATAATTGTTAAAAAAAAAATTCAACAAAATAATTATTATTTCAAAAGATTTAAACGTATCACTTAAGCACGTTGCTGACATATGCACGGCGTCACAGGATACCTCGACACACTATCCATCGAACCAACTCATTCCCCATGCGAATTTTACTAGATATTTATAATTAATGACAAGATTGAAATATTTTATATAAAACATCACTAACATCCAAGACCAATTACTCTATCATAATCTGATTCTCTTTGATGTGTCGGACTCTTCTATTATTTACACACCACCGAAGCAATTCGGAACATTAACTGCTTGATGTTCTCCACCGCCTTCAAAATCACCTGACTTTCGTCATCATTCCCTTAAAGACCAAACTAGATGTTAAAAATGCACTAACTAATCGAAACAATCCTAAGGGCTATTGAGATATAATAGATATTTCCTAAACCAATTAAAATAATAACAAGTTGCTCAAAAACAACTTGATACAGCCTTTGAAGGTAACCAAAACTGGCATCTAAATTAATAACAATATCATCAGCAGATTAAGCAACACAAAGTATCTTATATTCATCTTTATTATGTACGCATACCAATACTAACTATTTTATCGCCACCCCTTTCTAACACTAACTGGAAGAAAATCGAGAACGTCCAGATTGTTACCATATTGCTATGTTGAACTACCACTGGACAACCCTGGTACATAATTAAGAAAGAAATTTGTGAACAGTAAATTATGAGCTCTTTAGCAAAAAATTCTCCTACAGAAATAAACAATCAAATTTTCAACAAATCAAATCGTTAGCACGTTAAAAATTCCACAAAAAAAAAAGAATATCCAATAATTGGTCATATACATTCATTTAAATTCCATTGTGAAAATCATACAGCTCGTCATTGGCTAAATATCAGGTACAGGGTTACAAGCTCAAAACCGTGTGATCATAACAATCATTATATTTTATAAAAATATTTATTAGGGTAAACCAAATTACATTTAGACCAATCAAAAAAAATTCCAAGTTGTGTCCATCATTAATGTGGTTTTTAATGTAATATTTCAGGCATCTTTCATGTTATTTTAGTGCATGAAATTCACAACTCTAAAGGTCTGTAATTTTTTAAATTACTATTACAATTACAAAAGTCCCTATTTGGCAATTTTCTATGGACTTCTCACTCCAAACTACACACGAAAACGAGCATGTCTCTCAACGAGCAGCCAACAATATACAATATATCTACCAACACTAATAAAATATAGTTTAAAAAAACTAAAAAACACGCTTTTAAAGAACATCGAACTAAAAAGTTAAAAATAATTTTTAAAATAAGCGTAAAACAATAATGAACGAAAAGTACTAGTATTATTGTGATAAAAGCGT
>NW_026099575.1:26801309-26840278 GCF_025091365.1 Daktulosphaira vitifoliae | reverse complement strand
ATATATATATATATATACATGTAAAGCGACTTAAGTACGTAAACGTATCATGCACGAGGTATAGCTGTGTTTTGTTGGCGGGCGGGGCGCGAGGCATATATGGCGGCAGCGGCGTCGGCTGTAGGGATATATAAATGAATATTAACATATACGTATATATAAATAATAATATATATATGTATATATATATTAATATTAGCGGCGATGGTAAGAATATATAATCTTCGCATAATATCGTGGCACTTTCGTTGGCGTCGACGACGCGATGTCCGGCGTGATCCTCGGGCGTCAAAAGGTTAGCAGCGTTGATGGCGACGGTGCGCGAGTGGAGATCGGTTTATTGACGTTGCCACTTTGACAACAGGAAGAATACTACGGTATCATTAGCGGCGGTACGTCGTCGGCCGTGCGGCACTTGCTGGACTTTGCACCGCGGCGTATAACGCGCGGTGTTGGTCAGTCAAATACTCAAAATTATACAGAAAAAAATAGTGTAAGCGCCGACTGGTGAGCGGGGTGGGGTGAATGCGTTACGACGGTCTAGTCTCAAGGTCATAGACGACGGCATACGCGACATAATAACACGTGCCGCGTGGAGTTACAAACTTACAACATACAAACAAAATACAAACAACATACAAAATACATGTGAAACTAATATAAGCGTGTTAAAAAGGAACTGATTAAACAGTTGTCTCATAAAAAACTAAATTAATTAATTTTTATTGACTCAACTGTCAGACTATTCATACCTAATATTTTATTATTAATTATACATGTTGTTATATTATACAAAATGTATTGATTGTAAATTTTAAAGCAACTATCTTCTTCTTCTTCCTCGCCTTAATCCCAACTACTTGGGGACGGCCACCCTTATCTTAAACTTCCACTTGACCCGATCTCCCACATCATCTTAAATTTTAAAGCAACAATAAAAATTTAAAAAAATTAAATTTAAATATAAGGGTACTTTATTTTTATTACATATAGGATCTAAAATATCAATATAAACATCTCTGTATCGTCCACAAGGAAAGCATCCATTGATTTGTGATTGTCCTATAAATAATGGAATTTATTGTAAATTTAATTATTTAAGAATTGTTTTAAATCTAAATTAAATAAATAAGTTATTTAAATTAAGTTTTCCTTTTTGTTTTTATGTAAAATATTTTATTTTAATAGTATTAAAATGAATGTTGTAATTTTTATATAATTTTTTGTGTCTAATCTATGCTTTACATTGGATTAGAATATAATATTAATATTTTTGAAAAGAACCTTAATCAAATTTTGAATGTTTATATTTAATAAATTAAGTGATCAAATAAAAAGTCTAATCTGTCTTGGAAATAGAATTTTCATTAACTAAAATAAAACCTTTTAGAAAATTTAAGTTTTATATTAAGCGTTTATTATCAGAGTTAAATAGGTTGTATAATTTAATACGATCAAAAATATATACTACACACTTTTATCTTTAACAGCCATTAAATTTAATATTTATTAACATTATTTAGTAAATAAATTGGTGAACAAAATAAAAAACTATTATTTATTAGTTATAACGTTATTTAACACAGTTATATATATATATATTTAATTATATTATTAAAAATATTTAATATATATATGTATATATATTTTCATACAACTGTATTTACAATATAATTACATACAATTATTTAGTAAATATTTCCAATAAAGAACTAGCAAGGTATATAATAAAAATAATAGAGAAAACCATACTGTACCAATTAAACTCAATAGAACACTAGTAAAATGTAGTATATATTTAATCATCTTTGCTTGTTATAAAATAGTATTAATTGTTAGTGTTTTACTAAAATTATTGTACAACATTACGTGAACAAAATAAAAAATTACTATTTATTAATTTTAACGTCATTTAACACACATATATATATATAGTTTCATACAAATGTTTAGTTTAATTTTTATATAGTGTGTTATGTTGAATAATGTTAAAATATGCAGAGTTTTAAATGCGAAGTATTTATTTAAAAAAACATGGTATCAGATATGAGTGTCTCATAAAAATTGTTTTTTTCATTAGTTCACAAATATTTTTGTAGATAATTAAATAATATTAAATTAAACTATCCCATACTTATTAAAATTATGAAAATTTAAAATTAATAGCATTTTTATGATTTAACCAAATTAATGAAAAATACAGATAATAAACGTTTTTTTGTTACATTTATAAATTAAATTTGTTTCTAATGAGTTTTTCATTCGTCTATAAAATATTATTTTTAAATCCTAAATACATTATGACGGAAATATGATGATTGTACTTTTACCCTAAATTAAATTTTTGCTAAAATGTTTTACATAAACCAGGCTTAGTTATTTATTTAAAAATTTAACCATTTTCGTTACAGAAAAATTTTTATGCGTGATAGCTATCCATTCGAAATCAAAATAATTAACTTGTCAAATAATATGAAATCCAGTAGCGGCACAATATTCCAAACCCAATATAGTTGTAATTTTTAGTGGTAATTTGAAAATTTCTTTAAAAACGACTGATTTGTTGTTAGCTAAGTGTATTTAGTCACATGTATCGTATGCAAACTTTGATTCATCGCAGAACACGTGTATTTAAACGACCTGATTAGTTGGAATATTTGTTTGTCTATGTACCAAATATTGATCAACATTTACAGACCTCTACGCTATTCAATATACTGCTTAATGTATTCAGGTGGCATTGGACTTTCCCATTCTCTGTTGTGGCACCATAATGATTGAATACAAATCTTTGATGTAACAAAAATAGGTCCCATCAAACCTAGTCGGCCAAATAACTTGGTGAACTCTAAATTAAATACTCGCTTTTTTATTGTTATTTATTGTTTTCCAATTCGTTACGATATAGTGTAAGCTGTCTGTCATCGGTATCCAATTGATTCCAAGCGCTTTGCTGATTGGACTATACGAAAAGTTCAACTCGTGAGCGGTGCCATTTTGATATTTGGGGAAATGACTTAATAGACTAGTGTGATTAGCACACAACTTCTGCTGTAAAAAACAGAGTTTTCACATAATGTAGTAACATTACGTTGAAAGCGTTTAGTTTTTAATAGTGTATCTTTAAAATTTAAGTTAAAATTTAGTTTTAAAGAAACATAATGTATTTTAAACCATCTATTCATTATATGCCTATGTAGAAAACTTTAAGTAGTAACAGGCGGAAATGCTGCAAGGTAAAAAAAAAAACATTTAGTATGTGTTATGTAGAATTTGCCTTATGCAAGTCTTTCATTTTAGATACCTATTTAGTTCTAAACCATATAAATTAATATGAAAATTACTAAAAATTACAAAATTACATTGATTTTAACAAATAAAATCTTTTAAAACTAATATTTACAGCAATTATAAATTGTTTCAATGGAGGTCATATACTTCACTTGCCCCCACTGCATGGGGTATCAATGCATGCCTAGTAGTTATAAAAAATATAACTTTAAAATTTATTAATTAACATATTATATTCGTTTTTAAATAATTCTAAATGTTTGTCAAACAAAAGTTTCATGATCAACATGAGTTATAATTTTTTGAATGTTTCTTCAACATTTCATTATCAGGTTCTTAGAAGCGTCGAAGGTACCAAAAATGTGCCATAAAAACTTTTTAATAAATATAAAGATAATTGCAAAAAAAAATTATTTTTAAGGGTAGTATTTTGGGATAACTTTCAAAAGTTATGCACCGTGGAAGAACTCTTAGCTATGGTTAAAATATACATCTAAAAAAGGGAAATATCTAAGGTATTTACAAAAGAAAATTTTGATTAAATTCACCTATGCTTCAAAAATGTTTACTGTTTTAAGAAAAAAGAGTTTCTATAAAGCAAAATACTTATCATTTTGAAATGAAACGTTTCCCTCCCATTGCATTAGGTTAGTTTACGTTGGATATACCACTCACCCTCCGCCAGGTGGCGATGGAGCGCGATTGGGTTGGGTAACTGCTATTGTATGTAGGATTACATATAGAAAATTATATTGAAAAAATGTCGGAAATAATTATTCCAACTAATTACACATATCTCAAAGAACCGTCAGACATAAGTTCCTTCTTTAAATTAGCGATATTTTTACGAATTTAATTTCAAATACATAGCGCTGCAGTAGAAATTTATCTGATTTTTAGCAGGACAAGTACCAAAAACGTGTCATAAATTCTACGTCAGTTATAACTTTCTTAATTTTAGACTTTAAATGTATACCACTTAATAAACATTTTTAATATCTATGCCTTATTTTATTATGTTATCAAATTTGCTTTCATACTTTAGGTCATCTAAAATGGTACAAAAATAAGTAAGAGGGCGCAAATTTGCTACGAGATTGTTTCAATGCAGAATTTAGTCAAAAGTCTAGTAAGCAATATATTTTAAAAATAAAACTGCTACTTGAATAAAAAAGATGAATATTTCATGTGAAATACTTAATTATTTTTCGTGCTAAAAAATAATTATTAAATATTAAAATTATATTCAACAACTTAACAAAGATATTTAAAAAATTAATAAAAAAAAAACCGTAATATCTCCTTTATTATTTAAATAAATTATTGAAAACTGAGACAATCAATATTATATTTTGTTACTTTTATAAAATAAATTGTTTGCTTAATTAGTTATACATTAATTATTAAAAAACTAATAGTGTTTAACTACACAATACAAAAATTGATTTTATAATGTTTTACATGAACACTAATTTTGAAATTTGTAAATAATTACGTATGTATGATTTCAAGGTAATTTTTTCGAATTTCAAGTTCATAATTTATATAATGTTGTTGGGTTCGATAATAATATTCATACATACATTCTATTTCCTCATCTTTTATTATTTCTTTAAAATGTTTTTTATATACAGTCATTTCTGAAATTTTGCCGGATAAAAGTTTCTTCTTTAACTTTGCAATATATTTACGATGATCGCTAGTTATAATTCTATAATAAATGCGCCACAGCATTTGTTCATCTGGTTCTTGGCAACGTCGAAGGTACCAAAAACGTGCCATAAATTCTTCGTCAGACATACCTTTCTTAATTCTAGACTTTAAATTGTTTATCTCGTTTTCAGAAAGGACACGTAATCGGTAAGGACTTTGTTTTTCAAAATCATGATCTTCCAAATAATCTATAAATATATAATTTTAATATTTTCTGCATTAATAATTTTTCTAAAATAGTATAAATTCAAAAGTTAACTTAAATGCAAATGATTCTTGTTACCAACCTAAGTTTTCATAATATTCTATCTTTCCGTCACAAAAAGGACATTTAAATTCACCTCTCGACAATCTATTTCCGCAATAGTTTCCTGTTTTATGACCACAGGGGGAGAAGCTCACTGAGTTTGTCTCTACTTCGCAAAATAGACATAACAAATCTATACAAACAATGTACGTTAAAAGTATTTAGATTAATTGGGTTATCAAAGTTAAAACGATTATTCCATGAGTTGACTAATCCGATTAACAAGAATTTGTTGATTATTGGCTAATTAATTTACGATTGTATAATATACAATCGTAAATTATATACAATATATATAATAAAATTCATGAAGATTTAATTGACAAGTGACAGTTAAATCTGTTACTATTAATTTAATAATTTTAATAATCAATGAATGAATTTATTCATCATACTTACAGTATTTAGATTAAAAAATAGAAGTATATTTTCAATTACATACCATCTGGGATTTTTTTTGTATTTTCTATAAATTAAACAGTTAACAAATTTCACTATTATTACATAAATGTCTATTAATTATATATTTTATTCTCTAAATATAAACGTATGTATTAAATTGGCTAATAAAATNAATTATATATTTTATTCTCTAAATGTAAACGTATGTATTAAATTGGCTAATAAAATAAAAAATGATTTAAAAAGTAACAACTAATCGATAACAATTTTTGAACCAATACTTTTTCGTCCAAATTCGGACTTCTGACTAGGTACAAAAAATAAATATAGTTTAAAAAAACTAAAAAACACGCTTTTAAAGAACATCGAACTAAAAAGTTAAAAATAATTTTTAAAATAAGCGTAAAACAATAATGAACGAAAAGTACTAGTATTATTGTGATAAAAGCGTGGGTGCTTTGTGCTATATTTTTCGTATATTGAGCGCCCGACGCTTTTATCACAATAATATTAGTACATTTCGTTCATTATTGTTTTACGCTTATTTTAAAAATTATTTTTAACTTTTTAGTTCGATGTTCTTTAAAAGCGTGTTTTTTAGTTTTTTTAAACTATATTTATTTTTCACTTTTTAGTTACATGTTACTCTAGTAGTTACTATCAATATCATGGTTGTAACGGGTAAAGGGGAATCAGGGTTCGATTCCGGAGAGGTAGTCTGAGAAACAGCTACCACATCCAAGGAAAGCAGCAGACGCGCAACGTGGAGGTAGTGACGTAAAATGACGATACGGGAATCATCCTTTGTAATCGGAATAAATACCCTATATATCTCTTAATGAGAATAAAGCGTATTAAAATATAAGTTTTAATAGTAATTAAAATATATATATATATATACATGTAAAGCGACTTAAGTACGTAAACGTATCATGCACGAGGTATAGCTGTGTTTTGTTGGCGGGCGGGGCGCGAGGCATATATGGCGGTAGCGGCGTCGGCTGTGCGGCACTTGCTGGACTTTGCACCGCGGCGTATAACGCGCGGTGTTGGTCAGTCAAATACTCAAAATTTTACAGAAAAAAAATAGTATAGTTGCCGACTGGTGAGCGGGGTGGGGTGAATGCGTTACGACGGTCTAGTCTCAAGGTCATAGACGACGGGATACGCGACATAATAACACGTGCCGCGTGGAGTTACAAACTTACAACATACAAACAACATACAAACAACATACATGTGAAACTAATAAAAGCGTGTTAATAAGGCTATTTTTAAAAACATTTAGCCCTTTAGAAATTTGTTTTCAAATGTGTTTATGAACATAATTTTTACTGTACTGTTACAGACTTATTTCATGTTTATTAGTGTATATAATTAACATCCTTATAGGGCTAAAAATTAGCCTGTTAATAAATTTAATTAATTAAATAAATAAATATAATTATGTTTTCAGTTACAAATCTATACAAACATTACACGTTAAAAGTATTTAGATAAATTGGGCTATGAAAGTTAAACCGAATATTCCATTCAGTTGACTAATCCGTTAAACAAGAATTGTTTATTGTAATTAAATAAATAAATAAATATATGTATATTTCTATTACCTACCATCATCTAGAATATTTTTTGAATCATCTATAAATTAAATGTAACAAATTTTACTATTATTACATAAATATCTATTTTATTTTATATTTTATTCTTTAAATGTAAACGTATGTATTAAACTGGCTTATAAAATAAAAAATGATTTAAAAAGTAATAACTAATCGATAACAATTTTTGAACCAATACTTTCTCGTCCAAATTCGGACTTCCGACTAGATACAAAATATAAGGCTATTTTTAAAAACATTTAGCCGTTTAGAAACTTGTTTTCAAATGTGTTTATGAACATAATTTTTACTGTACTGTTACAGACTTATTTCATGTTTATTATTGTATAGTATACAGCCTTACATGGCTACAAATTAGCATGTTAATAAATTTAATTAAATAAATAAATAAAATTATGTTTTCAGTTACCTTTTGACATATCTTTTGGATTCTCTATAAATTAAACAATTCAAATTTTACTATTATTATAAAAAAGTATTTAAAATATGTTTCCAATATATTGTACTTTGCATAAAAACTAAATATGATTACTTATTTTTATTAAAAATTTATAATTGATAATGTGGCAACAGTAAAATATAAAACAAAAATTTTATTTAAGTAATTTTTTATACAAAAAATAAGGCTATTTTTAAAAACATTTAGCCCTTTAGAAATTTGTTTTCAAATGTGTTTATAAACACAATATTTATTGTACATTTTAGACTTATTTCATGTTTATTAGTGTGTGTAATTAACATCCTTATAGGGCTAAAAATTAGCCTGTTAATAAATTTAATTAATTAAATAAATAAATAAAATTATGTTTTCAGTTACCTTTTGACATATCTTTTGGATTCTCTATAAATTAAACAATTAAAATTTTACCATTATCATAAAAAAGTATTTAAAATATGTTTCCAATATATTGTACTTTGCATAAAAACTAAATATGATTACTTATTTTTATTTAAAATGTATAATTGATCATATGGCAATAATAAAATATAAAACCAACATTTTATTTAAGTAATTTTTTTTATCATGTTTATAATAACTCAAATATATACTAATAAATTTTTAATTACTGTTTATTGTATCTTCATTTGGGATACCTGAAAATTAAAACATTAGATAAAAATGGTATTTTTTCATAAATATCGAAGTACATGATTTGTTGCTTGAAGTGCTTAAGGATGTATTCATATTTACAGTTGAGCTCTGACGTTTCGAACTTATGGCAGAGTGATGGTTGCTGGTCTGCGGATGCAACTATTCTGGCGTCTTATCTTGATAACAGTCTGCTTTTATACAATTGTTAACATCTGGTTTTTGACTAATGTTGTTTTTTACGGCATTCTTGACATTTTGGTCTTCCTTTCAACACCGGCAATCGTCTATTATGTTGATTAATTTCGGTGTTGTTGGTTGATTTTCTTTTTGTCTGATCTAGGATAGGTAACCGAGGTTTGCAGATTTTCCATAAATCTTCTCTATTGAAATATTCCGGACATTTCTCGATTTCTATTGCTGCTTTATACATCCATTTGCCAAAATGTGTTTCTTTGTTTAGTAGTTTTTACTTTATCGAATTGGATGTCATATCCTCTGTTTTTGTCATGCTTAGCTACTGCGGAATATTCTGTCCTTGGGTACTCCACGTCTTTTTCATGACTCATTCTTCCATGAAGATAAATCTCTAGTTTAGTTGTAGCCACCGACCAGCAACCATCACTCTGAAGATGGACTGTGCAATGAGTCCGAAATATCAGAACTCAACTGTAATGTATACATCCTTAAGCTCTTCAAGACACAAGACATCAATGAAAGCTTTAACACATTCATCCACGATTTGTATTTGTAAGTTATTATAAGTATTAATGATGCTGGTCATTACTCTCTTAGAATCATTCTCGAACGGAGACGTAAATTCTTTTTACGAAATTAATTTAAAAAAATATTACTAATTTAAATGTCTTTAAAATAAATTAACATGAAATAATATAACAAATAAATCGTAAGATTTTTAAAAAGTAAATAATAATAATAACCTATTATACAATAATAAATATTATTATAACAAAATATAGGAAAAATATTTATTGAGGCAGGGGAAATTTAATTCAGACGACTCAAAAATAATTTTGCAAGTTGTGCTCTTGTATAAAATATGATTTTTAGTGTACATTTGTGTGCTTATTTCGTTTTATTTTAATGCATGAAGTTCTATATGCCTGTTATTATGTAATTACTATAGTTATTACAAAAACTTTTATTTCTTATTTTTCTGAAAATATTTCCAGACTACAGTCACACAAAAACGAAATTGTCCCTTAACAAGCAGTCAATAATTCATAAAATCCCTACCGATTCCATAAAAAAGGTCTGATTAAAATATTTTTTTCGTAATTGACTAAATCAATTACTTTTTATTGACTAAACTGTAAAGTTTCCGAAATTCAGTTATCCATACCTAGTTATTTTATACTGTTAATTATATATGTTACAAATTATACAAAATTGTATAAATTGTAATCCAACAATAAAAAAGTTTTTAAAAAAAGTACAATTGAATATCAAAATTATTTTTAATTACATATTGGAGTAATGTTTTTGAAATTATGATCGTCTTTTGAATTTCCATTGGTTTGTGATTGTCCTGTAAAAAATTGAATTTATTTTGTGATTAATTTATTTAAAAATAGCTTTAATCTAAATAAAATAAATAAGTT
Source organism: Daktulosphaira vitifoliae (assembly GCF_025091365.1). Classification (NCBI taxonomy): domain Eukaryota; kingdom Metazoa; phylum Arthropoda; class Insecta; order Hemiptera; family Phylloxeridae; genus Daktulosphaira; species Daktulosphaira vitifoliae. The sequence goes on along the minus strand of NW_026099575.1, from coordinate 26,830,231 downwards.
ATTCAAATTAAATTTTTCATTTTGTTTTTTTATGTAAAGGATATTATTTTATAATATGAATGTCACAATTATATATATATATATATATATTTGAATTTAATCTATGCTTATTTATCTATAATTAATTCTTAAATATTTCTAATAGAAAATTAACAACGTATATACCAAAATTTAATTAAGGAAACCATACTATACCAATTAAACTCAAAAGTACACTAGTAAAATACAATATAAATTTAATCATCTTCTAATGTTGAAATTATTATAATTGCTTAATTAAAATGAATATAGTATTTTTTGAATGAAATAAAATATTACTACTTATTATTTTTAACGTCATTTAACATAAATTCATATTCCCTTTCAAGTAACTATTTCTGTAAATTTTAAACATGAACTCATTCTTTAAACATCATAAAGAATAAATAAAATTTTTAAGTGTGGTGTAGTTTCTACAAATACATAGTACTAATAAACTATAAACTAACAATGTGTTAGAAATTAGTACCTTATAATAATTATTTTTAATTTAATTTACAAATTTTTTTTGTAGATAATTAATAATACATTTAATTACCATATAACGATTTATACATAAAATTATAAAAATTAAAACTTTGTAGCTCTTTTACAATTTTAAAAATCAGTAATTTTCGACAATTTTTTTTCCTAAAACTGCCATAACTTTTTTAAAAATGAACAAATCAATATATACATATTTTTTTTACAAATACCTCAGGTATTTACCTATTGTTTTATCTATTTTTGTGATCACTTGACCCTTTGCCTACCAAAAGAGAGGTTTTCAAAATGGCAACTTTTCTATAAATAATTTACTTTTTTAACTTAACCTATGAAAATTTTCTGAAAATACTGACACTTTTATACATGTCTTAAATTGATGCTTATGTAATGTACTTTAATTTGAAAAAATAAATGTGACCTCTGGATTTGTCTTCATGGTGAAAATTTTTGTGATAAAATTCTGGGATTTGTATTTGAATTTTATTTTAAAATATCTTACATGAGGAGTACACAGATTTTCATAATTATTGTATAAATCTAATTGATATAACATAGGAAGTTAAATTTTTTTGCTTCTTTTAGTTCTTTCTTTCTGCTTTAAGTTGAGAAAAATTACTTTGAAATTTGTACTAGCTTAAATTAAAATTAAAAGTCGTTCTTCTTTTCTGTTAATTTATTTTGACAAATTATAATACTGTTGCTAATAACAGGTAGAAGATTATGCACAACATTTGCGTATGTACATCCAAGATATATAGTCAAAGCTCGTATTTTTTGCCTTCATTTATTGCAATCTGTTGGTATTTCCATCAAATTTTGCAGATAATGTTCTTTACTGCAATATTTTATAAAGATCAAATCATTTAAATTTTTCCATCCGGAACCCGCGGTTGGGGCAATCACTACGGGTACACTGTAGTAAGTTATCTAACTGATCCATTTTTCTTCTTGAAATTAAATCAGATTTCGTACAGAAAATAATATAAAACCTATCTTGGTGAGTTTTAAAGAAATCATTTGGATTATAATTAAATTTAATTATGATTGAATTATTTTTATCAAAATATAATTCGGCGTAATGTCAAAAGATACGTTTTTATACTGTGTTTTATTTAAAATAATTATTTATTTATATATAACATTTTATACAGGCGAAGCCCAAAAATATATATAACAATTATTATAAAAATCATTAATAAAAATTAGTGAGAAACAAGTAACAAAAGAAAATTTATATAAACATTGATCCAAAATATAAATTAAAACAACATAAACGAGGCTTAATTAAAATACATCGAAAGCTGGATCATTATTAGCCAACCACATAAGGCGAATCATTTGGGCGGTGTCAAGGAAATAAGAAGGGGTAGGGGGTATTAGGAATGTAGTGTTAAAACGGGTGGTGCGAAGAGAGATTTAAAATTTTAGAAGGCTAAGAAGTTGGATAGATTCCATTCTGTTGGATAGGAAGTTATTTAGGAAGGCGAGGTTTGAATTGTGGCGTCGATGTGCAAGGCTGGAGAAATGTAGGGTAAATAGGATAGGGGAGTAATCATGAGGAGTATGAGGGATATTGAGGCGATATGCTGCCAGGTTTAAACATTTTCTTTGGACCCTTGCTAGTGATTCGCTTGTACAAGCCGTTTGGGGATCCCAAAGAACAGAGTGTATTCTAGGATGGGGCGAACAAGGGAGGTATGGAGAGTTTTAAGAGGGTTGGATAATTTAAATTCTTGAGTAAAACGGGAGATGAAACTAAGGAGTTTGAGGGCTTTACAGGAAATATGTGTTTGTTTGGAGAAAGATTGTGAGTGAGAATAAACCCAAGATCACGTATTGACTCAGAGGAACGAATTAAAGGAATGTTATTAATATAATAAGGAAACACAATGTGAGAATTACGTCGGAAGAATGACATGATTGAGCATTTATTAATATTGAGAAAGAGGCCAAGGGTTTCACTCCAGTTAGTAAACCGCAATAGATCTTCTTGTAGTAGGTGGTAGTCAGATAAGGAATTGATACGGAGGAAAAGTTTCATGTCGTCAGCAAATATTAGTAATTTAGAATAACAGAGGACTGATGGTGCGGAATTGATGAAAAAAACAAACAGAAGATGAGAAAGAATTGCACCTTGGGGTACTCCACAAGATGTATAGAAGTTATCGGAGGTCGAATGGGAAGTTGACACAAAATATTGACGATCAGATAATTAAGAGTAAACGCAAGACAGTAGAGGATTACCTATACCTAGATTATCCAGAGTTTGAATTAGAATACTATGATCTACTTTATCGAATGCTTTTGAGAAGTCTATGTAAATGACATCTACTTGACTTTGCTGACTGAAGGAATCATATATGTAGGATGAGAGGATGAGGTTACAAGTGATTGTTGAACAACCTAGACGAAATCCATGTTGTTCATCACATAAAATATTATTGAGGATAGGATGGATAGAATTAATAACAATAGTTTCAAATAATTTAGATATGTGAGAAAGCGTGGTTATTGGACGGTAATTTGTTACTTGAGACGGGTCACCGGTTTTAAGTATCGGGGAAATTGAGCCAAGCTTGAGTGAGGAAGGGAAGAACCCGGAATCAAAAGATGTTTGACATAACAGGAAGAGTGGCCAGGCAATAACATCCCTTAAGATAAATAAAAAGTAGCCTTGTATTCCATCAGGGCCGATAGTTTTATTGTTACGAAGGGAAAATAGGAATTTACTAACATCGTCAATAGTGAACTCTATTGTGGAGGATAAAAAGGAGAAATTGGGGGGAAGGTGTGCTGGACAAGATAAAGAATTGACAGAAGGGGTAAGTATAGAGGAAAAATAATTAGATAAAATATTAGCTACTTCTTTAGGGGAGGTACTAGAAACATTATTAAACACTACATGCCTGGGTGATGTACGAGATGAGCGGGTTTTGCGTACAAAAGACTAAAAGAACGAAGGTTATTTAAAAGAGATGATTCTGTACGGGAAATGTAGTCACGGTAGTAACGTTTAGATATAACTTTATAGCGAGCGTACAAAAGAGAGAAATTTTTATAGCCCATAAGTGATGAGTTTAATGTATACCTAGCATGAGCTGAGTTTTTTAAGTAAACTAGTTTTTTGAGTTCCGGATTGAACCAAGGCGGAAGGGTAGAATGATTAGAAAATTTTATGGGAACAAAAGTAAGAATAGAAGAATAGGAAAGTGTCCATAATTTGATTGTTTTGATAAAAACCATGAAATGAAAAAGTTTCAGGTACACTTAAGGGCTGTGATAAGGAAGTGGAAGAGTAATAGAGTCCATGATTGTCATTTGACCATGAAATGAACCGAAGATTATAATCGCCACAGAAAATTAAGGAGTAAGATGAGTACTGTTGGGCTATGGATTCGACTGAGTCTAGATGTGCCTAGTATAATTCAATTGGGGAGTGAGGAGGGAAATAAACACCGCAAATTATAAAATTATTTGAATTAGTACTAAAATGGATGAATAGTTGTTCAATACCACAATCTGAGATGGAGAGAGGAAAGGAAGGAATGTCTATGCGTATGGCTATAAAAATCCCATCACCTCGTTCACAGGAGCTTGTAGTAGGTAATATATTAAATCTATATATATAATAATTAATTAAACCTAGTTCAGAGGAGAAAAAATTACTATTAAGCCAAATTTCAGTGAGTACAATGAACATATTGTAACGTGACAAAATGTGAATTTTTATGGTATAGATAGATTTACTGCTTTGCTTTGCTAATGGGCGTGCGTACGTTATATCCGACCATGTAATCAGAAAACTGTACTGTTGCTGTCAAGGTGAACGCTATACACACAATATTCTTTATCAGTTTAATAATCGTTCCCTATATGACACATACACTGGCCACCACTGTCAATACCTGTATAATTTCAATATTATTCATACTTTTATCTTTTTTATATTTTGTAAATTGTTAAGCCGATACCTACTCCCAAACGTAATCGTCGTCGTCGTTGTGTCTCGCCCGTTGTATAACAAAAATTGACTCTCTTCCCTTTGAACCACCGTTATGGTATTACTTTGCTGTGTGCGTACAGCCGACATTGTTTTCGTATGTGATATTTTTTTTAAATTGTGTATTAATTCAACAAGGCGTCGGCCATTTCGGGGGCCGAGATCCCCATCTTAGAATGAGTCCCATCCGGGACTGGGTATCCTATTGTTTTTTTTATTTAATATATAGTTTTGAGCCTTTTCTGTTTATTTGTTTTATTCTTTTATGAGATATATACATATATTTTTAGCTATAGTTAATAAATACAAGGTTATTGGTCAGTGGTGTGTCATGTATATTTAATACATATATATATATATATATTATTCCTGCAGTGCCCAAGTACGGTCCGGCCGGCCCGATTACAAAAATTATCCGTCGCGCCCGGAGTACATGGACTTGTTCCGATACGGAAGACACTTCACGTGTAATGTTTAAAAGTTGTAGGTAAAAAATTTTTTTGTCGTAATAATTGTTTTTTTTCTCTTTTGTCCCTTCATTTTCAGAGACATACTAAAGTATGTCCACCAATGGTGACATCAAACAAACAGATTTTATTTTATTTACAAGGTATCAGCGTATTGTAGTCTACAACAACACTTTATATCTTAGTATATATATAAATATACATATAATTTTTTATATATTATTATAATATATAAATATTATTATTATTATTATCATAACTAGCAGATTATGTAACTTTTTGGAATAATTCACAATTTTTTTAAAATTAAACACTATCTAAAGATTTCCATCGAAGCGTTTTTTTTTTATAGTGATTTTAATCACTGTAAGATATCATTATACTTGATCTGACTATGCCACGTCACCACTATGCCGCGACCCCCTGTGCTGGGTTCTTTTTAATATTTATTTTCAATAATAAAAAAATTGTGTTTTTTAGAACTTTTCTTAAGAAAAAATTTGACGCATTAATTTATATATATATATGTATATTTCTAGTAGTTCTTTTGTATTTTATTTTAATAGCAGATCACGTATTTTTTGGTATAATCCACCAATTTTTTAAAATTAAACACTATCTAAAGATTTGCATCGAAGCATTTTTTTTTATAGTGATTTTAATCACTGTCAGATATCATAATACTTGATCCAACTATGCCACGTCAACACTGTGCCGCGATCCCCCTGTGCTGGTTTTTTTAATTAATATTATGTAGAAATTTACCATGAAAACAAATAAAATGCAATTTTTTTTTTACATAAAAAATTATATTATATAAGCTTTAATTTAAACCTTAACTGGTATCGTCACAACGATACATTTAGACGTAATGACGTATAGGGGAACTCATGTCGTATAAACACTGCTTTCATTGAAAAAATACCATAACACTCGATCATGTGATCGGGCGATCAGGTGATGAGGTGTTTTAGAAGGAACATTAATACACTAATCCGTTAAAGCACGTCGGGTATACGTCCCAAGTAAATAACTGATTATTAAATAGTTTGACTTAGCTTGCAAGATTTTAGGTTACCCCAGAATAATATACACTATATATATATATTAAAATAATAATGTAATATCAATTCGACAGTATTTTAACATGCCCATCTTGTTGGGAACCTAGAATTCTGATAAATATTATAAAAAAAAAATTTATAAATATGACGGGTGATATTTGAAGACGCCTGCCATGTTTAGTCACCTAAATATATATATATATATATACCTCAATATAGTCACCTAAAAAATAGAAAAACTTAATAATCCCAGAAACATGATTTTTAGAAATGCGAACTCAAATAAAAAAAACCAAACGCAGTAGGGGCGTGGCACAGTGGAATGAAACGCCGATTTAGGCGGCCAAAAGTATCATTTTTTAAAAGTTACTTAAATTTATTTTTTTTAGCAAAACACATTAATATTATACTTAAGGGTTTTAATACAAATTTTCAAGGGCATAAGTTGATTTAGTGAAGGTGTAGAGCTATTTTAATGTTATATTTCTAAAATTTATCCGTATTTTCAGTAATTTTGAGTTTATTTTTGTACATTTTTTTTATGCCTTAAAACATAATTTAAAATTAAAAATTTTTTTTTATTCCTATTAAAAAAGATATCTTTTTTCAAATAAAAAAGAAAAAAAAAAGTTTTTTTTTAATTTTTGTGGAATTTATACTTTAAAAAAATTCGAATTTTTTCGTTTTTTTCTCTAGTTTGCTCGTTTAAAGAGATTAACTAAAAATTACGCAAAATTACACGTTAATCCATACATGTGGCTTGTAAAGCAAGTCATTAGCTACACTATGAAAAAAAAAATTTTGCGCTTGATAATATTTGAACTGTACATACTGCATTTACCTACAATAATGGAGTATTTCCCTAAAAATCGTATGTTTTACAGGATTTTTACTCTATAAATAAAATTAGTCCTTATTTATTATTAATTGTTATACGATTACATTGATATATAACTAAAATATTCATATTTATATATGAATAAAATACATATTTATTTTCACACTGCAATTCATACTCAATTAATAATTCAATGATTCTTCGTATTTATTTTGTGACTAGAGATATTTTACTGTAAAAAAATAAAATACTTAAAACTTTTTGTAAAATTCAGTAAATTAGTAAATTATTCTTAAAAATTAAAAAAAAAACTCAGCACAGTAGGATGGCAGTATAGTTAGGATAAATATAGATCATATTTGACATTGATTAACAGTTCTATCATAAAAAATGGTACGATACTAGTCTGTTAAATTTCACAACTATTTGTATATTTGTAATTTCACATGTGAAATTGCATATAAATAAAAAAACGGTAGCACAGTGGGGTCGCGGCATAGTGGAGACATTGCATAGTTGGGTTCAGTGTAGATTTAATCTGACAGTGATTTTAATCACTATCATAAGAAACGCTTCGATGCAAATCTGTAGATAGTGTTTAATTTTAAAAAATTGATGGATAATTGCAAAAGCAACATCAACTTCTATTAAAATAAAATACAAAACCCATAATTATCATACAAAAATAGTATATTTTTCAATATGGTAGCCATTTGCGTATAGAAGATAGATCGTCGGGACAAATTTTTTTTTTTCATTTTGTAGTACATAAAATAAGCTTTAATTTTATATATGTTTAAAGGACGCAGTATTTCCGGAACATTTTCAAAAATTAAGTTGAAAAAGTTATTTTTTGTAAAAAAGTTACTATTTTAAATCCTCCCAGTGAGCAGAATAAGTGTTAGATTTTCAAAAAAAATTATATCAAATGAAAGGGAAATATCTAAGGTTTCAATACAAAAAAATATTATTTTTATTTGTTCATTTTTGAAAAAGTTATGGCAGTTTTAAGTACAAAAAACATCCCGATAAAATGTAATTTTTATCGCAAACATTACATTTTTTTTTAAATTTTCGACAGCCATTTGCACATAGAAGATAAGATGTCGGGACAAATTTTTTTTTTTCATTTGATAGTATATAACATAACCTTTGATTTGATATATGTTTAAAGGACGCAGTATTTCCGGAACATTTTCAAAAGTTCAGTTGAAAAAGATCTATGTTTTTTACAATATTTTAAGTTTTGAACGCCCCCTATATAAGGGGAAATTGTCCAATTTTAATAAAAAGTATGTCAAATGAAAGATGTACTTATAATGTATTTAGAAAAAAAAAATTTGTGCTGATATATACATTTTTCAAAAAGTTATAGCATTTTTAAGTTGAAAATTTAAAATCGAAAATCGAAAATTTTAACACAAAAATAGTGTTTTTTTAACTACGGCAGCCGTTTAAATGTAGAAAAAAAAGTGTCGGGACAAATTTTTTTTTTTCATTTTGTAGTACATAAAATAAGCTTTAATTTGATATATGTTTAAAGGACGCAGTATTTCCGGAACATTTTCAAAAATTAAGTTGAAAAAGTTAATTTTTGTAAAAAAGTTGCCATTTTAAATCCCCTCCAATGAGCAGGTTAAGTGATAGATTTTCAAAAAACTGATATCAAATAAAAGGTAGATATCTAAGGTTTCAGTATAAAAACAAATTATGTTGATTTGTTGATTTTTCAAAAAGTTATGGAAGTTTTAAGAAAAAAAGTGAAAAAATTTCGAAAATTAGCGATTTTTAAATTTGTAATTTTTTTGGATATTTCCCCCATTTGCGGGGAACGAGGGAATTTTTTTCAATTTTTAAGGGTAATGTCTTCAACTAGATACGATTTGTGATCTTTTGACGTATTTTTGAAAGAAATCGGTCCAGTGAGAGCTGAGAAAAAGTGGCAACAGACATAAAAAAAAAAACACATCATAGTAAAATTAATACCTTCTCCGCTTCGCATCGAAGCTAAAAATTAAAACAGAAATTACACTTTCTAGGTTTTAAAATTTTATTAAAACATTAAATGCCTGTTAAGTATTTGATTAGTTTAAAATAAAGTAACTTTTCTTAAAAGTGTTCTGAAGAAATTAAAAAATTTATAAACAATTACTATTAGTTAGAAGAAAAAATGTGTAATTTTATTTATAAAACATGATGTTTATACACATACAAATAAAATCAATATAAACCATTTATATAAAAAGAGTCTTAAATTTGAAGTTTGATATTAACTAAAAAAATTTTAAATCTTTAAATAATTAATTTTTTTATCTACTCTAAAATGTTAGTCTATATTTTAATTGTAAATTTAATACAACAATAAATTTTAATTATATTGTTTCAACTGAAATCAACCTCCACTGTTTATATTCTAAGTATATGCTTTATTACATGAATACCAAAATAATCTATTTTAAAAAAGTTGAATCAAAAAGACCACTCAATGTTGGTTAAGTCGACGAATTTGAAGATGAACTCAAATCAATGGGCGAAGTCGTATTAAGTATGCTTGAAAATCTCTATTATGACTTTGAAAATAAAACTAAAATGTCAAATGAACATACAAAGAGAAGGTATAATCCATACAGCAAAGTAGATGGTTTGTTAGCATTAAATTTGTATTTAAATAACTTTTCTAAAAACTTTAAGCTTAGGTCGCATAGTCAATTAAAACATCAAGAAAAAAAATTAGAAGAAACTCATTTTTTTATAAAACGTTTACAACAAAATTGGCCTATTATTATTGATAGTTTAAAAAATAGCATTTACCTTGATTGTTTGGGTATAAAATCTTTTATTTTTAATTATGAAGCTTTTTTCTATGATAAAAATTATCAGAATCTTTAATTTAATTATTTAAATCAATTGTTACCTAAAAGTTTAATATTTGAATATTACAATCAAAAAGAAATTGTTGATAATAATTTGAATAAAATGGAGACAATGAAAATATTAGACAACTCCGTAATTGATCTGAGATATTATTTAAAAATAAAACCAGAACGAGATAGTGAAACTGAAAAAATGATGCAACATCGCTTACATCCTACTAATATTTTACTATCAGGCTTATTTAAAGATAAAAGAACTCCAAATGGGATAGATTTATTAACTGGTAGTCCTGACCCTATGGATTTATTTCGAAGTGTACCCTTAAATGCAAAATTAGAAAATGGAAATTACGCTAACATTACAACATTATATGAAATGATACAATACGATATTGATATAAATTGTTTTATCGCATATCAAAGACAAATTATAGCAGCTACAATTCATCCTGTATACTACTGGATTGGTACATTTACACAACTATTGAAAAAAATTGTTTATAGTGAATCAAATGGTATCAGTGAAATCGAAAATCGAGCTAATATATTTAAAGCTGAAATAGGTCTCCTGAACAAATCAATCCAGAAAGTAATAAGAACTTTAATTAGTTATAAATTGTTTCCGGAAAATGTGCAATTAGATCTCGAAATTTCCTTTATTCTAATATTTCAATTAGAAAAATTTTATAATACAAGCGATGAGAGTAATTTAAATGATGAAAGGATTGATCATCTTTATTCGAAGTGTGAAAATACAATGAAAACCCATCTATTAAAATTTGGAATTGATGTAAATATCCCTGAAATATATAATAAAGAAGATTGTAAAAAAATAATAAGTAGATTGGAAAATAAAATCAAAGAAATTCAATTATATGTTGAAAATTTAATTCATTATAAATACGAATATAACAATATATTTTTTCCGAAACAACTATTTGCCAGTGATTTTATATTCACTAGTAGATTAAAATGTGACATTGTAGAAAAACATAAGCACGGTATGTATTTCAATTTTCTTATTTTTAATATATAACTATATAAAAAATATTTATAATCTCAAATTTTCATTTGTTTTATATTTTGTTTAAATTAGTAATTTTTTTTCTTTATTTTATAAAATCAATGTATACAAAAAAATTTATACTATCTATTTCAGGAAATACACTCATTTTCACAGAAAACATTATAATTTTTTTATTTTTGTCAAAAAGAAAATTATTTGATCTAAAAATGTGACAAATACAAAACATATTCCCATATACATATGAAAAAAACCCAGCACCGGTGGGTCGCGGCAGAGTGGTGCCGTATTATAGTTGGATCAAGAATAATGATATCTGATAGTGATTAAAATCACTATCAAAATAAAACGCTTCGATGCAAATATTTAGAGTGTTTAATTTTAAAAAATTAGTGTATTATTCCAAAAGCTACATGATCTGCTAGTTCCTTATTAATACCCTGATTAAGATAAAGTATGTCGAATGAAAAAAGGATTATTAAAAAATATTATTTCTCATAAAAAAATTGTGTTGATCCATACACTTTTCAATATGTCATAGCTTTATAAAGTTAAAAATGTAAAAAATAAAATCGAGAATTTTCACACAAAAATAGCATTGGGTAACCATTTTCATTATGAAGACAAGTCTAGAGGTCAATTTTTTTTTTCATAATAAAGGACATCACATTAGCTTTAGTTTAAGATATATATAAAAGTGTCAGACTTTCCGGAACATTTTCAAAAGTTGAGTTGAAAAAATTAATTTTTTGTGAAAAAAATTTTAAATCCCCCCTGTGGGCAAGTTAAGTGTCAGATTTACAAAAAATATATACCAAATGATAGATAAAGATATCAAGCATCTATAAAAAAAAATTATATTGATATATTCATTTTTGAAAAAGTTAAAATTTTGATAATTAGCGATTTTTAAATTTTTTTGAAGGTTTCCTCCATTTACAGGGAACGAGGGAAATTTTTTTAATTTTTGAGGGTAATGTCTTCAACTAGATACGATTTGTGATCTTTTGACGTATCGTTGAAAGAAATCCGTTTGGTGAGAGCTCAGTAAAAATGGTAACAGACACAAAAAAAAACAAAAAAAACACATCATAGTAAAACCAATACCTTCTCAGCTTCGCATCGAAGCTAAAAATTTATTATGTTTTAGTTTATCACATGAAGGAAATAATAAAATAGTTGTAAAAAAAATTTTTAAGAAAACTCCAGTAAATATATAATAAATTATAAATAATACAATCCCTATAAATGGTAGACAATATTGAAAAATTTGTTAAAATTCAAAACAATAACATTTTTTAAATTCAAATATACAATTCTTCAATATAATAAAAATACACAAATAAATTGATACTATTTATTTCAGGAAATACACTCATTTTCACAGAAAACATTATAATTTTTTTATTTTTGTGCAAGAAGAAAATTATTTGATCTAAAAATGTATTAAATTATGTGATCAAATACATTTTTTCTTCCTTTTAGGAAAAAAAACGTTTTGTCAATTTTATCAATCTTTCTGGAAAGCAAAAACAAATTAAAAATTTCAATGGCATCTTACGTAAAATCTTACTTTACCGAAATGCAAAAAACCTTCTCATAATATTAATCTGTAACTTTGACAAATACAAAACATATTCCTCTATACATATGAAAAAAAATTTAATACATCTTTTTTTTTTGACTATTCATCTTTTGAATATAAGCCACAGATTTTTATTTATATTCAAATGTGTATGATTTACACAAATTTTTGATAAAAATAAGTTTTAACTATTGCTATAACTCCTATTACAATTGTTTATAATTAATAAATAAACATCTTAATATAAACATTTTTAAAATATGTATTTTTATTATGTTTTAGTTTATCACTTGATGGAAAAATTGAATTAATTATAAAAAAATAATTAAGAAAACTGCAATATGATATAATATTTATAATAAAATACTTTTTATTACATAACTTGACAAACTTTAGGTTATGAAATGTCTGTGTATATTTTATTTTTGATTTTAATAAGTTTTTGGGTACTTACTCATGACATTTCTATAATTTTTCTCTACTGTCAATATGTAAGCTACAATATAAGTATTTCTAAAACTACTATTTTTATGTAAAATTATATAAAAATAAATAATAAAACATGTTATCTCTAATACCTCTTGATTTTGTATGTGGCACCTTAATGTCAATTTGTTCAAATGTTGAATAAATTCCTAGAAGTTATAACATAAATATGACCTTTACAGAAGTTATAAAAAGGTTAAAACTGAACATTTTTCTACTACTTTATTATTCAAGTTTATGCTATAATTATAAATTTGTATAAAAAAGGTTTTGAGGATTGTAAAAGTACCAAAATATTGCTTTCACATCATTTAAATAATACAAACGCTTTCATGGGAAGAAAAAATTTAATAATTCGACAAAAATCATAGCACTTACTTTTTTAAAATCAAATATACTTTTATTCTTAAATTCAATTAAAAGAATAAAAATGATGTATTTTGTATTTTGGCTGTGGAATTTAAGTGCTGTCAGATGTTATGTATTTTAGTTATTTATTTAATTATACTAAAATAGCAGTTAAAATTATTTGAATTATTACAACCAATAAAATACTCATTGTTAGTTTTATACTATCTCTAAATTTGAATAATTTTGTGTTAAGTGATAGTAAACTCAACTGCTACTATTCTAAGCATATGCTTTATTATCTCGAAACAAAAGTAATTTATTTGAAAAAAATTGCATCGAAAAATCCAATTCCTGTTAGTATAATTGAAGAATTTGAAAACGAAATAAAAAATATGAGAGAAGTTGTTTTAACTTTGTTGGAAAATATATATTATGATTATAAAAATGATATCGAAGTTTCAAATTTGCAAAGGCGTTTTAATCCATATTCCTTCGCATATGGATTGATTGCATTAAATTTATATTTAAATAATATTTATAACACTTTAAGATTCTATACATATGTCGAATTGAGAAAGGCAGAAAAAAAATTAACAGGGTACAGACTTTTTATAAGAGAATTTCGAAAAAATACCCATTATATAACTCATTATCTGAGACACAGCCTTATACATGATTGTATAAATGATAAAATGAATTATTTTAATTCACAAGATTTCTGTTATGACCATAGATTTGATGACAAACATCCAAAATTTGATTATTTAATTAAATTATTACCAAAAGTATCAGATTACAATAAAAAACATATTGTAAATAGTAAATTGGAAAAATTGGAAACGTTGAAAAAGTTGGATGAAACCCAAGTTGAGTTTAAACGTGTAATAATAGAAAAACCAGAACGAAATTCCCATCCAGTAGACAAAATACAAAATCGCTTACATCCCAAGAGTATTTTACTATCAGGCTTATTTCAAGATAAAAGACCCACTAATGGGATAGATTTATTAACTGGTAGTTCAGACCCTATGGACTTACTAAGGAACGTTACCATAAGTGTAAAACTAAAGAAAGGACAAACAGCAAATATAACTACATTATATGAGATGATACAACGCGATTTTAACGTAGAATGTGTTTATTCATATCAGCAACAAATTCTAGCTGCGACAATTCACCCTGTGTACTCTTTAATATGTACATTAGCTAATTTACTGAAAAAAATATATTTTAGTGCCGATGTGGATTTCTATGAAATCGAAACTAGATCTAATGTATTTGAATCCCAATTAAATCTTATGAACGAATCAATTAAAGAAATCATTGGAAATTTAGTAGACTTAAAAATATTTCCTAAAAATATGCAAAGTCATTTAGAAGTCACTTCAATGCATTTTAAAAAGATTTCTTCTGATAATATTAGTAATCTAAAACTCAAAGGGATTGATGAACTTTATATCAGGTGTGCTGATGTAATGAGAATTAATTTATTGATGTTTGATGATATAGTGAAAAATATTTAATTTTATAATAAAGATGAATGCAATGATGTAATAATACGACTAAACAATAAAATCAATGAAGTCCAATTATATGTACAAAATTTAAATTATTATAAAGAAGACTATCATAATATTTTTCATTACATAATATTGATGTCCGGTTTTTATGCGTTTAATGATAGGCTACGTTGCAATATAATAGAAAAAAACGGTAGCACAGTAGGGTTTAGGCACAGTGTGAACGAGGCATAGATGGGACAAGTATAGATGATATCTGACAGTGATTGAAATCACTATCATAAAAAACGCTTCGATGCAAATCTGTAGATAGTGTTTCCTTTAGAGAAATTGGTGGATTATTCCAAAAGCAACATCAACTCTTATTTCTTTAATTATATCCTGATTAGTAGTTCTTTGATTTTAAAATATAATATATCAATAAATACTAATTATAGTTTTTAAATTTAGTATGAAATTGTGAGGCCAGCTATGATGTATGGTTCATAGTGTTGGGCGTTTGATAAGAAAGTAGAGCAGAGAATAAGTGTAATAAAGATGAGAATGCTTAGTTAGATGAGTGGAGTGCTTAGAGAAGATAGGATAAGGAACGAGCATATAAGAGGAAGTATAGGTGTTGCGTGAATCGTGGATAAGATGATAGAAAATAGACTTAGATTGTTTAGTCATGTTATGAGGAGAGAAGAATCGGAAGCTGTAAGAACAGTTATAGAAATGAATGTTGAAGGAAGAAGAGATAGAGGAAGACCAAAAAAGAGATGGAGGGATGCTATTGAATGCGATTTGAGGACAGCTGATGTGAGCGTAGAAGATGTGGGAGATCGTGTTATGTCGAATCTTAGGATAAGGGTGGCCGACCCCAAGTAGTTGGGATTAAGGCAAAGAAAAAGAAAAAGATTACCAGAAATCCCGGTGGCAATTGACATAATATGATTGTTGTTTCGGAATGTACAATTTAGCGTTTAGTTGGGTTTAAATAATATAGCGTCAAATCAATTACCTACTCTATCGCTTGTATATTAATATACACTACACTTTAATGATACAATAAATAAATAAACTCACACATACACACATATGCATTTATAACATTGTGTCTAATGTAAGTATAACATGATAAAAAGTATCCGTAAAATGAAAAAAATGGAATATAAATTTTATTACTCATATTAAATGTAATGTAACTCGAAAAATATTTGTTTAAATGAAAAAATATAAGATTATATTTTTATTTATAATTGTCTTTTAAACAACTTTTGTACGAAACTTTTTTTTGTAAGTTAAATTTTTTTTTTTGAGAAAATTATGAAAGCTCATATTTTTGAACTTTTGCGAGGATTTAAAAAAAAAGCTCAATTCCAATCTTGAGTACTATTAGTATGTCATTATAAATATTTTAATTCAACTTTTAAAAAAACAAAATTTGGTAGGAAATTTTTTCCGCAATTTTTCCTTTGTTGACTGGCCTAGATGTCAATTTTAAACTTGTAATTGAGTTAAAAGTTATGGTAATATATTCAATTTTTTTTACTTTAAACTTTCATAAATCTTTATCAAAAATTTTTCATCAACTTTAAAGAACCAAAAAAATAGGTTAAAATTGAAAATTTGAACTGATTATTTTTAACATATTAAAAATCAAATCAGTAATAATTTGAAAACAAATTTTTTTTTTTTGTTTATAATTCATTTTTTTATTTGTAAATATGCTTGTTTTTTTACAAACTAGTGATAATCTTAAAAAAAAAGAGATGATTTAAATTGACTAAAAGTAGACCAGTATTCATAATTAACAAAAAATTAGTTTTTGAAAAATTTTGCATCAAACCCTTCTATTTTTTTATACGTTTACTATATTAGCAATGTAATATACAACTACTTAATAATTAATTAAAATTTCTTCGTAAAAATTACGATATAAAATTATTGAATATCAATTTCATACTAAATAGTTACTAAAGTAAGTATTTATTTATATATATTATATTCATACATCAATGAACTGCTTTTGGAATAATCCAACAATTTTTTCAATTTAAACACTATCTACTGATTTGCATCGAAGCATTTCTTATAATCTTTATTGTCCATGTGAGTTTCACTCGTCTGATAACGAGTATCTGGACGGCAGACAGTGACTAGGCCATCATCTGGGCCACCCGTCCCGCCCACGGTACGGAAAACCTCTGTGTGGTTTTCGGCAATGCGTCATCAACTTGCGTTTCAGCAGCTGCCTACCCGCCTTGAGTTGGTGCACTCTGGCCCGGGCAAGTCAGGCTATAGGTTGCCACCCTGGTGAACCGGAGACTTCACCGCCCGATTTCTTATGATCTATATATATAAAAATAAAACGGTAGCTCAGTGGGGTTACGACACAATATGGACGTGGGATAATTGGGACAAGTATAGTTGATACCTGTCAGTGATTAAAACCACTATCATAAGAAACGCTTCGATGCGAATCTGTAGATAGTGTTTAATTTTAAGAAATTGGTGGTTAATTCCAAAAGCAATATAAACTCCTATTTCTCTATTTATATCCTAATTAGTAGTTTTCTGATAAGTATAATATATGAATAAATACTAATTGTTGTAATTGAATTTAATATGAAATTGATATTCAATAATTTAATACTGTAATATTTAAAGAGAAATTATAGAGTAATTGTACATTTCGTTAACTTTTCAAAAAGTTATGACTATTTTAAGAAAATTTTTTTTAAAAAATGTCGAAATTTAACGATTTTAAATATCATAATTTTTGAGGATCTCCGCCATTTATAGTGAACGAAGGAAATTTTTTTCTAATTTAAAAGACAATGTCTTCAATTAGATTTGTGATCGTTTTACGTATCGTTATCAAAATTGCTTGCATACCTTAGGTCGTCTAAATTAGTACAAAAATATGTAAGGGGGCAAAAGTGTTACAGAATTGATTAAATGCTGAATAAGATCAAAAGTCTAGTAAGCAATATATTTTAAAGATAAAACTCCTACTTGTATAAAGAAGCGTCACAATTTAGTCTGGATGAATGAAAAATAGACAATTTTCGAATACCAATTCCGAATAAAATAATTTATGTAAAATAATTAATTATTTTTCGCGCTAAAAAATATTATTAATATATTAAAATTATATTAGACTACTTCACTAAGATATTTAAAAAATTAATAAAAAAAAAAAACCGTAATATCTCCTTTATTATTTAACACAAATTTTGTTACTTTTATAAAATAAATTGTTTGCTTAATGAGTTTTTATTATATCTTAATTATTAAAAAAAACTTATAGTGTATACACAATATAAAAATTGTTTTACTAAATTCTGAAATCTATAAATAATTACGTATATGTGAAGTTGAGGTAATTCTTTCGTATTTTAAGTTCGTATTTTGTGTAACCTGTTTGGAATTTATTATAATATCCATTTAACATTGTAGTTTCCGTGTCATTTAATAATGCTCTAAAATATTTTTTGTATACAGTTATTTCTGGAATGTCGCCGGACAAAATTGCCTTCTTTAACTTAGCGATATTTCTACGATCTGCCTTAGTTATAATTCTACATTCAATGCGCAACAGCATATAATAATCTGGTTCTTGGCAGCGTCGAAGGTACCAAAAACGTGCCATAAATTCTTCGTCAGTCATACCTTTCTTAATTTTAGACTTTAAATTATTCAACTCTTTTTCAGTAAGGGAACGAAATCGGTATGGGCTTTGGCTTTCAAAATCATGATCTTCCAAATTAACTATAAATATATACTTTTATTATATTATCCAATAATTATTTTTTTTAAATATTGTAATGTAAAAAATTACCTACCAATATCTTTATAATATATTATCTTTTGCAAACAAAAAGGACAATTACCATCTCGTCTTAAGAATTTATTTGCGCAATAGTTTCCTGTAATGTGACCACAGGGGTAAAAGGTAACCGAGTTCTCCTCCGACTCACAAAAATGACATAACAAATCTATACAAATGTTGCACGTTAAAAGTATTTAGATAAATTGGGTTATCAAAATTAAAACGAATATTCCATGAGTTGACTAATCCGATTAACAAGAATTTGTTGATTATTGGCTAATTAATTTACGACTGTATATAATAAATTTATGAAGATTTAATTGACAAGTGATAGTTAAATCTGTTACTAACAACTTAATAATTTTAATAATCAATGAATGAATTTATTCATCATACTTACAGTATTTGGATTAAAGAATAGAAGTATATTTTCAATTACATACCATCTGGGATTTTTTTTGTATTTTCTATAAATTAAACAGTTAACAAATTTCACTATTATTACATAAATGTCTATTTTATTATGTATTTTATTCTTTAAATGTAAACGTATGTATTAAATTGGCTAATAAAATAGAAAATTATTTAAAAAATAATAACTAATCGATAACAATTTTTGAACTAATACTTTCTCGTCCAAATTCGGACTTCCGACTAGATACAAAATATAAGGCTATTTTTAAAAACATTTAGCCGTTTAGAAACTTGTTTTCAAATGTGTTTATAAAGACAGTTTTTATTGTACAATTTAGACTTATTTCATGTTTATTAGTGTATGTAATTAACACCCTTATAGGGCTAAAAATTAGCCTGTTAATAAATTTAATTGAATAAATAAATATAATTATGTTTTCAGTTACCTTTTGACATATCTTCTGAATTCTCTATAAATTAAACAATTAAAATTTTACCATTATCATAAAAACGTATAATTTTTAAAATATATTTTAGTTTAAATAAAAACTAAATATGATTACTTATTAGCTTCGATGCGAAGCTGAGAAGGTATTAATTTTACTATGATGTGTTTTTTTTGTCTGTTTCTTCTTTGTCACTTTTTATCAGCTCTCACTGGACCGATTTCTTTCAAAAATGCGTCAAAAGATCACAAATCGTATCTAGTTGAAGACATTATCTTTAAAAATTAAAAAAATGTCTCTCGTTCCTCGTAAATGGGAGAAATCTCCAAAAAAAATTACAAATTTAAAAATCGGTAAATGTTTTCATTTTTTTCACTTTTTTTTCTTAAAACTTCCATAACTTTTTCAAACATTAACAAATCAACATAATATTTATTTATATTGAAACCATAGATATTTTCCTTTCATTTGATATCATTTTTTTGAAAATCTAACACTTATCCTGCTCATTGGGGGGGATTTAAAATATCAACTTTTTTACAAAAAAGTAACTTTTTCAACTCAATTTTTGAAAATGTTCCGGAAATACTGCGTCCTTTAAATATATATTAAATTAAAGCTTATTTTATGTACTATAAAATAAAAAAAAAATTTGTCCCGACATCTTATCTACTATGTGCAAATTGCTGTCGAAATTTAAAAAAAAATGTAATATTTGCGATAAAAATCACCTTCTATAAGGTAGTTTTTTGTACTTAAAACTGCCTTAACTTTTTCAAATATTAACAAATCAACATAATATTTTTTTATATTGAAACCTTAGGTAATTTCCTTTTGTTTGATATCATTTTTTTTGTATATCTAACACTTATTCTGCTCACGGGGGGGATTTAAAATAGCAACTTTTTTACAAAAACTAACTTTTGAAAATGTTCCGGAAATACTGCGTCCTTTAATCACATATAAAATTAAAGCTTATTTTATGTACTCCAAAATGAAAAAAAAAATTTGTCCCGACGACCTATCTCCTATGCGCAAATGGCTACCGTATTCAAAAATATGCTATTTTTGTATTAAAATTATGGGTTTTGTATTTTATTTTAATAGCAGATCACGTATTTTTTGGAATAATCCACCAATTTTTTAAAATTAAACACTATCTACAGATTTGCATCGAAGCGTTTCTTATGATAGTGATTTTAATCACTGTCAGATTAAATCTATACTGGACCCAACTATGCAATATCTCCACTATGTCGCGACCCCACTGTGCTACCGTTTTTTTATTTAAAATGTATAATTGATCATGTGGCAATAATAAAATATAAAACCAAAATTTTATTTAAGTAATTTTTTTTATCATGTTTATAATAACTCAAATATATACTAATAAATTTCTAATTACTGTTTATTGAATCTTCATTTGGGTCACCTAAAAATTAAATTACTAGATAAAATATTTTTTCATAAATGTCGAAATACATAATTCGTATTTTGTAAAATATTAAAAGTATTATTGTCGCTGGTCATTGCTGTCTTAGGATCATCCTCGATCGGAGACGTAAATTACTTTTACGAAATGAATTTAAAAAAAATATTACTAATTTAATTATATTTAACATAAAATAAAATAACAATTAATTCTTAAGTATTTTAAAAAGAACAGTAAATAATAATAATTACTACTATACTATATAATAATTATAAAACAAAAATATATTTTGTATACTAAAAGTATAATTATTATATGCAAGGTGAATTAAAAGTTGTTTAAATTACACAGTTAAAACATAGATTGAATGATATAAAGTTTTTATTTCAAAATTAATATTATTTTAACTGTATAGTGATCATCAGAAATGTTTTATAACATAAATTTGTAACATTTGATTCAATAATCATATTGATTTAATTTTTTTAAACATTTTTTGTAATCTTAGACATGCTAAACGCATAGTTTTTATTTTATTATATTAATTTAATTATTTTAATATTTAAACATAGTCTAAGAAGGTAATAATTATTAAAAACGAAATAATATTTATATCAAAAGTGTTGTCAGTTATTTTATCATCATAATTAGTTCACCATCAGCATCAATATTGACCTTGTTACTCGAGAATACATACACGTCTGTAGAGCAGAAACAATCTATTACTCTTTCAAGATAAGTGCCACGCCTAGATTAAAGGAGTCCGAAGAGGTTATATTCGTTTTCATTAACTTTAACTGCTGAACATGCCCCTGAAAAACATGTTCTGGCTAACAACTATTTAAATACGGCATGTGGCTTCAACTCTCAGCATCACTATAACACAGTGGCTGTGCAATGACTGCAGACAATATTCTGTACATGCACCCACAGCGCAGAGATTGGCCTGATGTACTAGATATTGACTAGATAAGACTGCTGCATTCTACAATAAATATCACAAACAATCAAAAACAACCAATCATTCCATCATAATCAGTTCCTGCTAGAAGTATCGTAGTCCACTGTTATTTCTACATCATCAATAGCAACCCAATAAACTGTTTGAGGTTTTCCAAAACCATCATCTACCAACTTTAACCATTCACTTGAAGATCAAACTAGACATTGGCCATGCGCTTAGTCAACTAACATAATCATCATGGTTATCGAGTGACAATAGGTAATACCGACTCCAAATAAAATAACATTTTCAAATACCATCTTCCTTCTGAAATACTCAGAGAAATATATGGAAAGAAACAACGCTATAGGGACCTAAACCTCTTAAAAAACCAAAGTAATCCAAGCATATGAACAGTGCAGTTAGCATTTTACCATTTACTAACTGGTGTAGCCAAATGATTGCCACAAACATGAACAATCTATCAACTTATGCAGTCATGTTGCACGCTGAGAAAGCCTTCAATCGCTTCTGGCATCATAATCTTCTTTAAAAAATTTACAAACTAAGTACCACAGATTTGAAAATCATAATCAAATCTTTTCTCTAAAACAGAAGTTTCACCGTCTATGTCGAAGAAAACACTTCTAGCATGCCCAGCATAGCAGCGGGCTCATAACTTGTCTCCAACAGTATTCTTCACCTACATCAACTATGTTCCTCTTATCTCAAACACTCAACTCGCCCTTTTCATGGACAATACCATTTTTACAATGAAATATTGAAACTAATCCAGAGCAACAATCCAACTACAAAAAAAAAACTTAATACAGCTATTAAATGGTATCAAATCTGGCGTCTAAAATTAAACCAAACTAAAATTAATCAGGCCGTGTATTAAAGCAATGCTTATCATTTTATGAAAATATTTAATAGGGCAGGGAAAATTACATTAAGACAACTCAAAAATAATTTTCAAGTTGCGCCCTTGTATAAAATATGATTTTTAGTGTACATTTGCATGCTTATTTCGTTTTATTTTAATGCATAAAGTTTAAGGACCTATAGACCAATTGTATTATAATTATTACAAAAACTTTTATTCCGAATTTTTTGTAAATGTTTCCAGACTACAGTCACACGAAAACAAACTTATCCCTTAATAAGCAGTCAATAATTCATAAAAATTCTACCAATTCCATCAATATGGAACTGATTTCAAAAATGTTCTCATAACTGGCCAAATTAATTTATATCAATGAATAATAATTATTCATGTTACTTATTATACAAAATTGTATAAATTGTAAATTTTAAAGCAATAATAAAAATGTATAAAAAAAAAGTATAAGTAAATATCAAAGTTATTTTTAATTACATATTGGTGTTATGTTTTTGAAGGGATCAGAAAAAAATGATCTAATGTTCTGTGATTGCCCTGTAAAAAATTTAATTTATTTTTTGATTAATTTATTTCAAAACAAAAGAACTATATTATTGAAATTAAGTTTTTCTTTTTGTTTTTTTTTTTATGTAAAAATATGTACATGTTATGTAAAGGATTTTATTTTGATAATATTAATGTCGCATTTTATATCATTTTTTTATGTCTAATCTATTCTTATTTATCTATTATTAATTATTAAATATTTCCAATAGAAAATTAGCAACGCATATATTAAAATTAATAGAGGAAACCATACTGTACCAATTAAACTCAACAAGACACTAGTAAAATACAATATAAATTTAATCATCTTCTAATATTATAAAATAGTATTAATTATTATTGTTTTACTAAAATGAATATAGTGTTTCCTTGAACAAAATGAAAGATTACTAATTATTTTTGCAAATTTTAAATTGATCTCATAATCATTTATATATAAAATTATAAAAATGAAAACTTAATAGCTCTTATATAATTTAGCTAAATAATTAAATAAAGAACGTTTTTTATGTTACATTTATAAATTAAATTAATTATAGACAAATAGACTCTTATATCAAGGTTATCTTTTTGAATTAAAAAAAATGTGGTTGTGTATGCGAAATTTTTTTTCTTATAATTTTTTTAAATATATTAAACAAATAATGACAAATTCGTTGAAAATAATTTAAAAGAACACATATGTTTGTTATAAATCGCACTTTTTTTTCGATGATATAATAAAATAAATTTGACTAAATAAAAGCCATTTTTTTATTGTAATAACTTGAGAAAAACATCACGAATAAAAAGTATTTGAAATTTTAAGTCTTTTTAAAATTTGGGAAGTATTAGGAAAATTTTTGAATAAAAAAGAAATTTCGGTATTTTTTGTTGATAATACGATTGTATATGCAATTTTTAACACGCTTATATTAGTTTGTTTGTTTGTTTGTAACTCTCCACGTGCCACGTGTTATTATTCTCGTGTATCCTGTCGTCTATGGCCTTGAAACTAGACTGTCTAGGTGAGTACAAGAACCGTACAGTAGAAATATTTTTACAATATTTATATATTTTTCATAGACTCCTTCATATACTTGCTCAGAGTCAGCGACTTCTACCAGAATTTAGCTTAATGCCCGGATTTACTGGTGCACGTGGACGTATTTAGTCTTTCCAAGGATCACCCTTGCTATTTCACCGATAGGAAGAAGATGTCCGGCTTGTTTTTAGACGAGACCGGTGGCCTCACCAGTATCCATGTAAACAAATTCGATTGCGTTGCCATAATGTGGTTTTAATATGTCATAAAAGTACTTGTACATTAGCGTCTTGATAAAGTTAAGCACAGCTAAACTGACATATATAGGTTAGATAAACTTGACAATCTTTGTGTCCGTTATGACGGCGCACCACCTTTCACCGTATTTGATACAGTCAAATACAAGGTTGATCAAATGAAGATGAAGGTTGGCTGGATTGCGAGCTTTCTTAGACGTTCGGGACTGGAGACTAGCTCAATGCGGATACGCTTCCGTATGTTCTCCATGGTTTTCCCTATAAAATGTAAAAATTTATCGAATAACCCACAACTGCTTTAGCATTGAGTATGCACTTACCAAAGATGCATTATTTATTAGTTTGAAAAATGCTATTTCAAAAGCATTTGCCGCCTGTTTCCGCATTTCAGTGTTCAACTCGATACATGGTTTCAAGCAAGCACTTTGTTGAAAATCTAAAACGCGGTGCACCTGTAGTATAAATATTTATATTAGTATTATTGCTTATAGTTTATAGGTTAATTATACATACTTTATCGACTTGCAGTCCTTGTTTTAAGTTGACATAGTGCACGATGTACCATTGATGGGGTTTCAAAGTGGCCATGAGTTTGGTCTCTTTGGAACCCGGTGGTACATCGTTACCAGGCAAGAACGGCAAGTCGTTGTACTCGTTATGCAGCTCTTGTGGATATGATACGTCCACTTCATATATACGCCTCTTATTACCAGTGTCTGACACCAATTGGAGGTCGGCCAGAGGGTCTGCTCCTTTATACCATCGGAAGCCACCGTACAGCATGGGATGACTCATAGCCTACCTGTAGAGGTTATTGCTTATATACATTAAACGTTTTTAAACCACCGCTCAATTCTCGCATTTATATATAATACTTACAATCTTGATACACAATACATGATTCAGGCTTTGTGGGATCATAGTCAGGTGTTTTGCCATTGTTTGCTTTCGCATAGTACTTGACGGCCTGCATTAGCCCATCACGAATGCCCTGTTTCACCATCAGTAGCATCTCGTAGTCGTTCAAGAGCACCAGCTTCACCCCGGTGTACTTCAACATTCAATCGAAGCTAAAACCGGGCGTGGTGTAATAGTGCGCCGGGTCCAAATTGTATGTTGAAGTACAGATGTCGCGAAAGTTCTCATACACATCAGCCAATAACAACACGTCGATTTTAAGGTATAGGTCACTGTACTCACCAAGGGTTGAGCAGCCGAAACGGTTCCGCATCTCCGTGGCGTGTCTATAGTCGTCGTCATCGATATTAGACTCACTCAACTGACTATAGAAAGCGTCCTGAGGTGGAAGCTCCGTTTCGTCCAATTTAGCCCAACTATCAGTATATTCGTAGGTTTATATGCCCTTACACGTCACCAACGGCTTGTCTTCCGGGTGGAACACCTTGGCTGTCTCCCAGAATTTAACGAAGTCGGGCGTCATTAGGTTACCGGACAAGGTGAACAGGGAGGAGGCCATGAACCGGAAGGTGTCGACAAACCGTATGGAGAAGTTATTGGTCACGTGTTTCGTGACCAAAATATACTTCTCCTCGGAATTCGGTACCAAATCCTTTGGTCGTCGTACCCCAATTCAGTGACGATGAAATGCGCGTCGTAACCTGAAAGGTTGTGCTAGAAGCACGGCATAAAATTTACCGTATTCACTTTCAGGTTACACGCATTGCACAACGTCTGTCTGAATCGGTCCGATAAATGGCAGTGGTATGCGATTTTGGGGTTGGAATCCTTGAATGCCGTGCGGCACAAGTCACATACCGCTTTCTCCCCATGCCTGCGAACATCATCAACAGACATTTGAATGGGAACGTTGGTTTTGCGTAACAAATTAGAAATGTTGTGCGTCACTTCAGTTACAGCTATCACAAATGCTTTGGCGACCTCTTCGCGAAACTCAGACCCACGGTATATTACCGGTGATTGCGGTATACCGTAGCGTTCGAGGAGCTCGGAGGGCACATCGTCCGATGTTTTCACCATAAACCCGTAGCTTATGAGATGGTGTGTGTGTACTGTCCTAGTATAGGCACCCATACGATCATCTGTTTGCTCCAGTAAGGCCTCAAATAACAATACAACTGTAATGGATACAACCTTAAGCTTTTCAAGTAACAAGACATCAATAAAAGCTTTAACATATTCATCCACGATTTGTATTTAATAAGTTATTATAAGTATTAATGATAGAATTCATTATCATAGGATCATTCTCGAACGGAGACGTAAATTCTTTTTACGAAATAAATTTTAAAAAATATTACTAATTTAAATGTCTTTAAAATAAATTAACATAAAATACTATAACAATTAAATCGTAAGCCTACAATAATAATTATTGTATATTATAACTTTATAATTATTGTTGTATTTAAATTATCACTTTGTTGTATTTAAATTATGGAACAATCTTTTTGTTCTAAACTTATAGTTTTAGTAGTTCAATAATAACGCAAAATGTAGTTAATAAAGATATAATCAATCAAAAATAAAACATATAAAATTTTGATACACTTAAAACCGGATAAATAAATAATACACAAAATAAAAACTTAATGTCACAAACGTACCACAGGGAAAGAGATTACCTTCGGTACTCCCGAGGTCTTCTCTTTCTCTCTCTTTCCAATTCATTCCATTTCATCTTATATACTAAAATATTTTGTTTGTCTTTTTATAAAATTCATATAGTAATCATTTTCAAAAAGGTTTATAAATATTTACTTCCTGATCTAGTAACAATAATTCGGGGAATTACAATTAATCCAAACATTACAAAAGTGTTCTACTTCTAGGTTTACAAATAATAGACTATATTATATTTTAGTAATAATAGATCAAGAGATTCATAATGCAATAATTTTCAAATATGTTTATAAATATTTACTTCTTGGTCTAGTAACAATAATTTGGGGAATTACAATTAATCTAAACATTACATAAGTGTTCTACTTCTAGGTTTACAAATAATAGACTATATTATATTTTTGTAATAATAGATCAAGAAATTCATAGTTAAACCAAACATTACAAAAATGCTTTGTTTTCAGTTTTATAAAATAATGACCTATATTACATTATTATAAAATAAAAATATATTTTTTATACTAGGAGTATAATTATTATAAGCTTGATGAATTAATACTTCCAGCATACCCAACATAGTAGCAAACGTACTACAAGGCTCATACAGTATTCTTCACCTACATCAACTATGTTATCTCAAACACTCAACTCGCCTTTTTCATGGGTAATACAATTTTCCACATAATATAGGAACAATTTCAGAGCAATAATTCAACTACAAAAAAACTTAACACAGCCATTAAATGGTATCAAATATAGTGTCTTATAATAAACTAGACTATAATTGACCAAACCGTGTATTAAAAATAATGTTTATCATTTTATAAAAATATTTATTAGGGTAGGAAACATTACATTTAGACAATTCAAAAATAATTTTTAAGTGTAAAATATGATTTTTAGTATACATTTGCATGCTTATTTCGTTTTATTTTAGTGCTAGAATTCGAAGACCTATATGCATGTTATTATATAAATACTATAATTTTTACAAAAACTTTGATTTCATATTTTTCTGAAAATATTTCCAGACTACAGTCACACGAAAATGAACTTGTTTCTTAATATGCAGTCGATAATTTATAAAAAAAATCTACCGATTCCATAAAAAATGTCTAATTAGAACATTTTTTCGTAATTGACTAAATTAATTACTTTTTATTAACTAAACTGTAAGGTTCCGAAATTCAGCTATCCATACTTAGTTATTTTATACTCTTAATTATATATGTAAGATATTAAGCAAATTTGTGTATATTGTAAATTGTTATCTAACAATACAAACGTTTTGAAAAAAAGTATAATTGAATATCATAAATAATTTTAACTACATATTGGGGTAATGTTTTTGAATTTATGATCGTCTGTTGTAATTCCATTGATTTGTGATTGCCCTTTAAAAAATTGAATTTGTTTTATGATTAATTATTTAAAAATATTTGTAAATTAAAGTAAAAGAAATTGTTTTTTGTTATGTAAAAGATTTTATTTTGTTAATATTAATTTAGCGGTTTTATATAATTTTTTTAAATTCTTAAATATTTCCAATAGAAAATTAGCAACACATATGACAAAATTTAAGGAAATCATACAATACCAATTAAACTCAAGAAGACTTTATTAAAATACAATATAAATTTAATCATCTTCTAATATTAAAATAATATTAATTGTTATTACTTTACTAAAATGAATATAGTATTTTTTGAATGAAATGAAAGATTACTACTTATTTTAGCTTCGATGCGAAGCTGAGAAGGTATTGGTTTTACTAAGATGTGTTTTTTTTTTTTTTTTTTTTTTTTTTT
>NW_026099575.1:26794719-26801240 GCF_025091365.1 Daktulosphaira vitifoliae | reverse complement strand
TGTCTGTTACCACTTTTTCTCAGCTCTCACCGAACGGATTTCTTTCAACGATACGTCAAAAGATCACAAATCGTATCTAGTCGAAGACATTACCCTTCAAAATTGAAAAAATCTCCCTCGTTCCCCGTAAATGGGGGAAACCTCCAAAAAAATTACAAAATTTAAAATCGCTAATTTTTTCAATTTTTTCAATTTTTTTTAATTAAAAGTGCCATAACTTTTTCAAAAATGAACATATCAATAAAGTTTTTTATTTATAGATGCTTGATGTCTTTATCTATTATTTGGTATATTTTTTTTGTAAATTTGACCTTTTTTCTGCCCACGGGGGGGATTTAAAATGACAACTTTTTCACAAAAAATTTACTTTTTCAACATAACTTTTGAAAATGTTCCGAAAGGTCTGACAATTTTATATATATCTTAAATTAAAGCTAATGTAATATACTTTAATTTGAAAAAAAAAAATTTGACCTCTGGACTTGTCTTCACGATGAAAATGGCTACCGAATGCTATTTTCGTGTGAAAATTGTCGATTTTATTATATTTAACTTTATAATGCTATAACTTATTGAAAAGTTTATGGATCCACACAATTTTTTTATAAGAAATAATATTTTTTAATAAACCCTTTTTCATTCGATATACTTTATCTTAATCGAGATATTAATAAGGAACCAGAAGATCAAGTAGCTTTTGGAATAAAACACCAATTTTTTTAAAATTAAACACTATCTAAAGATTTGCATCGAAGCGTTTATTTTTGATAGTGATTTTAATCACTATCAGATATCATTATACTTGATCCAACTATACCACGTCACAACTGTGCCGCGACCACCCTGTGCTGGGTTTTTCTAAAAATGAACGAATCAATATAATTTTTTTTCTTTATAGATACCTTAGGTATTTATTTATCGTTTTATCTATTTTTGTGATCACTTGACACTTTTCCTGCCAAAAGAGAGGTTTTCAAAATGGCAACTTTTCTATATATAATTTACATTTTTAACTTAACTTTTGTTCTTGAAATACTGTCACTTTTATAAATACCTTAAATCAATTCTTATGTAATATACTTTAATTTGAAAAAATAAATGTGAAATCTGGATTTTTCTTAATGGTGAAATAGTCACTGTATCCAAAAATAAGCTATTTTTATGTTAAAACTCTGGGTTTTGTATTTTATTTTATTTAAAATGCCTTACAAGAGGATAACACAGACTTTCATAAATATAATTGATTAGCATAGGAAGTTAAACTTATTTAAATTTTTATTGTTTCTTTTAAGTTGAGAAAAATAACTTTGAACTAGCTTAAATTTTTAAGATAAATACTATTTATATTTTTCTTTTATGCGACATACTTTTTTTTTAAATCGGACTATTTTTCTTAATGCAGGGGGGGTTCAAAACTTCAATATGCATATAGAAAGTAGTTTTTCTACTCAATTTTTGAAATTATTCCGGAAATACTGACATTTTTATATATATCTTAAATTGAAGCTTACGTAGTATACTTTACTATGGAAAAAAAATTTTGGACTGAATTTTGTTTTTATGGTGAAAACAGACATCAAATATCATAGAAAAATACGATTATTGTAAAAATAATTCCCTTTATAATTACCAGTTGTACTGCTAATTAATTTCCGGTTTTTTTCGATAGACGGCGTTCTATGTTTTATGTCGCTGTTTGTCACACATACCTGTCATTTTGTTTAGTTGTTATCGAGTGTCTAAACTTGCGTTGACATTTCCGCAAAAGGTTCTTCCAGTAAGTTTTTATTGCGCGTCAAAAATGTCAGCGTATGTACCGAATTTTGAGCATATGCGCCATGAATTGATTTTTATGTTTAATCAAGGAAAAAAGTGTCCGAGAGCCACCGTGCGCTTGTGGAAGTTTATGGCGACCGTGCATTTACACTTCGAACATGTGAAACGTGATTTCGACGATTCAAAAATGGAGATTTGGACCTGAACGATGCCGCACGCTCCGGCAAGCGAAAAACGTATGATGACGACGAATTGCAAGCATTATTGGATGAAGACAACACGCAACCTCAACGACAGCTTTTAGATGCGTTGGGAGTTCAACAGCAATCAATTTCCAAACGTCTGCGAGCCACGAGAAAAATTCTGAAGTGTTGAAAGTGGGTGCCGCATGAACTGACCGAGAGACAAATGGTGAATAGAAAAGTGACGTGTGAAATTCTGCTTCAACGGTACAAAAGAAAGTCTTTTTTGCATTGTATTGTTACTGGCGATGAAAAGTGAATTTTCTTGGAGAACCCTAATAAACGTAACAAGTCGTGGGTGAGTCCAGGTGAAGCATCGACATCGACAGCACGGCCAAATCGTTACGTTGGAAGGTCATGCTGTGTGTATGGTGGGACCAGGCCGGTGTCATCTACTTTGAACTGCTGAAACCTGGCGAAACTGTGATTGCCGTTCGCTTCCAACAGCAAATGAAAGATTTGAGCCGAGTGATTGCGGAAAACCGACCAGAATATCATGAAAGACTGAAGAAGTTGATTTTGCTCCACGACAATGCACCATCGAATAAGTCGAAAGTCGTTCGCAACACGCTGAAAAAACTCAAGTGGGAAGTGCTTGCCCATGCCGCTTACTCACCAGACCTGGTCCCGTCCGACTACCACCTCTATGCCTCGTACTTTCTGAGCAGCGCTTCAACTCATATAAAAATTTGCGGAAATGGCTCACCGAGTGGTTCACCACCAAAGACAGTCAATTCTACTGGCGTGGTATTCACAAATTACCAGAAAGGTGGAAAAAATATGTAGAAAGCGATGGAAAATATTTTGAATAAAATAACTAATACAGTTCCCTTGAAATTATGTGTTTTATTTACAAAAAAAAAAACGGAAATTAATTAGGAGTACACCTAGCAATCGTCTCTAAAATATCCGATTTGCAACAAATCCCGAGAAAACTGAAGAATATCATGTCAAAAATTTTCAAGTGCACAGCAACATTCGACGTCATTTTTTCCACAGGTCGTATTAGAAACATCAATGTTATTCCAATTTTTCAAAGCTTTCAAACATGAAAATATCATGATGTTATCCGAAGTAGTTTTGTTTCAAAAACACCGTGTAAAAAAAGTTCATAGATGTTGACACGACTTACGTCACAAAAATGTGGTCGACACTGGTTTTGATGGTAAAGACTCGTGGGCTGTTTATTAATGAACAACAACAGGTTATTTTAACAAAAAAATAAAGCAAACCGAAAATATTAACACAGTAATAATAATCTTCGCATAATATCGCGGTACTTTCACTAGCGTCGACAACGCGATGTCCGGCGTAATCCTTGGGCGACATAAGGTTAGCAGCGTTGTAGGCGACGGTGCGCGGGTGCGGATCGGTTGGTCGACGTTGTCGCATTCACAACGGGAAGAAGACTCTCGCACCATTTGCGGCGGGTCGTCGTCGGCCGTGCGGCATTTTTGGACTTTGCACCGTAGCGTATGACACGCGGTGTTGGTCAGTCAAGTACTCATAGTAGGGCGACGGCTGAAGAAGGTGGCACGAGTCGCGGGACATCGTGTATAATGAAGCGACGCGGGTCGTGTCAATGGATGGCTTTGATAAAAACAATAAATCTTTCTCTAATGTTAGCTCTAGTACTTTTTTAGAGCATAAAAGGACAACCTTTTAAACGTCCTATATTAGATGCAGTATTATCACGGCATAGCGTTTGGACTATATTTAATAAGCCCAAATCGTCCAACGCACAATAAACAGCATTAAGCTTGTTCATATACCGTCGACTTTTTCAGTTTCGGTATACTAATTAATAATCTAGATTTTCCCTAGTTTTCACAGTTGGTAACCAATGCCCGAGTCTCATACATTTAAGGTTGGTAAAATCTTTCCATCTCAATTCACAGTGACATATATAGAAGGACAACTTAAATTTTTTTTTTTATTCCGTTCAATTTGCATAGTATCACGGTATCTATATACTTAAAACTTATTATAATAAGAGAATCGACTTCATGACATAAAGCTTCAACTGTTGCTTGAATAATATAAACTGTAGTGATGAGCAAAACAAGAACAAGACCAAGACTGTCAAAGTCTTGGTCATAGTCTTGTTCTTGATAGCTCAGTCTCGGTCTTGGTCTTGCTTTACTAACTCAGTCTTGGTCTTGGTTTTGGTCTTGCAAATCTAGTCTTGTTCTTGTTCTTGGTCTTGCTTTGCTAACTCAGTCTTGGTCTTGGTTTTGGTCTTGCAAATCTAGTCTTGTTCTTGTTCTTGGTCTTGCTTATTTAGTCTTGTTCTTGTTCTTGGTCTTGCCCATAAAATCTTGTTCTTGTTGTGAGTCTTGTCACAATACTCTTGCAAAATCTTGCATTCATTTATATTTGTAAAAAAATTCTACTTAAAAGGTTTAAATAACGAAGTTATCTACTTCAGTTTGTAAATTCAAATTTAATTTATATGCCATAGGATTTTTAAGTTAGAACTTAATATTAGCATAAACAATATGGATGATTTTTTTATGAATAGTTTGGGGTATTAAAAAAAAATAAACAAATAAATTAAATTATAAAAAAATAAGACGTTATTGAAACAAAGTATTTTTTCACTTTAAACTGATGGCGTAATATTGTCCGAATGGTAACGCAGCGGAAGTGCGGTCGGGGAGGACGCGATTTCGATTCTCCTAGTCGGATAATTTTTTTTGCATTTTAATTAATTTTTTTCATTGAATAATGAACATGAATATATTTATTTTATGAGTTTACCAGTCGCCGGTTTTATGTATCGATTTTTAAAACCGGTTTTAAATAATAATCGCTTTCTGTTCATAGACACAGTTTTTAAAAATTATTGGTTTTGATTAACAAAACCGAAAAAAACTGTTATAACCAGTTTTTATAAAACCAGTTTCAGTCTCCGCTTTAGAAGTAAACAAAAATTTTATCTAATTTTATCATAATGTTTGAAGCACGGAATATTTATTTTTAATCTTCTTTAATTATTTAAAATTAATTAATTACAATTGAATGACAATAAATTTTGAAACATGATTGTAAAATTTTAAGTTAATCGGTAACATCAGCTCATAGGTAATATTTAATTTGAACAATACGCGTAATGAATAAAAATCAAAGTAAAATTTAATATTGTCGAATCTGTCATTAATAATCTTAACGATTTTAACCAACAACAATTTTTTTTTTTTTTGCAAGAGTGCAATACTCTTGCAGTTTTATTCTTGTTGTTGCAAGATTCTTGCATTTTGAGTCTTGGTCTTGGTCTTGTTCTTGCAAGTCTAGTCTTGTTCTTGTTCTTGGTCTTGCTAAAAAAGTCTTGGTCTTGTTCTTGTCAATTGAGTACAGTCTTGATGTTGGTCTTGCTGATATTATTACAGTCTTGGTCTTGTTCTTGGTTTCGTAGAAATGCAAGACCAAGCCAAGACCGCAAGAACAAGAGTAATTCTGCTCATCACTAATAAACTGCGTCTCGTGCATTTATTTTACACCAATCTGACGCAACTACGACTATCGGTACTATTTATCATACTATTTATACTAGATGATAACTATACTATATATGATCTAAACTATAGTAATAAAACAATCGGTTCAATGAAATTTTTACTAATTACTTTTATTTTATAAAATTTAATTTTTAACAAATTTTGTATGAAATATTAGGTCATATCACATATGGTTCGTCAGTTATGATGAAATACGCCAATTTCGACAATTTTACGAAATATAACGTATTTTGGCAATTTTTTATAAAACTAATGGATTTAGAAAAAAAATTGTAAGAACTTAATTTATACAAAACAAATAGATTTACAGTTTATTTTCTATACACTTTTTTGTGAGAACGTTAATTTACGAGTTAATTGCTAAAAAATAAAAACTACCTCTTTTGGCCGATTTTCAACCCCAAGTCGGCACTAGTTAAACTTAACAGATCAGACTGAAATTTTTTATAGTCACTTTTTATATGTATACACACAAATTTAGGGGGTTAGCTCAAAGAGTTTCAAAAATTTTAAAAATATGGGACACCCTATTATATATCTAATAATAATAAAAGAGCTAAAAAGTTTTAATTATTATAATTTTATGTATAAATCGTTATGTGGTAATTAAATTTATTATTAATTAATTATCTACAAAAAAAATATTAATTAAATTAAAAAAAAAAACCCAGCACAGGGGGGTCGCAGCACAGTGGTGACGTGACATAGATGGATCAAGTATAATGATATCTGACAGTGATTAAAATCACTATAAAAAAAAAAACACTTCGATGCAAATCTTTAGATAGTGTTTAATTTTAAAAAATTAATTGATTATTCTAAAAGCTACATGATCTCCTATTTCTTTATTTAAATTTTGATTACAATTTTTATGATTTATAAGTGCAATATATAATTTTAGCTTCGATGCGAAGCTGAGAAGGTATTGGTTTTACTAAGATGTGTTTTTTTTTTATTTTTTTTTTTTTTTTTGTCTGTTACCACT
>NW_026099575.1:26753074-26794619 GCF_025091365.1 Daktulosphaira vitifoliae | reverse complement strand
ATACGTCAAAAGATCACAAATCGTATCTAGTCGAAGACATTACCCTCAAAAATTGAAAAAAATTCCCTCGTTCTCCGTAAATAGGGGAAACCTCCGAAAAAATTACAAATTTAAAAACCGCTAATTTTCGAAATTTTTTCAATTTTTTTTACTTAAAACTACCATAACTTTTTCAAAAATGAACAAATCAAGATGATTCTTTTTTTTTATAAATGCATGATATCATTACCTTTCATATGGTATATTTTTTTTATAAATCTGACTTTTTACCTGCCCACAGGGGGGGATTTAAAATGACAACTTTTTCACAAAAAATTAATTTTTTCAACTTGATTTTTGAAAATGTTCCGTAAAGTCTGACACTTTTATATATATCTTAAATTAAAGCTAACGTAATATACTTTATTATGGTAAAAAAATTTCGGACTTTATTTTATCTTCAAGGTGAAAACAGACATCAAACTTAATAAAAAAAATACGATTTTTGTAAAAATATTCTTTTTTATGTTTTTAACTTTATGCTATAACTATTTTAAATCCCCCCAGTGAGCAGAATAAGTGTTAGATTTTCAAAAAAAATTATATCAAATGAAAGGGAAATATCTAAGGTTTCAATACAAAAAAATATTATTTTTATTTGTTCATTTTTGAAAAAGTTATGGCAGTTTTAAGTACAAAAAACATCCCGATAAAATGTAATTTTTATCGCAAACATTACATTTTTTTTTAAATTTTCGACAGCCATTTGCACATAGAAGATAAGATGTCGGGACAAATTTTTTTTTTTCATTTGATAGTATATAACATAACCTTTGATTTGATATATGTTTGAAGGACGCAGTATTTCCGGAACATTTTCAAAAATCAAGTTGAAAAAGTTAATTATTGTAAAAATTTGCTATTTTAAATCCCCCTCAATGAGCAGGTTAAGTGATATATTTTCAAAAAAATGATATCAAATGAAAGGTAAATTTTTAAGGTTTTAGTATAAAAAATAATTATGTCGATTTGTTGATTTTTCAAAAAGTTATGGAAGTTTTAAGAAAAAAAGTGAAAAAATTTCGAAAATTAGCAATTTTTAAATTTGTAATTTTTTTGGAGGTTTCCCCCATTTGCGGGGAACGAGGGAATTTTTTTCAATTTTTAAGGGTAATGTCTTCAACTAGATACGATTTGTGATCTTTTGACGTATTTTTGAAAGAAATCGGTCCAGTGAGTGCTGAGAAAAAGTTCTCCGCTTCGCACCGAAGCTAATATGAAGATGATACCATTATAAGGTATAAGGATAAAATGA
Organism: Daktulosphaira vitifoliae; assembly: GCF_025091365.1. Taxonomy (NCBI): domain Eukaryota; kingdom Metazoa; phylum Arthropoda; class Insecta; order Hemiptera; family Phylloxeridae; genus Daktulosphaira; species Daktulosphaira vitifoliae. The sequence continues at coordinate 26,793,325 of NW_026099575.1, read as the reverse complement.
AAAAAAACTTAATAATTAATAAATCAAAAAATATATAAATTTAAAAAAAAACACCAAAAAGAAATTTCTTAATATAGTTATTATTCTAAGATTAATCCAGTGTCTAAAATTTAATAATTAACTTGAATGCTACAACTTTTTAATTAATTATAATTTCTGAGTAAAATTTACAATACTAAATTATTTAATATCTATTTCATATAAACATTTAATTATTATAATAAGACTTAATATAGTATTCATATCAAAAACTACTTAGTAATTATTCATCATAATTAAAAGTAAAATGCATAAAATACATTATTCATTACAATTTTTTTTTTAAATGGACATCGTTTAGTACTTTTTCTAGCTTTGGCCAATTTTTTAATGTTTTATTATGTGACAAAATTTTTATCAAACAATAAATCATGAGTGGTTTATAAAAATGATTAAAATTTAATATATCCAGTGTCTATATTTATTTAATTAATATTATGTTTAAAATTATCCTTTAATTATCATTTATTTGTTTTTTTACTAAAAATAATTACATATAATTAGATTTTAATGGTTCTTTAAAAATTTTAAATGTTTTTATGTGAACTGAAATTTATTATAAAATATGAATAAAGAACAAATTTTATTTTATTAGAACATTTAATGATATTCTATTTTTATTGCCGTTGGAGGCTTTTCACCAATTGCTTTAAATTCCAATTCTAAATTCAAAAAATTAAAAAACGTGTATAAATATTTGGTTAATATTATAAAAAATAATTTTTATTTTAAATACCTAGTTCAAGTGACTCATTTGCCAGTGGTAGAAACGTTTCTTCTGTGATTGGATCAAATATAAACCCCAGATTAAAATACTTTTCTATAATTATTGTCTTGATATAATCTTCAATTTTACTCTTTAAGAATTTGAAAAATACTAATTCTATGTCTTGGCTTATTGCTGTATATTCTAGATTCCAGTCATTCCATAAATAATCCTTACAATGAGAAACAAATTCACAATAAATTTTGCATTCTTTATTTACCTGTAATATTGTAATATTAAAATATTTATCTACAATATTTAATTTCTTAATGTATGTAGAAATATCGTCTCGTGATAGAGTTTGTTTGTTTAAATATTCAAGAATATTTCTAATTCTTGTAAATAGAGGCCTTATCATGTAGTTATATTTCTCTAACGACAAAGGATTGGAATGTAATGAATTCAAAGTATCCATGGCGCCTTCCATCAATGTTGCTAACGGAACAATAAAAAAGGATATTATGTTTATGAGTTCTTCAGTGCAAATAAATCCATTTATTAAGTCGTTCTCTTCTGTGAATTTGTTTTGACAAATTATAACAATGTTGCTAATAATAGGAAGAATATTATTCACAACATTTGCGTATATACATCCAAGATATATAGTCAAAGCTCGTATTTTTTGCCTACAACTATTGCGGTCTGTTGGTATTTTCATCAAATTTTGAAGATAATGTTCTTTATTGTAATATTTTATGAAGATCAACTCATTTAAATTTTTCCATCCGCAACACCGTAGTAAGTTATCTAACTGATCCATGTTTTTTCTTGAAATTGAATTAGATTTCGTACAGAAAATCACAGAAAATAATATAAAACCTATCTTGGCGAGTTTTAATGAAATCATTTGGATTATAATTAAATTTAATTATGATTGGATTATTTTGATCAAAATATAATTCGGCGTAATGTCAAAAGATACGTTTTTATACTGTGTTTTATTTAAAATAATTATGTAAACTATTATGATTAAGCATCTGTCGTTTAATAATTTATTTCTTTAAAGTTATTAATATTAGATTTATTCAACTAAGTATGTTCAATAAATTTTCAATTTTTTTAATATTCGATCAGTTTTATCACTATTTATTTCAGTCTAAGTGTTACGTATGTGATAAAACATATATTTGGTTTATACAAATAGCATAAATTCTATTAATTATTTTTATTTATATTAACCGAAAGTCAATAATAATAGCATACTTTCGATAGTAAAATTTATAGTCGAATGAAAAACTTAACACTTGATAGTATTGATGTCTTGTTATTATTATCCAAGTTCAACAAAAAATGAGTAATCGTTTAATTTAAGGAATGATGTAAGATGAAACCCCAAACTTTAAGGTTTCCTGTACAAGTGGGAAATCATAGAAATTATACTGTGTATTCTTTTTTTTCAATAATATAATAAAACAAAATTTTAATAAATAAAATCAATTTTGTTTACTGTAATAGCTCGAGAAAAATATTACAAATAAAATGTATTTGAAAATTTAAGACCCTTTAATTAGGGAAGTTTTAGGAAAAATTTTTAATTTAAAATTCGGTATTTTTCTTTGATAATACAATTGTATATGAAAATTCTATATGTAAAATAAAATACTTATAATAAGATTATCTAGCTCAGATACACAAAAAATTATAGTACATTTGTGCTTGATAGTATAAGTATTTCTTCGAAATAGTGAGAAGCAAAAGTTTATCACTGAGAAGATTTCACCCTCGCGATAACGATTTTTGATTCTGACCATTATCATATTTTATTGATTTAACAATCATGTTTTTTAATTAATTTATATTGTAACTAATTTAATAGACCAATTTATGGACGAGACACACTGACAATTCGACGGCATAAAGTTCAAGTGAAATAATGTTTAACGGAGCGACTTTACCGCAATTAGTTGAACTATACGCTACCAGTCGTTCTCCATTAGATAACCACGTGATCCGTACGCACTTATAGAAACAAAGACGTCAATTTGTAAATCGCACACGTTGTCACTTGAACTAATTGTTCTACGTGGTATTTTTAATTTTTTGATATCTTGAAACACTTCTTCGTCTCACTCTATTTTCATTGGTCATAGTGTTATGTTATTTTATTGCTGATATTTCTACCGGTCAAATAAGTCATAGTTGGTGAAATATTTTTCCTATATTATATAATTTTCCACATTTAAAGATGGGTTGATACTTGATTCGTTCGGTGTCATTATATTAAATATGAAAAAAACATGTTATGTTTTCATAATAATCATTCTGTGAACACTACAAAAGGCCTAACTTTTTTATTGCACTACCGTCAATGTTCATAAAATAATACGGGTGATTAATTATATTCGTTATCGTTGAAACAAGACGGCTCATTTGCTATCCATTTTCGTAATTGGAAATCGGCACTAATAGTGATTTTTATTATATTGTAATGATTTATTACGATAAAAATACAAAAAATAGTGATTTTAAAAATAAATCTTATGTCGCCATAGCCAAATCGTAAAATTACCTACTCTGGTTAAACCAAATACTAGTTTATGCGTTGCGTCGCGTAGCTTAATGTGTGAATAATGCGCAAGTAGTTACACTTAACCCGTTGTAGTGTTAAGCATCGACAGCACATAAATATAGAGTACTCGTCTTGTACGAGTGGCCCTAGACATGAATCGACCACAGCAGTGCACTAATACTGCCTATGAGAAGACGGAAATTTCCATGAGTGAACAGTGTGAGATGAGCAGTGGCGTTCGTGGAAAAACTATGTCTTCTGCAGATAGGACACTCGCCTCGTACGATGTGTATCCATCACTACAGTGTGCAGAAGTATTCTTACCAGAAGGCAGACAATCGTTTTTACAAAACAGCTGAAGGTAATGAAAGCAAAAGTATAGTAAATGAAGCAAAAATGTGTTAGAGCTAATAAGGAAGACCCCTCCAATTTCCGTAGTCTCTTATTAAAAACACTATGTATTTTATATAGCATTAGAATGTTTATTATTTTTTTATCTGGTGTGTACATGATAAATAGCCAAAAATGTATTAATTTTACAACGTTATAAAAATTAAAAGATATTTTTAATTATCACGGTAATTATGGATTTTAGAAAATATGTATTAGAACTTTTTTTGTTTGAAATTTATTACTAAATCATTTGTATTCTATACATTTTTACGTTCATCGAATTTAATGCGGCACGGTAAGTTAAAAGCAGAATGTATTATGTGCACTATATAAATATTTATTGAATAATTAAGAAATTAATAAAGTCGTTAATATTTCAATTGTAGCATCTATTGAAACATCAATAGTTACGTAGATATTTAATATCATGTCTATTGTAATGATATATTTCGATAAAAATTTTAAAAAATAGTGATTTTAACAAAATGTTGAAACTGCTTTTGTCATAAATCTACTGTTAATAGTAATTATGTAAGTTTTTGACCACATAACAAACTAAATAATACTATTTTTTAGATCCTCATAAAATCCTCTATTTAATGGTATAAATTTCAAACTTACAAGTTGAGCTAATAAGGAGCTTGAAAAATTTACATTTTTAAATTATGAACTCTCATAAAAATTAACTTTAAAAAACTCAAAAATAGGTTAACTATGATAGTTTAAATTAATATTTTACACAAATTATTTTTAAAACGTTAAAAATTATAATTTGAAAATAAATATTTTTTTTTGTTTTAAATTTATTCTTTTATATTTAAATATTACTAATTAGTGATAATCTCAAAAAAAGAGTTGATTTAAATCGATAAGAAGTAGACCAGTGTTCATAATTAACAAAAATTTAGTTTTTGAAAAGTTTTGCATCAAGCCCTTCTATATTTTATACGTTTGGCATAGTAGTAACGAAATATATAACTACTAAATAATTTATTATGATTTTTCCCTAAAAATTACATTATTAAATTATTGAATATCCATTTCATACTAAAATTAATAACTATAGTATTTATTTATGTATTATACTCATAATAAGCCAGTCAACAAAGGATTAACTTTGGCGAATAGCGGAAAGAATTCCCAACCAATTTTTTTGTTTCAAAAAAGTTTGATTTAAGATATGGATAATGACATACTAAAAGTGCTCATTGATTGGGATTTAGATTTTTTTTACAGCCTTGCAAAAGTTCAAAAATATGAGCTTTTTTAATTTTCTAAAAAAATATTTAATATACAAAATTACGTTGGCAATTGATATAATATAATTGTTGTTTGGAAATGTATAATTTAGTGTTTGGTTGGGTTTAAACAATCTAGCGTCAAATCAATTACCTACTCTATCAGTTCTATCTTAATATACACTACACTTTAATGATACAATAAATAAATAAACACACACATACACACATATTCATTTATAACATTGTGTCTAATGTAATTATAACATGATAAAAAGTAACTGTAAAATGTAAAGAATGGAAATTAAATTATAGTACTCATATTAAATGTAAAGTAACTCGAAAAATATTAGTTTAAATGAAAAAATATAAGATATACTTTTTATTAAAAATTGTCTTTTAAACAACTTTTGTACGAAACGTTTTTTTGTATGTTAAATATTTTTTGAGAAAATTAAAAAAGCTCATATTTTTGAACTTTTGCAAGGCTGTAAAAAAAATCTAAATCCCAATCAATGAGGACTTTTAGTATGTCATTATCCATACCTTAATTCAACTTTTTTTAAACAAAAAATTTGGTTGGGAATTTTTACCTCATTTTTTCTTTATTGACTGGCCTAAAATATAACACATTATAAATTATGTATTTCATTATTTATAAAACAGTAAAGTATTTACCTAATATATTAATTTTCAGTTGACCCAAATGTTACAACAGACGGTAATTAGAAATGTATTAATATGCATATATATGTATATTTATTATTTAGTGTACATTTCATTATAATTCACACTATAGAAAAATAATTTAGACTGGTTGGTAAGTTTGGGCTCATTTTATTTCGAAAGTTATAACTACTTTAGCATTGATGAATTGTATTTAGACTAGACATTACTTTTAAATTTAAAAACATTTCCTATGTTCCCTTAAATAGAGGAAATTTACTAAAAAATTACTATTTTTTATTTAAAATCGCCATAACTATTTTAAAAGTAATCGAATCATTATATATATTTTTTATAAATACCTTAGGTATTTAAATGAAAAAAAAACACAAGTGATGAACAATTACAAGCTGTGGTATAGAAAAATAACAAAAACCCAGGACATTGGAGTGGGGATACAGTGGGGTCGTGGCATAGTTTGATCCAGTATAGATGATATCTGACAGTGATTAAAATCACCATCATAAAAAACGCTTCGATGTAAATCTGTAGATAGTGTTTAATTAAAAAAAAAAAATTTGTCAAAATAGTAGGTCAAGTGAGAGCTGAGAAAATAAATGATAGCTACAAAAAAAAACACATAGTAAAATAATATTAATATGAATTTCTTCTCACGAGAGGAGACTATAGTAATGGTATCCATGATATTTATTGAAGTTATTAAATCTAAATGAAATAAAAATCAAATGAGTTAAACACTTTTTCTAACTCAAAAAGAATTAAGAAAAAATTCAGTGCCACAGTGTTACCGTTATCGTACCTCACATTCGTCACTTGATAAAAATGGAAATTTAGCTAGTTCAAATTTTAAAGTTATTTTTTTTCTCGACTTCAAAGAAACAAAATAATTTAAATATGTTTAACTTTTTATACAATTAGATTTTATAATTAGATTAATATAATATTTATGAAAATCAGTGTAATACCCTTATAATAAAATAAAATACAAAACCAAGAATTTTAACACAGAAATAGCATATTTTTGAATACAGTAGCTATTTTCACCTTGAAGATAAAATAAATTCAGAATTTTTTTTTTTTAAAGTATATTAAAGTATATTACATAAACTTTAATTTAAAATATATATAAAAGTGTCAGTATTTCCGAAACACTTTCAAAAAATTAGTTGAAAAAGTTAATTATTCGTATAAAAGTTGTCATTTTGAATCCCCCCTGTGGGCAGGTAAAGGGTTAAATTTATAAAAAAAAGTATACCAAATAATAGATAAGATATCATAATCTATAAAATATATATATATATTGATTTGTTCATTTTTGAAAAAGTTATGGTAGTTTTAAGTAAATAAAATGGAAAAAATTTCGAAAATTAGCGATTTTTAAATTTGTAATTTTTTTGGAGGTTTCTGCCGCCATTTACGGTGAACGAGGGAATTTTTTTCAATTTTTGAGTGTAATGTCTTCGACTAGATACGATTTGTGATCTTTTGACGTATCGTTGAAAGAAATCGGTTCGGTGAGAACTGAGAAAAAGTGGTAACAGACACAAAAAACACATCATAGTAAAATTAATACCTTCTCAGCTTCGCATCGAAGCTAAAATTAGTAAATTAGAAAACATTGCTCATTGTAAAATACAATTATTATTGTTTTCGTCACTGCTTGAACGATAGCAATTTCCTGATGTTATCAAACTGGTTTTCGAAGTCGCCGCCGCCTTCGATGGTCTCAGGTTTGCAACAGACTCTAATAGGTGCGTTTATAAACGGCATAAATAATTGCACAAATATCCTAAAAGTTGTCTCGGGAGAACGATTCTAGAGGAACGGATGTTTATAGGGAGGTGATCAATATGTTATATTAAACATGACATAATTATCTACATGTGAACATGAGCGATGTTTGATAAATCAAATTTATACAAACTTAAAAAATTTTTTAAAAATATAAACTTTGAAGGCAAATACAATTTTTCAAAAATTTTTTATTAAAAATCACCCATGCAAATATGTAGATAATGTTGTCATATTTAATTTGATGTTATAATCATATCTCTACGAGCACCTGTTTATCCAGAATTATTGCTCTTCCAAGATGTTTTTTGATGCACCAAAAAAAGTACTTTGACGCCCTCCTAACCAAATTGTTGTAAAAATACAGACAATTGACATTTTTTGTTTCGCGTTTTTTTTTTATTTGAAAAAATAAATAGTTTATCTAAAAAATTTTATATTCATCCACCAAACATTATATTTTAATTAATGAAAAAACCATGAAGGAGATGTAATTTTAACTTAAAATTAAATTATCCCTAAGATATTTACATAAAAATATTAATATATAAAACATATTTAATTATTTATTTAAAAAAATTAAAACTTATGTTGAATTTAGGTTGTGTGCTAAAACTATATTCGATCAAAAACAAAACAACTATTAGTTTCAATAAATATTAAGATTCGTTGTGCTATTAGATATAAATTTCATTAAGTTTTACTACACAATTTAGTAAAAAAAATTTTATAATGTGGTACATGAAAACTAATTTAATAAGTCAATAAATAATTATTCGGGTAAGGTATTAGTGTACGTTTTTCGTTTTGTAATATTTTCGACAATATCAGTTATTAGTAATCGTTGAAAATATTTCACTAACATGGCTTCTTCATCATCATTTTTTAAAAAATTTTTAAACTTTTTGCGATACAAAACAATTTCATTTGATATATTAGACAAAAGTTCCTTCTTTAGACACGCGATCTCTTTATTATTAACAAGTTTTTTTAAATTTTTAATGTCTTTCAGTAGATCTCTATCAGGTTCTTGGCCACGTTGAAGAAACCAAAAACGTGCTATAATTTCTTCATCAGTCATACCATTTTTAAGTTTCTCTTTTAAACGATTTAATTCTTTTTCAGTAAGGTGACGAAATCGATACGGGTTATGTTCATCAAGTTCTATATCTGACAAATTAACTAAAAACATAAAATTTTAATATTTCATAGATTAATTATTTTTAAAAAATAGTGTAAAAAATTAACTTAATTGCACGTGATTGTGTTACATACCCATGTTTTCAAATTGTTTTATTTTTATTGTACAAAAAGGACAATCAGTTTTGCTTATTGAGAATTTATTTGCGCAAAAATTTCCTACAGTGTGACCACAGGGGAGCAATGTAACTGATTTTTTCTCCATACAGCATATATTACATAAATTATCTATACAATTGTTGTATGTTAAAAGTTTATATTATAAATATATTTATAGCATTTAGATTTCAAAATAGATGAATACTTTCTATTTGTAACCATTTGAAATATTTTTCATATTATTTATAAATAAGACAGATAACAAATTTTACTATGGTCATAAATATGTGTAAACTGTTATTATCTATTTTGCATTATCTTACTTTAAATAAAACTAAATATTTTGATTAATGTATACTCAAATGTAACTAAAAATTTAATCTAATTTTACAAAATAGCAAGCTGCTTGTGAATTCTCTTTTTCCTTGTGTAACTTGAAGTTTTATTACTATTTTATCATTTATTAAATAAAGAATAAATGTTGTTTAATTTTTATAACAAAAAAACTTTATCAGAGAGGTTACGTCATAGTTGGGACAAGTTTAGATGATATCAGACGGTGATTAGCGCTTCAATGTAAATATGTAGATAATGTTTAATTTTAATAAATTGGTGGATTATTCCAAAAGCAAAATTAACTCTTATTTTTTTTCTACTACGGCAGTCATTTACACGAAGAAGAATCAATTTTTTTTTTAATTTATAGTATGTAACATAAGCTTTAATTTAACATATGTTTAAAGAACGGAGTATTTCCAGAAAATTTTATAAGTTAAGTTGAAAATGGTTATTTTTGTAAAAAAAGTTTTTGAATTCTTTCCTATGAGCAAGTAAAGTGTCAGATTTTTAAAAATATTAAATTAAAGGGCATCACTTAAGGTTTCAATAAAATAATGTAATTTTGGTTAGTTCATTTATCAAAAAATTATAGCAGATTTAAGAAAAAAAAATTGATAAAATGTCAAAATTACCGATTTTTAAAATTAAAATTTTGTTGTACATTTCCACTATTTACAGTGAACGAGGGAAAATATAAATTATTTTTTTATAATGTATTTACATTATGACTTTGAAATAAAATGGGTACAAAATTATCAACAAGTCTAAATTATTTTTTTATAATGTGAATAATAATTCAAATGTACATATAATAATAAATATACCAATATATGTATATTAATAAATTTCTAATTACCGTCTTTTGTAACATTTGGGTCAACTGAAAATTATTATATTAGGTAAATAAATTACTGTTTTATAAATGATGAAATACATAATTTATATTGTGTTATATTTTTAGTTAAAGCAGTTTTAAGAAAAAAAATGTCCAAAATTATCGATTTTTTGGGAAATTTTATTTTGTTAAAGGAGAACATAAGAATTTTTTTAAATTTTTAGGAGTAATGTCTCTTCTAGATACTATTTGAGATCTCTTGACACATTGTTCATCAAAATTCATTGAGTACTGAAAATAAGTGGTAACAGACAAAACAAAAAAAAAAAAATAATAAATAAAAAAGAAACACAACATAGTAAAAAAATACCTCTTTTCATCAATGCTAAAATAGTTATAACTTTCGAAATAAAATGAGTCCAAACTTACTAACCAGTCTAAATTATTTTTTTATAGTGTGAATTATGATCAAATGTACATTAAATAAAATTATACCAATATATGTATGTTAATACATTTCTAATTACCGTCTTTTGTAACATTTGGGTCAACTGAAAATTAATATATTAGGTAAATACTTAACTGTTTTATAAATGATGAAATACAGAATTTATATTGTGTTATATTTTTAGTTAAAGCAGTTTTAAGAAAAAAAATGTCAAATATTAACGATTTTTAAAAAAATGATTTATTAGGAAATTTCCTCCATTTAAGGAAACATAGAACATTTTTTTTTAATTTAAAAGTAATGTCTAGTCTAAATACTATTCATCAATGCTAAAGTAGTTATAACTTTCGAAATAAAATGAGTCCAAACTTAATAACCAGTCTAAATTATTTTTTTATAATGTGAATAATAATTCAAATCTACATAAATCTACATTTAATAATAAATATACCAATATGTATTAATAAATTTCTAATTACCATCTATTGTATCATTTGGGTCAACTGAAAATTAAATTATTATGTAAAAACTATACTGTTTTATAAATGTGTTAATACATAAGAAATACATAATTTAAATTGTGTTATATTTTTAGTTATAGCAATTTAAAAAAAAAAAATGTCGAAAATTATCGATTTTTAAAATAGTATTTTTTTGGGTAATTTCCATTTTGGGTCATCTGAAAATTATAATATTAAGTAAAGATTACACTATTTCATAAATTTATTAAAACATAATTTATATTGTGCAAGATTAATATTAAAGAAAATTCTAATCAAGTCAATTATATATAGTTTTTTTTTATTGCTATTATATGTATTATCAACATGGAAAAGTTATATTTAAAAAATTACAATTTTTGTGCATTTTATAATTTTTATGGCCATATTTTCATAATTTTTTCATGTTTTTTTATGTATGAATTTCAAAGATCAAATAATTACAAAAACCTCTACTCAGCACTTTTCCATTCAGACTACAGTCACGCGAAATCGAAATTTTCTCTTAATGAGTAGCCAATACTTCACCCAAAATTTTACAGAATTATTTTAAAAAGAAACTGATCTAATAATTTTTTTATAAGTCGTTACAAGAAAATTTCATAATTAGTAATTCATTTAATCAGTAAACAAAATTAATTAATTTTTAGGTGGTTTAACTATGAGACACATCAATCATGTACTCATGTCAAACTATTTTATTTTAATATATTCTAATTATATATGTTATTTATTGTAGAAAACTATATAGCTTTTAAATTGTAATCTAATTTTGACATTTATAAAGAAAAAAAATATATCTTAAGGTTAAAATTATTTTTAATTACATATAGGCTTAATCTCGTTATCTGATTTTTTGTGTTTAAAAATAAAACATCCTTTTATTTGTGTTTGTCCTGTAAAAAATTGAATTAATTGTTATGTTAAATTATTTCATTTGTATAGTTTTAAAATTAATTTAAAATATAAAAGTTATTTAAATTAAGTGTTACATTTTATTTTTATGTAAAACCAATTACCTTAAAACTATTAATTTTAATAATGCAGGGTTAGAGTTAAACGTTGTATTAAATATAAAACTCGGAAAATATTTTTCTTTAAAATATAATTTTAATTAAATGTGAAATTAGGAAATATACTGACGAAGTGATTTGCGTAGTAAATATCATCAGGAGAAATTGTTTTAGGTGTATTTATTGTCTACATAAATGTTGTCGCCTTCAAAAAAGTTCATATTAGATATTATGCACTTGTGCCAACTCTAACACTTCTCAAATTCCATCTTTGGCATAGCCATCAGCTATTCAACTATGTGCTTTTGATGTCGTCTATGCTTGTAAAATAACGGCCCTCTAAGGTTTTCTTAATTTTGGAAACAGAAAAAAGTTACACGGAGCCATATCCGAAGAATATGGAGGCTCGGGCATCGTTAAAGTATTGTTTTTGGCCAAAAATTAACGAACAAGTAATTAAACATGAGCAGGTACATTTTCATGATGCAAAAGCCGTGAATTGTTTTGTCACAAATCCGGGCATCTTTTCGGGTTGTCACGCTTTATTTTATTTTTTATGCAAAAATTGATACAAATCCTTTAATACATTTCTTTAAAAAACGAAAATCGCCGAGCTCATAAAAACTTGTCTAAGCTTAACGACTAATTACAAAATAAAAAATTAAATACTTCCTGTTATTTTCTGAACACACGTCTTATATTATAAAGTGTATTGATAGAAGCTGTTTTATTTTTTATGCATAGTCTAGAGGCGTATTTAGAAAAAAAAATTACTATAACATAAAAAAGCCTTTATCTCAACTATTTGGGGTTGACTATTATACCTTACAATGATTTTTAAACCATGCCCTATTATTAAAATACTTATTTTTTAAAATAAAGACGCTATTTTAAAAATAATTATGATATGTTTAATGTTTTTGAAAAGAAAATCAATCAAAATTTAAAAGTTCGCTATTTTAAATTTATAATTAATTAAAATAATAGATAATAATAAATAAAAGTGATAAAAAAAGTCATCAACTTTTTGCACTTAAAACTTATCTGTCAAGAATTAGAATTTTCAGTAAATAAAATAAAATGTTTAAAAAAAAATTTATATTAAGAGGTAATATTATCAATACTAAATAGATTCTATTTTTTTTTTAATTAATAAAAACGTGTAAAATTAATTGTCATTTTTTAATACATATTTCCAATAAAAGATTAGCAACGAAGATAATAAAAGATAAAACTATACTGTACCAATTAAACTCAACAGGACAATAGTAAAATAGAATATAAATGTAATCATCCTCTGATGATATAAAATAGTATTAATTATTATTGTTTAAATTAAATTAATACAGTGTTCTTATTGAAAAAAATGTAAGAGTACTACTTATTATTTTTAACGTCATTTAACTCAGATTTATATGTGATTTCAACCAACTGTTTTTGCAAATTTTTAACGGTACATGTTTTTTTTAATAATGTAAAGAATAAGCAACATTTTTAAATGTGACCTGATTTCTTAAAATACAGGGTACTTAAAACCTATAAATTAATATTTAATCAGAAGGGGCAGCACCTTCCTTTAAAAATACATATTTGATTCACATAAAAATCCTCTCTGAGAATATTTATAATTAACACTTAATCTTATTCATTATTATATTTTTTTTTTTTGTGAAGGGAGTACATAGCTCACATCCTATATGACTTTACTGTTTGCTCTAAAGTATAAAGATAAATAATTTAAAAAAATTTAAGTAATAAATTATAATAACACAAAAACGGTGATTTTTTACAAAAAACTCCCATTTTTAACATACATGGAGGTTCTTTAAATATAAAAAAAACAGTGCGTGTTAAGAGTACGCGCGGATGAAGTGAAACTTCTTTTAGAGTAACTGATATTAGGTTTATATTGGAATAAAATAAAAAAATACACCTAAAAATATTATTTTCAATTGAAATTAATTTAATTTATTATTATTAATTTTCTTATTTTATTGTCACGAAAGATACAATGGGTATATAATAACTGAACTAACATACACAAGTTTTTATTGGACGTTATGAAGATATCGTGTGATAATTTCAACTATTGTAGTTCTATAAAAATTTTTTATGTACAATTAAAATTATTTGAAATTAAATTATTTAATACATTTTAAATAAAATTACTGTAATTTTCGAAAATATAGTGGTATATTTTAATATAAATTATACTTTATTACTTACCATTAGTATTTATTAACACAAGTTAATAAATTCAAGTTATTCACAGCAATCAATTTATCATAAACCACACGATTAAAAAAATTTCATTCATTACGCTTGCGATTTCAATGTAACTATTGACAACTTTATTCATACAGAGTGATCAAAATTCGGTAAAACACTCATTTCCTCAGAAATTATCGATAATTTAACATTTTTATAAACAGAAAAAATATTAGCTTAAGAAAACTCAATAACGTGTAGTTAAATTATTATTTTTTCATTTGTTTAATTACAAAACATCTTAAATGTTTTTTTTTTAATGAGAAATCCTGTTATTAACTTGATAATAAGATAGAAAAAAATTACAACACAATTTCGTACTTATAATTTTATTTAACTATAATAAAAAAATTATATTAATTCTAATATTTAAATTTTACACATTTTAAAAATGCAAATCTAGACACTTGTCAAAAATTGGCATCCATAATACAAAATATTTTACTTTTTATTGTTAAAGGTAAAACACAGTGAAGACTAATGAAAATACTTTTAAGTGATATAAAAAATATAAACCCCATATAGTATGTTGTATTTCACACCAATTTAATTTTTGTGAACGACTAATGAAATTAATAACATGAATTTTTTAAAAGTGACAAGTGCCTACCCAGTCACCTTCACAGGACGCAACGGACTATTTTAACAAAAGGAAGTCATCTAAATTTATTCTACTTTATCTATGAAAAACAATTTTTCGTGCTCTGCCATCATAATTTTTTTAATACGTCCTTGATTACCATATTCGAAATTGATGCTTCGATTGTGTCGGTATAATTGGTGTATTCGATTAATCGATATTCGGTTATAATGGTATAATCGATACTATCGCAAACGAACAATGATTAATCGATACTTTGCTAAGGCTTAGCTATAATATTAGAAAATATAAATTAAATTAAATATATAATTTATTGATTATATTGGCTAACTGATTGTATATTATAATATAGACACGTGTCATTTTGTTTCATTATTTCTTTGAGTAGGAGTTTCGTTTAAAATTGAACGACATCATTTTACCAGTTTTGAGATTGTATGGTACCTGTCGAATGCGTGTCTAAAAAGATTAAAATACCTTAAGAATGTTCCATCTAACAAACTGTCAGTCGCTACAGTAATGTAATCATTGTTTCACCCCTTTGTTATGTCTAATAGAAGAATATTCCAGTGAACTGTCGCCACCTCATGCGTTTGTTCACATTTGTACAAAATGCATTGAGGACTCTATGCATAATGGATAATGATATATTTTCATGTAATGCAGGTACGTAGAAACAACTGTCATTAGCCGTCCAGAGTATATATAATCTGATCCCAGTGAGATGTTGATTTACTACGTGCAAAAACTTTTCTAATTTCCAAGTCACTTGGCATTCTCTGTAACGATAATAATGCAATCGTACTGACGCAGATAACGTTTCCATTTCTCAACCCCCCCAGGGTCAGCCAAAATGCATACCGGCAAACTGTTTTGACCGTATATTACTCTAAGGTTTATTAACATTGTCCACAGCTTGCGACATATGTTATTATTTGTTTGCATAGTGTTATTTCAGTTATAACTGAATTTCAAAACGGATGCATCAATTGCTTTCTTAGACAATACAATTTGTCTATATAAAATGTTATTACTTTGGACTATTTGAAAAGAAAAACGACACGTAGTTGTATTAATAGAAAACAAATAATGAGTTTTTAAATTGTTTGAACAATTGTCCTTGAGTGAATATTATATGAATAATATTCCTAACATTTTCATCCAATATGTATATTTTTATTATATTAAATCAATTTTACTGCTAAATAGAAAATAAATTTTTATTTGTACAATACAATGTAATGAACTTTTATTAAATAAGATTTTTGATGTCATTAAGTATAAAACTGTTTATTTTTTCATACAAAAATCTGAATTGAATTGTGGTAAATAAGTTGTTTGATATAATATCGAGCACGAGAAACGCATCATCTAATAAATATTTCATGTTGTTTATGATATTTTATAATTGTATTCATACGTACACATTATTTATTATTATTATATTTTATATAAATTAAAATAATTTAATTTAGAGTTAATATTTTAAATTATATTGAACTTATCAATCCAGTACATAAAAATTGAGTGCTATTAAAACGATTTTTTAAATTTGTAACATAAATTATTGTATTAGCTTCGATGCGAAGCTGTAAAAGTATTAGTTTTACTATGATGTGTTTTTTTTTGTGCCTGTTATCACTTTTTCTCAGCTCTCACCAATCCGATTTCTTTCAACGATACGTCAAAAGATCACAAATCGTATCTAGTCGAAGACATTACACTCAAAAATTAAAAAAATGTCTATCATTCCCCTTAAATGGGGGAAATCTCCAAAAAAATTACAAATTTAAAAATCGCTAATTTTTGACATTTTTTCAACTTTTTTAAAAATGACCAAATCAATATAATTTTTTTTTATAGATGCATGATGTCTTTACTTATCATTTGGTGATTTTTTTTTTATAAATTTGACCCTTTACCTTCCCACAGGGGGGGTTTAAAATGGCAACTTTTTTACAAAAGGTTAACTTTTGAAAATGTTCCGGAAAGTCTGACACTTTTATATATATATTAATTAAAGCTAATGTAATATACTTTATTATGGAAAAAAGCAATTTCGGACTTTATTTTGTCTTCACGATGAAAACAGATATCCAGAGTTAATAAAAAAAATTCGATTTTTTTAAAAAATTCGTTTTTATTTTTTTAAATTTATAATGCTATAACTTTTTGAAAAATGTATGGATCAATATAATTTTTTTTTTATATAGATGCATGATGCCTTTACCTATCATTTGGTATATTTATACTTTATTTTATAATATACTTGATTATGGAAAAAAAATTTTGGACTTTATTTTGTCTTCACGGTGAAAATGGCTACCAAATACTATTATTGTGTGAAAATTCTCGATTTTATATTTTACATTTTTAACTTTATAATGCTATAACTTATTGAAAAGTGTATGGATCAATTCAATTTTTTAAATGAGAAATAATATTTATAACACTCTTTCATTCGAAATACTTTATTTTAATCAGGATATAAATAAGGAAATAGGAAATCATGTAACTTTTGGAATAATCCACATATATTTTAAAATTAAACACTATCTAAAGATATGCATCGAAGTGTTTTTTATGATAGTGATTTTAATCACTATCAGATATCATTATACTTGACCAAACTATGCCACGTCCACATTGTACTGTGATCTCACTGTGATATTGTTTTATTTTTATCTCAAATTTAGTGTCCATCTCATTGAGCATCCTTCTGGCCCATAGAATATTTCATAACCAGAAGTATTGTCTCACTATTTTGTTTTTTAATTAATCAAAATTCTTTATGTTTGTTGTGGTTTTACCTTTTTTTAAGACATTTGTACTTTAGCGTAACATTAGTGATGATTAACACTTGACACGTTGTAATTATCAATTGTTAAAAAAAATTAATAAATTTTTTTTTTATTTACGTCTCTAACATTAGTATTCTTTATTTTTTTTTTTCAAATCATATTTAGTTGGAGCCATTGAAGTTGAAAATGTATAATTCATATGCTATTAATTTTATTTTCTATGTGTGTATGAATATTTTGTAATTAAAGCTTTTTGTTAAGGCTGACCCGAAGGTAAAAATATGGATGAGGATGAAAAATTTATATTTACCGATTAGATCATTTTTTTTCATTTCTGCGACATTTTTTTAATAGTTATTTTTGGGTAGCATCCTTTTATCTTATCTTATGTTTCAAAGTACTCGAATATTTATTATCCTTGGTGAATAGTAGATAAGTATAACTTTTTAAATTATTTTAAAACGTTTTGGTGTAATTATTAGAACACACATTTTATATAAAAAAATACACATTATTTTTAAATGAATTTTGTGTTCAAATTCGAAAAATCGAGCAAAAAACTTTTTTGGTTGATGAAAAATGGAGACTGGATTTATAAATTTTGTTTGAGCTATTTTAAAAGGACTCAATAACGTACAAATTAGTTGTTGAAATATGCAGTAGCGTAGAAATATTTTTTTGTGTTAGGGTCGAATAAACACCCCTAATTCACTCCAATACTATAATCCCAGATTATTTACATTATTAAGCTTAATAAAAATTTGTACTAGCTAACAATGGGTTTGAAATAACACAAAAATTATAAAATGAATAAAAATACTGTTTTGAATTATAAAACTATTTTTCCTTTGCGTTTTTGCAAAAAAAAAGTGGTATTTTTGTATGCAATTTTTATAATTTTATAATTTTTAAGTATTAATTTTAAAATTTTCTTGAAAACCTTTTTCTTTTATTAGTTACAAAATAGTTTTAATCTTCATAGTATGGAATTGTATTAAATGAAAATTATAATACATTTTCCAAAATTTTTCTTAAATATAATTCTTCATATCAAATCTCGATAGTAATAATTTATTTTAAACGTAATTAATATTAGTAGAAAATTACAATATTTTATTTGTAATAATTATTAAAGTTTAGACATAAATATTTAAGATAGTTAAGAAAAAACAAGATAAGGTTTTTAAGTTATTTAGGTTATCTTTATTTATATTTTTTATAAACATAATTAAGTTAAATGCGGACAAAAACCCGAACGGGCGAAAAACCGCATCTGCAAACAAAAGGGAAGCCAAATAAGACAAAAAAATAATCCGACAAAAAAAGCATACCTATCACCATAGGAGAGAACGCATGAAGCGCTTTTTACTTACATTCGTGCGTGTTGTTGATCCTTCTTCGTCCTAAATGGTTATTGTTTTCACTATGATTAGATATTTTGAAACATCAATCTACTATTTAGATTATTATTATTTATTAGCTTATAACTAACATATATAATATATATTATTGTTAGTGAAATAAAATAAAATTTAATTTTTATTATACTACCTTAAATAAATTATATGACCTCATCTACGTAATTAATTTAATAAATTATTTTTGTCTCATTTCTTATTTCATTGCTAAACTCTTTTCATTTACGTACTTCTTTTTAAATATAACTAACATATGTGTCACTATATCATTATTTGATTCATATTATTGATATTCTTATTACATCTTAAAGTTTTGAGGATTATTTAGCTGGCATCCGTTTATTTTTAAAGATTGTATTTTTTTATGTAAAAATATATAAAATTTTTGTTAAATACGAATGTTAGTCACTATCACAATCATCCCGTTTATTTTCATTTAAGAATGAAGTATAGTTGATAAGGTTTGTCCTTGGAAATTAATCCTTTTTTTATCAGATCAAACATATATATATATATATATAATTGATAAACAATAAAACTAAAATCAAACTGTACTTGAAGCTTCTTAAAATTGAAAGCCAACAATTTTATTTTAATTTAATTATGTAAAAAAATTGTAAAAAATAAAGCATTTTATCAGTTTTGTAATAGGTGTTAAAATTAGTATGGTAACTTATGTACTCCATGTAGATAATTTTATAAATAATAAGCTTATGAACAACTTGTTTCATTTTTTTCCAAAAACCCCAAATGCGTTCTGTTAAAAATTTGTAGTGGATATATCTTCATAAAAAATATTTTCAAAAACTAACAACACGTGGTGTTTGTAGACCCGAATAAATAATTTAATTTAAATGTATTGACTTACTTCAATAACGAATTACTTTGAATCAATTTATATCTTCCAAGATCAAAAATTGTATCCTGAATGCATAATTAACTTTTTTATTTTGATTTTTTTAGCTCATAGTCTCTCAAAAAAATGCAATATTCCTGTCTCTATTAAATATTAATTAAAAGAAAGGAGTGGACTTTGCTATGGAACAGATCTATAAAAGCCGTACTGGGTTTAAAGGCAATTCAGAGGGGTTTTATGACACGGCCGTGTATGCCTAGGAAACCAATACCAATGTCAACAAAGCAAAAACATTGTAACTATGTATTACGAACGTGATTTGTGCCAATATTAAAACATTCAAATAGACGCCTATCAAAATGGCAAAAAACATCACGACCCGCAAACATACTTATATATTTTTATATAAAAATTTGTCTGTTCAGATGAATGTGCCGTTAAAATATTTTCTATGATTTCATATGTTATCAAAGTGTCCACTCCTTCTTGTTTTCGAAGCCAAACTTTATTAAAATACATAATGAAATATTTTTCGTGGGTTTACAATAACCTTTAATTGTTAGTTCTTGAATATTTGAATGTGTATAAATCTAATTTAATTATTTTTACACATCTGGGAGATGACGAATATGATGAATTATTAACACTGTTAGTGTTATATAATTCGAGTGATAATTAAAATTAAAAATAATAATTGTTACGAAATTAATTAATTTTACTTTTACAATATCCGAGGTGTGTTATTTGTTTGAAAAAATAGCTAAAAGTTTTACTCGGCGCATATGCAATCATTGTAATAATCTTTCTTTTTTCAAAAAATACCGACAAATTTTAAAAAATATTTAGTCTTAAGATTCTGGACATCACAAACACGAGTATATTGAATGTAATGTAATTTTTAGCATTCTCTAACACACGTGTAGATAAAATATAATTATTTTTATTCGTTCCATTACATAATTATAAAATACTAATTTTTCAAACTATAAAAGAAGCTGAACAGAAAAGAAATATGATTATTAATACCTTCATATTATAATATTACAAATAATGAGATAAAATCAAAGTTAAAAATCTATTTACTTACCCGATTTATAATCACGTAAAAATTACGTTTACGTAACTACTTTTTTAATATTCGTTCCAAGATTCTAGATGGTCGTCTGAACTTGAAGAACTCTCGAAATAATCAAACGCGTCTTCGTAGTCGTCACTCGAGTCATCGGAAGAAAAAATACCTTATAAAGGTTACTGACTATATTACTCTATTTTATCGTTGTAAAATTTTAACTGCATTTTATTAAGACTTGAGTTTTGCAATATTAATTCTTAAGATATTAGCGTTTAAATATTTATAAAAAGTGAGCAGCGGGTTAGCATTTGGCGACGCTCTGTGTTCATAACATTTGACTTACCTGCATCGTCCGTCTCCATTTTGGTTTCCAACCTCGTGGACGCAAGAACTCTGGCGTTATGTTTTAGTACTTCGCGGCTAGTTGATGGTTTACAATATTCCAATTTATAAAAAACATGGCTAAGTTTTTGTCCAACGTCTTGTTCACTCCTACGTGGCGTTTGCCAATCGCCGGCACCTGCATTGCCTCCAAGTTCTGCGTGAATATTCGTCTCCATAGAACGACGGGTGTCGTTTAATCTTTTTTCGCCACCAGATAAAATACCACATGAGCTGCAACCACTTGAACTACTTATATTTCTAACAATAAGACTTCTGTTGGAAACGGTGTAAAAGTTTTGCGAATTCAAACGGCCAGTAGTAGCGCTAGACGTCAATTCTTTTCGAATGTTTTCGTGGAATTTACCCAACATATAACCATTTTCAATAAGATTTTTTAGGTTTTTTTCTTGTTCATTTGTTTTGGTCGCGGCGCGCTGAGATTGCAACCTCTCGAGTTTTTCGCTAAAATTTTCTTTCAAAACAGACAGTACGTGCATTTCGTTTTCATCGCGACTTTCTACGCTTTGTTCGGTTGCCTTAATAATTTGATCAGTTTTTCCAGTGACATTACTATGTAAATCCCTCGATACTTGAATATTTTGTTCGATATTCTTCATCGTCGGATTTGACATTTTCGTTAGTTCCTTGTTCGGATATGGTATGCGTGATAAAGTCTTAAGGCCCTGCAAATAATTACCTACAAGTTGTCTTAAATACTTTAAGTTATACCTACGCACAATTTCATTTGTTAGGTCTTTTGCCGAACTTTGTAAAATAATGTCGGGAATGCGATCTCGCGAAACTCGTGCATTTTTACGTGAAAAACGTTTAGCAGTAATTGCCATTTTGTTTCTGTAAGTTTGAATTAGCAATGAAATCCTATATACTCTATTTTTCAGAATCTATGAAATAAAAATATATCGATGACGTATGTGCGTTTCTATTTGTATGCACTAGTCAAATGTTGTTCACTGCTTACAGTTCTCAAGGATTTAAACTTGTTTAACAAACTTCTGACATGTCTTCTTTTGTTCGGATTTGACATGACTACAGACTGCTAATCACGCGCGTAAACTTCAATTAATTAAAAATTCACTTCGAGACTCGAAATGGTAATAACTAAGTTGTAATATTTATTTTCACTTGGCGTGTTCATAGTTTTAAAAATAAACAATTATTTTTAGCCTGAATTATGCTTTTAATTAATTTTTTATAAAGTTATAATATTGAACGTGAAAGAACTAATATTTTTTATTCTCATATTATGTGTGAATCATTTTAGCAAATGAGCATTTCTACTCAATTTATAAACATTTGTATACAATTTAAAAGTATACTAATCATAAAATAAATAATAATTATTTTGAAAAGTTTGAAATTAGCAACTGAGCAATTAATTAAAAGAAAAACTGTATTGTGTAATTAGCAAGAAATTATTAGAATTTATTAAAATATGCGTGTTTCTGTCACACTATTCAATTTTGATGTTTTAAGTATCAACGTTTCTTAAAATGATATCTTTTGATAAGACTTACATACAAATTTAATCTTATAGTCAATACTATCGAGGCTTAAAGAGACAGAGTATCATAGAGAAAACTGTGTTACCTTAACTATTTTGTACGTTCCGTGTATCAATATAATTACTCATGTTACATTTAAGAATAGTTACATTATATATTGCTGAACATTGTGCAAGTATGTCCAACAATAAGTTGAGAGAAATTTTGGCAGAAATGATAAAAGGGACACTTTTTAAATGATGTCAAACACAAAATTCTCATTTTGAACTCTAAATACTGAGCATATTAAATTACAGGGCGATTCTTTTAACACTAGTCACTCGAATGTCTCTTAAAATAATTAATATTTTAAGAAAATTAATTTTGGTGCTTTTAATTTCATATATATTTTGATTAATCAGTTTTTAATCACTATTTTAATCATCTTCATACCTCAGAATAATGTGTTGAACTTTATTTCGTTAAATAACAACGTACGCATTTAACTAGCTTATAAAATAAAAAACCGACTTTCAAGTATTCACTTTTGCTATTCTTGAATTTTTAATACAACAAAAACATATTTTGACATAGTATAAAAATAGAATTAAATTTATATTTGTTGCTTTTCGAAAATCAATTGACATTTTTTTGGCATAATGAACACATTTATAGTATCGATATAAGTCAATTATTTTCTTTACGTTCCAATTATTTAATCAGTATTTAAAAATACATTTGCTGTAGTAAAAGTATTATGCCATCGAATTAAATAATTATAATGTGTAGTAATCGTATATATGTATAATAGGTAAAAATGCTTTTATAATTATTAAATGCAAAAAATGCAATGAAAGAAGAAAAATTAACTTTCAAACTTTTGTCAGCTTATCAATACAGTTATTATCTTTAAAAGTTCTTTAAGAGAAAACATGTTTATGTTCAAAGTTATTATACAAATTAATTTTACTGTCTAGTGTGTCGCTTATAGAGTTTATGGAGAATGAGGGCCGAATAGGTTCAAAACATCATCACGACAGTCCCATAGTGGTTCATTGCAAGTATGTACTCAACGATCAGCTGTTAACAGTAGTGGTCGTTGACTTTGCCATGGCAGAGGATGAATAACTCTTATGATACAAATCATCATGGGGCTGTGTCTCAGTATTTCAGATTTTTTTTATTGGTATTACATATCGAGATGTTATTTGGACTACCAGATATGCATTAATGTTTTTTTTCTTATCAAGCTTATTTTAGATATTTATTAATTTATTTTGGAATATTACTTGCCCCGTCGAATTTACCAACAATTTAATAAATATTAAATAACACTTGAAATTTAATTTACTGAATTTGTAGGATTAATAATTTGTCCATACTCAATAACTCTTAAATGCATAAAGTCTTCAATATATATATAATAAAAATGTCAAAAAGAGTTTGTCAATCAGAGGTATTTATCCTCCTGATGATCACCTTTCATTTGACCGCCACTAACTATTAATTTACTATCTGTCAGTCACCAACTGGGTTTTTTAAACAGCGATGGAGGAGATCGTTCGGACGTATACTTATCCATCGACGCTTGTTGAAGAAGAAGATTGTTACGACGTGTTGGGTTACCCAAAAACACTAAGGCAGCCTTGAAAAGTTATGGCCGAGGCAGTATGAAAACTAATAATGTTCCGGATAAAGCAAAATTATTTTCTTATTTGACAGAATCAATACAAACTCATCTTCGACACGCTCGAAGAATTCGTATTGTATGGATTCTCGCGGTTTCCGTCAAAGAGCTATCGCAAAAGCTGAAACAAAAGCCCACGAAACCAAACTCGACGAATACCAGAGAGAATATCTCAAATTATTTTTTACGATCGAGACCAATTGCTGTGATAGGAGACTTAACGTTGTTCCGGTACCTAACAGTTACACTAGGTCTGTGGTAATTGTTATTTTCAGAAATAATTTCGGCCGCACATCCGCTGATCTCATCAACGGCGTTCCAATTATTGCTGTTATACAGTATGTGATATGTACAGATATATTGACCGTTTTTTGGACCGATCCTCAGGCAAATCGCTTAGAACGACGTTAAAAGAAAAATAATAACAGCAGAAGAAAAAAGTACCGTTCCTATTTGGTCTGTTGATA
Organism: Daktulosphaira vitifoliae; assembly: GCF_025091365.1. NCBI lineage: Eukaryota > Metazoa > Arthropoda > Insecta > Hemiptera > Phylloxeridae > Daktulosphaira > Daktulosphaira vitifoliae. Next base: position 26,768,412 of record NW_026099575.1, on the reverse strand, counting down.
AATCACCTGGAGCCTCTTCTACACACATACTCAAACGCGTTTGATTTGATATCTTCATTATTATTACCTTTATTATATTGTTATTATCGCCATTGACAGCCGAGACGGATTCAATTCCGCTACGGCGGCGGCACCGTTTCTGCACACAAATCTATAACGCCGTCCGTTGAAATGAAAACATTGCCGCTAATAGAAATGTTCGTGTGTGTTTGTTATTATTGTTATTATTATTATTATTATATTATTATTTGGGACGAGAACACAACGGGAGAAGGCGGCTACAGCAGTGATGCGGAATAGGAGGAGTTACCCAGAGAGAAGATAAAGTAGTCATTATTGTTATTATTTTGTTCGTTATTCTTTGCTTCACGGAATCGTCTCACTATAAATCGGTATACACAATAGAAAACAATATTTTTTTTCATTTTTTTATTATTCTTTTTTAATTTTACTAGAAAACTCTATCATTTTTCATACTTAGTTACAAACGCCACTATACACACCCTTCAGAAAATCTACCCGTCTAGAAATCTTTTGAAAATAATTAACCGTAAATCGTTCTTTTATTTTAAGCTCCTTGACTTCTCTCAGATGCTAACAATACGAAATTTTTATGACTTTGGAAAAAACTCAATTTAATTTTTTCATGGAATGACTAATTAAGTAGAAAACTCTTCTTATTTTATGACAACATCGACACTCGACGACTACACTTGTAAAAGTGATAGTGTATTTGGACAATGTGGTTATAAATAAAATCAACAGTATGAACTTTTCCGATATTCACATTATTTCAAAAAATATGTTTTAAAATCGATATAATTGTTTTTTATAATATTAGTAACACTGCAGCAATACAATTATTGTTAGGTTTTCAAATACTCGTTCTTTAGTTAGGTTTTTTAATTGGCGAATCTAACAATTATTGAAAAACAACAATAGTGTCTAACAGTTTATAATAATAATGTATTGTATTTAACTCTTGATTGTCACTGATAAACTGAGAAATGTCTTAATTTTTAACACAGCGGTTTTTAAGATGTATTACGTTTAATATTCATTAATAAGTAAACACAAAAGAATTACACCATTGTACCGCAGTTGTCGTTAGTGCAAGTCATCTAACACTTATATTTATGGTTATATTGTCTGAGTAATTAACAATGACTAAACGGAAACCACAATAACAGTCGGTATGAATCAATACATAATGAATTTATTAACTACGTGATTTGAATAATACCATGTTACTATTACGTTGTATGAACAAATTACATAGATAATAATCGATTTACACCCATTACGCGTCTTCATATAATTTTAAACAGAATTTACGGCCATAAAATTTCAGGAATATATAAAAAAAAGAAATCGTAGTACTATGAATGCTAACAACACGCTAATTTTATTTTACGAGTTTTCATAAAACTAATTTAAATATTTAGCTGTAAACAAAATATGCTATAGTTTTAACTTAAATTGTCCAATGTAAACAATTAAAATATTTATAAGACGTTAATAGCGTATTAAATTATCATTAGTTATTTTACATAATCACTGCCGTTACAAATATAAGTTAAAAATTAATTAAAACCTAGTCAATAGAGCGATGAGTTTTATTCATCTCTCGCAGTTATCATAAACCTCANGGATGAAGCTCAGTTCAATTAAAACCTAGTCAATAGAGCGATGAGTTTTATTCATCTCTCGCAGTTATCATAAACCTCAAAATAATAATATAACCCTCTTCCTTATTTTTTCTATTAAGTGTTACATTAAAACAACGCTATTATAATCACTCTGATGATTATAATCACTCTATTAACTTAAATTTGCGAAAAATATTCATTTTATTATTACTATGAGTGGCGTATTTAGAGGGGGCACAGGGTCACATGCTCCCCATTGACTGAGTCATATAAATATTTTATCAAGTGATGTAATAATGTATAATATCACTATAAAAAGTTATTTTTTGGTTATCGATAATGACATGGCTTTATGAAATGTTAGACAATATAGTTGTCTTGTGGAGCAAAATTTGACGCCCGTACAGTTAATGTTATCATCTATTTTTGAAATATTTATTACGTAGAGATACATACTGTATAAAAAGAAATATTTTTATTTATAATAATGGATTCATCACAAATAACAGATTTTTTTTTTTTTTTAATCTAAATTATGTGTTAGCAAAAGTTATGAGCAAAAAAAAAAAGGTCGTTTTATGGTACCTTATTCATGAACATTTTTTGTGCAATAAGTACGCCACTGATTACCATAATAAATCATGAAAACATTTGATACAATTAAATAATTTCTAAAAGTAAAAAGAAATAATAACATAATGAACAGTTGGTATGATAGTATCAAAAAAGTATTTGTACAGTTAACTAGAGAGGTTAGTTTTCAAGTGTACAATTTATGATGCGCTTAATCTTGATAATTTCTCATTTTTTAAGTACATCTAAATTAAAGTTTATATAAAATTCATAATAGTTTATTGATAAGATATGAACATTTTCAAATTTACTCTAAAATTATTGTCATAAAATAAATGATAGGTCACATTTTATTTAATGTTAATAAGGTAAAAAAGAAAAAACACAATATTATATAAATATTTCTTTTTTTTTTTAGTTCTAGTGCATAGTATTATTATAACTGGACAATTATTTTTTATTGCTAAAATTATTTTTAAAGAGTAGTTTATAAAAATAGTAGAACGATATATAAGAATCGATCCTGAGACGTCATCCTGTCCCCTTTAATATTTATATAAATTTAGTAGGGTATTAGCCTAATTATCTCTAATATGTATATTAAATATATCTTAATAGATACACAGTAAATTTTGTTCATCCCAAATTAATTATTTTTAAATAAATGGCATGTTATCAAAACCCTTGAATTAACCTATAGATATAAGCCAATTACTTATGTTTCAATCTTAGAGAAAAATCGTTTTAAAATCGCATCTTTGCTTGTCGTTTTTTAATGTTTACAAATGATACACGTAACATGGAAATGTACCTCAGTAGAACTATTGAATTTCAAAGTATTTTCTTTAAAACAATATTTTTGTTAAATTGTTCTAATGGGTGAAACATAACTAAAACAACTACGATTCTACATTTTTGTCGACAAAAGCAATAATGATTGATTACAGCTGCCTCTGTGCTGTGGTTCTCAAAGTCTAATAATTTATTGGATTTTATTGCACGTTAACAGCATATCTGACACTCGTGAACTAACTTATGTGTAGTAAAGCAACCGAAAATTAGAAATTATCTGGCGGTACGTGATTTCTAACTGACGACTCACTTTTATTATTTATTTGATTTGAATTTATTGCTGAGTCTTCAAATTATTAAATAAATTTTTAATAAGATACCTTAATGTATAATTATATACTATAGCTTTCTATTAAATCAATAAAAAAATCATAATATTAGTTGTTTTAATGGTATTGTAATGTTACCTAGATTGAGACATGACACATACTCACACGAGTACTGTTATAAAAGTGGGCGTTATTAGAGCCAATTATATTTTGTAATAATAATCTGTATAAATTATTTAAATACGTATGGTTATCTAGGATAGTGACGGGTTTGATTGATTTCCAAGAGTCTAGTGGTATAATTATTACCGTTCGGGGGACTGAAAATTTATCTGTGTAAATTATGGTCTTGGAATAAATGTTGCTAAGCACTGCAGTTATACTTCTTAAATTATATACGTTTTATCAAAATATTCGGTTAAAGTGGTACTATGCATCATATGCGAGTATCCTGTAATAATAGCCCGTTAAAATATCTCGTGTCGCACAACACAAAGCATATCAATAAAAAAGTCTATCGCCGGTTTTGATACCGTTTATAAACACACAACTTCTATTCGGCCAGTTGTAGTTGTTATTTTACTATTATTTAGGTAGCCATGTCATAGTGAGCGTTTCTAAGAACAAGTACACAAAGTGAAGATTCAATGGGTCGACATGTGTACAAATTTACACAATTTTTAACTGCCTTATCACGCGGATAATATTATAACTGTTATGTTTTTATTTTGTAAAGAGATAGAGAGATATCATTAAGTACCGTTCAGTAGGTACACAGACGTTAATATAATAAAAATATAGGAGGAGAGAAATGAAAAAAAAATATATCCATTTTGTTAAAATATAAAAATATAACATATTTACTTGTAATTAATTGAAAACGTGAATGATTGCTATCTGAATAATTGTTTATACCTACTGTTTGAATATTTAGGATTATGAAATACTTGTTACCATTAGCGTTCTTAGGGTTTTTTTTGAGAGGGTACGGTTATAAGAACTTTTTAGCCCTCCAAAAAAATGATCAGCATATATTTATTTTTATCATGAGTTTTTCCATAATTCCGCGAGAACGTCATTTCTTGTTATAAATCGTCACTGTCAATACAATGTGGTGTAATTACAAAGTAGCGAATTTTATAGAAGAAATAATACATTAATCATAATACGTTAATGATCTAAAAATTAACGCAAAACTGTAATATTAAAAGATAAATATATCTCAGCTATAATAAAGGTACATCACTTTAGTTATGAAAAAAATTAATTTATTTTTAGTGACAACAATATCTGACTTTCGAAAAAAGAGTGATTGTAGTTACCGTTACTAATTTATATTAGATGAATGCACTAAACGCGAGTATTATAAATTATAAGTAAGTTTCTTCGATTGGTTTTTGTCTTTTAATTACTTCCTGTTATAAGCACACGCCCGGCTGTTCAAGATATATATGTGAGACTGCATATATTTTTATGTAATAAATGTATAATTTAAAGGAACAAATATTTCGTTTCAACAAGGAATAAAAAACTGTTGAAACGATTCCCAAAAACATTTTGATATATCTATAGATGGTGTGGTAATTCGTTAGTGGCATAAGTTTGTTTATGTGCTTGTAGTGTGTGTAGTTACGCCGCAGCAGTGTACTTGCGCCCGCAGCGGTTCTTAGACACCTGGTGAGGAGGATACTTAAGAGAGCGAACATTATTATACTACAATATTATACACTATGCGATGGGGTGCTCTTCAGTCATTAAATACGCATTTAAGGCGATCTAATAATTAACGGCATGTCCGACACTTTTAGACGGTTTTTATTTATGTCTCTATTAAGTCGGCCGTAAATTCAAATAACTGCCCAGAATGTATAATATTATTACTTATTTTACTCTTTCTGCAGCCGCCGCTTCTTCACAATAATATTTATTATTATTACCAATTCGTTTTTGTATCAATATAATAGGTAATATTTCCAATTTTCTAGAACCAATCATACTACCACCTAGACATGAAAGTTAAGTTAACATTACTTTATCACCGATACTTATTGTTGTTGATGAATGTTGTACAGGCGTATATTTTTCACTAACTCTTCTTTGTCAAAGCTAAATAAATGAATTTCGTAAATTATGTGCGACTCCTCTAAAATGTGAAAATCGTACAGTACAAACACAAGATAATTATATAATTAAAATTATTTGTTACCTGATATAATTATCAATCGTGTATCATTAATGTTTGTGCATATAACACGCAAATATTGTCGATACCTGATAATAGTTTATGATGTTTTCAACGTGATAACTATAAAAATGTTTTCCGCAATTTTTATATTTTTAAAGTCATAATTAATGACGACGTGAAATAGTTTTATGGACGTTATTACTAGTTTGTGGTACTTTTATATTTTTTCTTATCGTGTTGAGATAACTGTTGTTATTGAAATTCTAAATCAAAGCAATCCAAAGAAAACCGATCAACACATCTTGCTATAATTAATAATGCCTATGAATACAAATTATTGATTCATCTAATATTTTTAGCAAACAATGTTTTCAACTTTTTTGAGCTAACTTGCATGGAAATAGTAAACTAAATTTACAATTTTTTTTTTTATTATGAAAAACATGATTGAAATATAAAGTAATCTAAGCGTGTGCAAGTTATGGAAATATTATTTTTATAATTAACATTAAGAAATATTCAAAAACACGTTTGGAAAAACCTCGCTAAATTATTGTATTCTTCGTAAACAAAAATGTGTTAAAAAATATTTTCAAACTAATAATGAAATACAAAATAAACATTTTCTAAAACATGAAAATATTTCTTAAATACTTCCTGCCACATATTGATAAAATAAAAGTTTTATAATATTATGAAAATATATGTTCAATTACTGTGACAATCAAACGGCTAAATAATTTCTTAGATAAAAATATTATAATCGTTAACAAATGATAGTATTCATTCAATTATACGACTGAAACGTTATCTCTTCCGCCGGTACATTTTGAAATAAAATGTCACGTAAAATGTATTAAAGCGTACATCTTTAAACAACTCGATTGTACTGCTGAAATTTGAAATATATTGCCCATAGATTTATTGTTACAAGACTGAATTGAAGTTTATTGATTCGACTATTTACATCATGTCGTTGGCATTGTAATAGAACAAACGCGCAATCTGTTTTTTTCTATTCGTTCGTTCATACAATTATTATAAAACTTAAGTGCAGTTCAAAATAAACAATAACAACTTTATCGTATGAACTGTACCGCGGCAATGATAATTTATGTCGTTGTATTTATCACGTTATCGATGCTCATTTAATGCAACTCGTTTGCAATGCTTATTGTTGGCGGTTGGCCAATAGTTTCACACCCTCGTTCAAAACCCAATCAAACCCACCCGCACGTACCGCAATATTCGCCGAAAATCGTTATAATACAATAATTGGATTTGGGGACATTTCCATTTAGACTTGTTACAACAACAATAATAATCTGGTCTCGGAGGATTAAATAGCTACGCCGCCGTTGTACCGAAGCACAGCCATTTCCATTACGGCATGTAAATAGGCATCGGAGAAAACGGACGCGGTGGAGGAGAATCGCAACCGCCGGCGCGATGTGCGTGCGCAGCTATGCCGCCAGAGCGACGAAACCCGCCGATATTGGCCGTCCGGATATTTATTCAAACGCCGTCCCTCCTCCTCCTCCTCCTCCACCCCTACCCTACTCTCGTAAGGGATCCCTTTGCGCTGGTAAGTCACCGATAAGTCGGCCACGCGCTTACAATCATCAAAAGCAATTAGACGGAATATTTTGTTGAAATTACACAAGTGATTATTGCCGTCAGTAATCTTTTGCATCTGCGAACGACATCGTGTTCCGATTAATGAGATCATTTTAATCGGCACAGCTGTTATTTTGGTATTATCTTTTATCTAATGTTATCTTGCGTAATTAGGAAACACTGAACTAACATGAATAATAATTCATAGTACTAATAGTTATTATTATGTAACAATTATTTCGAGATTAATTTTTTTTTGTATTTGTATTTAAAATTTAAAAACGACTTTTGTGTTGTTATATAACTATAGTTTGTTTCGTATAAGGGAGAGGGGCACAAAATAACGCTTGGGGCGAGGTGATCTTGGATTTAAAAAGATGTAGTAATGTTGGCGAACTTTTTATTGAACATTTTTTTAAAATATTTAATCATACAATGATGAATTTTTTCCAAAATAATATAAATGAACACATATGTCTGTTTTAAATCGCACCTCTATTGGAAGAATAATACAATATTGTTAGTATTTTTATCAAGTTTCAAATTTTTATGGTAAATACTTCCTTTTAGAGATTTAATTAACATTCCCCACTCTGCTCAAAGTTAAAATAATATTATGTTTAAATTGTTCAAAGATGTATTATTAAAATGACCAAATAATTGAATTATTTCAATTAAATTAATAGCAACCTAATAATTAAACACGGAGTCATTCGATAACTGTTTGTTTTTATCGTAAATATGAATAACACTGTACATTAAATTAAAGTAATCATATTAGTACATTTTATCATATTCTATTCATTAAAAAGTAAAATAAAAATAAAAGTTCGATGACATCATTTTAATTGTAATGTTGAAACTGTTTTTATTGTTTTGGAAAATGTGTGAATAGATATAGTTTGGAAATCGGTTCGTAATCAATTGTACTTGTGATATGTACTGTTTTTTTTAACTAAACTACACATTTTTCGTGTTCTCGATGTTAGTTAATTTTTTCGCAGTGAATACAAGTGATGGGAATATTTTTTTGTTTTGCTTTTCCTTTAAAATATACAACGGTCTCTATTCACTTATTGGCATATAATTTACCGTAAGTCAACTCGCCCTTTAGTCCGTGTACTGTAAATAGCATATAATATTGTATTGCAGTGCCAAACGCTGCGGCACGTGACTTCTCACGGGGTGGCCGATCACACCGTGTCGAATCATTGTCAATTAATTATCATGGCTCGTTTATATAATATACATAAGACACGCCCGACTTGAACCGAAGGCGACTCGGGTTGTTCATTGTAGTCGCACCGTAAACATTTACACGGCCGCCGCGCGCCAAATCGATAAATCACCACATGGAATACATTTGGGCGGACCCTCCCCTCGTTTGCCACCCCATAACATTGACAATACACACAACAATAATCGTACGCGGTGTTCAAGTCTTGATTACCATTTAGATTGATTTTTAGTTTTTTAATCGTAATCACGACGGCTGGTAAGTGTTACTCTGTACATCTTTTGTCCGCCCTAAACACTTTCATGATTACACACAGTATGTTACTTACTAGAATAATATGTGTTTTTATTGCGTGATCATTTAATTATTACAATTATCGTTTCTGGACTAGTAATTTTATGTCTTTGGGAACTCTTTGATCATTTAACTGAACGATTATTGCTCCTGAAAATGTGTTTTAACATCAGTTCGAATATGTACAATTGATATTGGAAATTTTCATTTATTAAAATAACGTCCTATTGTGACAACGCGAAATCCGGCATACTTATATGAAATCGAAACTAAGCTGTTTAAAACATTTAGGAGTGGGAATTTTTTACTGTATTTAAGTTACTGTTAAGTCGGCCAATAGTCTAAAAATTGAGTCCTACATTAATAAATAGCAAATTTTTGTTTTGAAAACAAAAAATACATCGAATACAATTGAACATTTGTTTGTAATCATTAAGTTGAAAAATAATAATAAAATTATCTTTTCGACTAATAAATTTAACTGTTGTAAATTACAATAAATATTTAGTTTCAGTTAAAATGTAAAATGAAAATTTTAAACTGCTATACAAACATAACAAACATTACTGCAAAAATATATCTAAAGAGTAAAAAACACTAATGTATAAGTAGTGCTTGAATAATGTTTATCAAAAACTGACATAATGAGCAGCACACGTTTGACAAATCCATTTTCTATACGAATAGAAGACAAATAACAAATAGGAAAATAAGACTGTCCATAAAGTTTATTAATAGCAATATTTTTAGTTTGACATACACCATTTGAGCAGCAAATGAAAACAGAATGAACAATTTTCAGTAGATCAGAAAAATATTTAAAAAACGGCGAACAAATTCATTGATTATTATTAATTCGATGGATACATGTGTTGAGAATATTGAAAACAATGGAGCCTTGTAGTAAGAGCGACAAATTCAAATAAATGACAAGTTCAGAAGAAAACTGACATCGTGCCATGAATAAGCTTTGCTAATGTTTTTAACGCTCTATCCCAATTAATTATACAGACTTATCAGAGTTGCTATGAACTTATTGCAATACCGCGTGTAATTTATTGGATAAGATAAGAGCCTTCTATCTTACCATTTGGCCGCCAAGATGCATTCTCACGTGGCCCACAAATATTCACTATACTTATACATCTTTGACACTTTGAGTAGTTCATCCGATTATTTTGACTTATCGGTCTTACTACCTGGTTCGATTGTATTAATTTTTTTCAAAAATCTGTCCACCGAATTAAAGATAACCAATGAAATAGTTGGGTACTTTTCAATTTATTGGTATAATACATTATTAGTGATCGGGTATGACTATTTTTATTTTAAAATTAGTTTTTTTGTATCTATAAATATAGAAATGCTAATAAGTTCACAAGTCCGAAAGATGTTGTCGACCAGTGATTTTTTAATAAGATAATTTTCTATTTTTTAAGCAATTTAAATATGACCTCAACAGATATCACCATTTAATGGTTACATCATACGAATATTTGCGTGAAAACGATTTTTAAGATAATTGATGTTACACGTCATACTTTCTCTTAAAAATTAAGTAACACGTCAAATGAATTAATCGTCGAGACTTTCAAACAGAAAATTCATTTACACTAACAATTTGAAAAGACTTCATAACAAAATGAATTTTTTAATTAGGTAACGATTATTTTAAATATATGTGATAAACGATTTGTTGTATAAATGTCAACAACAAATTTGGCTACTACACAAGTTAATGAACGTTATGTATTCAACCTTGTCAATGTACTGGAAAATTCATTGTAAGTAAATAAAAGTTAAAAAGCCTATTTGAGTCGAGAAAATTCTTTTTAATCCCGATAAAATGGACGACGGGGATGTTGGCAATATTCCACAGGATTAACCCATGTATAATACATAAGAAGACGGAGTCTCAACCACAAGGGGTTTTGATTTTTTATACATTTTAGTCACGTTGATGGGGAATTATTATTTTTTTTTACCAGGTTTCTCATTGCGCCCCCTACGTATAGCGTCCCATCTTTGGATACGTATACAGTCACTGCACCGTCGAGGTTTAGCGTCTTGGCCGTATCTTATGCATATTTCATGAATTATTTCCACTTCCGTTGACAAAAAGCAGTGGGTGGAGATATGCGTATATTTACTACGGCTGCCATAAAGACTTTAGAAAAGGAGTAGCCATTTTTCTTTCGCCGTGTCCGTGTACATAATAATGATGAAATATCCCGCGACTATATCTCAAATTAGGTGAACACGAATTTGCATAATCACATTGTTACCTCAGTTGGCGTTTGTACGGAAAAGGCGTTTAAAAGAGATGCGAACATATTCAATAAACTCGACGGGAAGTGTACTGGGTACAGTTTAAAACGTTGATAATATTTACCAACCCCGACCGACCCAACGCAAGTTTCGATAAATAATTTTCCATTGATCTCCAGATTAATTAATTCGGTTTTCGGTCTTTGAAATTCATTCGATGTGTACACCGAGAGAAGTTTATAATCATGTTCCTTTAGAGTTCAAAGAAAGTACACATCGAGGTATGAGGTATAAGTGAACAGCCATATGCTATTTTCATTGGCCGCCTTAATAAGTTTTTCTGAAAAAACAAAATTATTTCTCCCAGCGGAACTACTCATGTGTTATTGCATTGGATCTAAATCGTTATCTAGTCAGCGCATCGATTACTGCACACGCTCCCACACACAAGTCGCCTGCCTCCACCCCTTTTGCACATTAGCCCACTGTTTTCTGCGATTTACGAGCGTCGTTATAACATACGTTGCACACACCAACTACACCACATCGCGAACGGAATTAAACGCTAATAACGATGAAAAAGAGGCTTATGCAACACGTGTATAATCGTCACTTTATTATGTGACAGCAGTGTACATGGAAGCGGTCCATTAAAACACATGTCCACACCATCCGATAATCCTAAACCGAACAAAACGGGTGTCCGCCAAACAATAACACTGTATAACTTTTCGAGTGCAAGTACAGGCCGTGGGAAAAATGCACAGCGTGAAACATTATATGACTTATCAGTTAAGTTGCGGCAAACTTAGAGGACGATTTTATTGTAATATTTATCTTTTTATAGCTCTGTGTATTGCGATTATAAATATAGCGTTTTAACTACTTAAGCTTCCGACACGACGACAGTTTCAAATAGTATAGTCGTTAGAAAGCCTTTTACGCGCAAACTGTGTCAACTCATGTGAGATTTTTGGTTACAGCTGATTTTACAAGCGAAAAAGTAAACTTTTACAGTCCAAAAAAGGAATTGTTATAACAATTAAAATAACAATAGCAAACTAAAATTGACTTCAATATTAATAAATAAATACATTGTACGAATAAGCGTGAACATTTATGATTTATGAAAATGTTATTTCATAGGATTCGCTTGAAAAAAAAAGTGATTATCAATTCACTGGTACCTTGTTAAAAATAAAAACTTTACTGATATATAGTTTTACACTTTTATATTTGATTTTGTTAATTGCTGAAAAGACTGTATAGCTATTTTGACTATGTGTATATATGCAGTCTGTTTTTATGAATATAATAATTATAGACTTTTATTACCATTATAAAATTATTACAACGAGATGAATTCTTTCAAATAATAATTCAGTTATATTGGTATTTCCATTATGTCTTAAATAAATTCCCAGGTGTTTTGTACATTGTTTGTATTTAAACATACTTTTATGCAATAATTCTTAAATCAAGATCAATAAACTAACCATTTTAACCATTCATTTTTCTTAAACTATTTTCCGCAATAATCATTATTTGACTTTTTAATAAATTCTAATTATGGATTAAAACTGTATAAATAATTTTATTTTGAGACACAATTTTCCTGAATTGTATTAGTAAATGGATTTAAAATTAAAACTCGTGACAAAATGTAATTGTTTTAAATTTTACGATATAATATTAAAATTAAAAAGAACAAGTGAGATAGAATAAAGGGTAAAAAAAAACTTGGATTAATTAAAAACATAATTTATCTCTTTTTTATCGTAGTTCTACGTCTAATTGAACAGTTAAGTAAATAATAATTATTTTGTGTAACGACCATAAAGTATAAAAACACTATCAAAACGGCCGTTTAATGTCACGCAGTGAATATAATTCAGCATCGTTTAAACTTGATGTCAAAGCGTTAAGACTTTATAGTCGTTTGTCGTATAATATAAAATGTCACATAAAAATGTGACGTGCTTTGCCTAATGATCAGTCAAAGCTGTCGAAAAATATGAGATTAATATATATTTTTTTTTGTAATCGAGCAATACGAATAAAACCAGTATANTTTGGAAAATGTGTGAATAGATATAGTTTGGAAATCGGTTCGTAATCAATTGTACTTGTGATATGTACTGTTTTTTTTAACTAAACTACACATTTTTCGTGTTCTCGATGTTAGTTAATTTTTTCGCAGTGAATACAAGTGATGGGAATATTTTTTTGTTTTGCTTTTCCTTTAAAATATACAACGGTCTCTATTCACTTATTGGCATATAATTTACCGTAAGTCAACTCGCCCTTTAGTCCGTGTACTGTAAATAGCATATAATATTGTATTGCAGTGCCAAACGCTGCGGCACGTGACTTCTCACGGGGTGGCCGATCACACCGTGTCGAATCATTGTCAATTAATTATCATGGCTCGTTTATATAATATACATAAGACACGCCCGACTTGAACCGAAGGCGACTCGGGTTGTTCATTGTAGTCGCACCGTAAACATTTACACGGCCGCCGCGCGCCAAATCGATAAATCACCACATGGAATACATTTGGGCGGACCCTCCCCTCGTTTGCCACCCCATAACATTGACAATACACACAACAATAATCGTACGCGGTGTTCAAGTCTTGATTACCATTTAGATTGATTTTTAGTTTTTTAATCGTAATCACGACGGCTGGTAAGTGTTACTCTGTACATCTTTTGTCCGCCCTAAACACTTTCATGATTACACACAGTATGTTACTTACTAGAATAATATGTGTTTTTATTGCGTGATCATTTAATTATTACAATTATCGTTTCTGGACTAGTAATTTTATGTCTTTGGGAACTCTTTGATCATTTAACTGAACGATTATTGCTCCTGAAAATGTGTTTTAACATCAGTTCGAATATGTACAATTGATATTGGAAATTTTCATTTATTAAAATAACGTCCTATTGTGACAACGCGAAATCCGGCATACTTATATGAAATCGAAACTAAGCTGTTTAAAACATTTAGGAGTGGGAATTTTTTACTGTATTTAAGTTACTGTTAAGTCGGCCAATAGTCTAAAAATTGAGTCCTACATTAATAAATAGCAAATTTTTGTTTTGAAAACAAAAAATACATCGAATACAATTGAACATTTGTTTGTAATCATTAAGTTGAAAAATAATAATAAAATTATCTTTTCGACTAATAAATTTAACTGTTGTAAATTACAATAAATATTTAGTTTCAGTTAAAATGTAAAATGAAAATTTTAAACTGCTATACAAACATAACAAACATTACTGCAAAAATATATCTAAAGAGTAAAAAACACTAATGTATAAGTAGTGCTTGAATAATGTTTATCAAAAACTGACATAATGAGCAGCACACGTTTGACAAATCCATTTTCTATACGAATAGAAGACAAATAACAAATAGGAAAATAAGACTGTCCATAAAGTTTATTAATAGCAATATTTTTAGTTTGACATACACCATTTGAGCAGCAAATGAAAACAGAATGAACAATTTTCAGTAGATCAGAAAAATATTTAAAAAACGGCGAACAAATTCATTGATTATTATTAATTCGATGGATACATGTGTTGAGAATATTGAAAACAATGGAGCCTTGTAGTAAGAGCGACAAATTCAAATAAATGACAAGTTCAGAAGAAAACTGACATCGTGCCATGAATAAGCTTTGCTAATGTTTTTAACGCTCTATCCCAATTAATTATACAGACTTATCAGAGTTGCTATGAACTTATTGCAATACCGCGTGTAATTTATTGGATAAGATAAGAGCCTTCTATCTTACCATTTGGCCGCCAAGATGCATTCACACGTGGCCCACAAATATTCACTATACTTATACATCTTTGACACTTTGAGTAGTTCATCCGATTATTTTGACTTATCGGTCTTACTACCTGGTTCGATTGTATTAATTTTTTTCAAAAATCTGTCCACCGAATTAAAGATAACCAATGAAATAGTTGGGTACTTTTCAATTTATTGGTATAATACATTATTAGTGATCGGGTATGACTATTTTTATTTTAAAATTAGTTTTTTTGTATCTATAAATATAGAAATGCTAATAAGTTCACAAGTCCGAAAGATGTTGTCGACCAGTGATTTTTTAATAAGATAATTTTCTATTTTTTAAGCAATTTAAATATGACCTCAACAGATATCACCATTTAATGGTTACATCATACGAATATTTGCGTGAAAACGATTTTTAAGATAATTGATGTTACACGTCATACTTTCTCTTAAAAATTAAGTAACACGTCAAATGAATTAATCGTCGAGACTTTCAAACAGAAAATTCATTTACACTAACAATTTGAAAAGACTTCATAACAAAATGAATTTTTTAATTAGGTAACGAT
>NW_026099575.1:26689774-26752974 GCF_025091365.1 Daktulosphaira vitifoliae | reverse complement strand
TTGGCTACTACACAAGTTAATGAACGTTATGTATTCAACCTTGTCAATGTACTGGAAAATTCATTGTAAGTAAATAAAAGTTAAAAAGCCTATTTGAGTCGAGAAAATTCTTTTTAATCCCGATAAAATGGACGACGGGGATGTTGGCAATATTCCACAGGATTAACCCATGTATAATACATAAGAAGACGGAGTCTCAACCACAAGGGGTTTTGATTTTTTATACATTTTAGTCACGTTGATGGGGAATTATTATTTTTTTTTACCAGGTTTCTCATTGCGCCCCCTACGTATAGCGTCCCATCTTTGGATACGTATACAGTCACTGCACCGTCGAGGTTTAGCGTCTTGGCCGTATCTTATGCATATTTCATGAATTATTTCCACTTCCGTTGACAAAAAGCAGTGGGTGGAGATATGCGTATATTTACTACGGCTGCCATAAAGACTTTAGAAAAGGAGTAGCCATTTTTCTTTCGCCGTGTCCGTGTACATAATAATGATGAAATATCCCGCGACTATATCTCAAATTAGGTGAACACGAATTTGCATAATCACATTGTTACCTCAGTTGGCGTTTGTACGGAAAAGGCGTTTAAAAGAGATGCGAACATATTCAATAAACTCGACGGGAAGTGTACTGGGTACAGTTTAAAACGTTGATAATATTTACCAACCCCGACCGACCCAACGCAAGTTTCGATAAATAATTTTCCATTGATCTCCAGATTAATTAATTCGGTTTTCGGTCTTTGNACCAACCCCGACCGACCCAACGCAAGTTTCGATAAATAATTTTCCATTGATCTCCAGATTAATTAATTCGGTTTTCGGTCTCTGAAATTCATTCGATGTGTACACCGAGAGAAGTTTATAATCATGTTCCTTTAGAGTTCAAAGATAGTACACATCGAGGTATGAGGTATAAGTGAACAGCCATATGCTATTTTCATTGGCCGCCTTAATAAGTTTTTCTGAAAAAACAAAATTATTTCTCCCAGCGGAACTACTCATGTGTTATTGCATTGGATCTAAATCGTTATCTAGTCAGCGCATCGATTACTGCACACGCTCCCACACACAAGTCGCCTGCCTCCACCCCTTTTGCACATTAGCCCACTGTTTTCTGCGATTTACGAGCGTCGTTATAACATACGTTGCACACGCCAACTACACCACATCGCGAACGGAATTAAACGCTAATAACGATGAAAAAGAGGCTTATGCAACACGTGTATAATCGTCACTTTATTATGTGACAGCAGTGTACATGGAAGCGGTCCATTAAAACACATGTCCACACCATCCGATAATCCTAAACCGAACAAAACGGGTGTCCGCCAAACAATAACACTGTATAACTTTTCGAGTGCAAGTACAGGCCGTGGGAAAAATGCACAGCGTGAAACATTATATGACTTATCAGTTAAGTTGCGGCAAACTTAGAGGACGATTTTATTGTAATATTTATCTTTTTATAGCTCTGTGTATTGCGATTATAAATATAGCGTTTTAACTACTTAAGCTTCCGACACGACGACAGTTTCAAATAGTATAGTCGTTAGAAAGCCTTTTACGCGCAAACTGTGTCAACTCATGTGAGATTTTTGGTTACAGCTGATTTTACAAGCGAAAAAGTAAACTTTTACAGTCCAAAAAAGGAATTGTTATAACAATTAAAATAACAATAGCAAACTAAAATTGACTTCAATATTAATAAATAAATACATTGTACGAATAAGCGTGAACATTTATGATTTATGAAAATGTTATTTCATAGGATTCGCTTGAAAAAAAAAGTGATTATCAATTCACTGGTACCTTGTTAAAAATAAAAACTTTACTGATATATAGTTTTACACTTTTATATTTGATTTTGTTAATTGCTGAAAAGACTGTATAGCTATTTTGACTATGTGTATATATGCAGTCTGTTTTTATGAATATAATAATTATAGACTTTTATTACCATTATAAAATTATTACAACGAGATGAATTCTTTCAAATAATAATTCAGTTATATTGGTATTTCCATTATGTCTTAAATAAATTCCCAGGTGTTTTGTACATTGTTTGTATTTAAACATACTTTTATGCAATAATTCTTAAATCAAGATCAATAAACTAACCATTTTAACCATTCATTTTTCTTAAACTATTTTCCGCAATAATCATTATTTGACTTTTTAATAAATTCTAATTATGGATTAAAACTGTATAAATAATTTTATTTTGAGACACAATTTTCCTGAATTGTATTAGTAAATGGATTTAAAATTAAAACTCGTGACAAAATGTAATTGTTTTAAATTTTACGATATAATATTAAAATTAAAAAGAACAAGTGAGATAGAATAAAGGGTAAAAAAAAACTTGGATTAATTAAAAACATAATTTATCTCTTTTTTATCGTAGTTCTACGTCTAATTGAACAGTTAAGTAAATAATAATTATTTTGTGTAACGACCATAAAGTATAAAAACACTATCAAAACGGCCGTTTAATGTCACGCAGTGAATATAATTCAGCATCGTTTAAACTTGATGTCAAAGCGTTAAGACTTTATAGTCGTTTGTCGTATAATATAAAATGTCACATAAAAATGTGACGTGCTTTGCCTAATGATCAGTCAAAGCTGTCGAAAAATATGAGATTAATATATATTTTTTTTTGTAATCGAGCAATACGAATAAAACCAGTATACTGTATATAAAGGTATATTAAAAAAAAATTATCTACACTTTGCACTAATAAGTGTGTAGTCTATGTGTGTGACCCCACAAATGTATTGGAAACGATTGATCGTTACTTATAACTAATTCCAAAAATAATTTTGTTAGCACAATGTACGCGTTTTAATTTATCATAACAGTCGATCGGATAACAATCGATTAAGTTACTATTTATTTATACAAACATAATACTCAAAACTATCGCCATTGTTCATTACATTTTAATTAATCGGCTACGATACAATGGTTTCAAACACCATACGACGTCGGTTAATTACCTTAGAAAAAAAGCATGTTGCGTTTTTAAAGTAAATTTTAATCATATTAAACGTTTACTAATAAACTAGTCGATAATCGTGTTTAAAAATTAAATAGGACGTTTCGTCGGCGACCGCTAAAACGTTCTAAAACGCTGTAAAAAAAAAAGAGTATTTTTGTCATTCTAAAACAAATGATCGATATGTATCAGGCGTACGATTTCGAGTTTTATGATGCCGACACAAATGCCTTTACATAACAATGTTTTATAATTATGTTTTGTGTTCGAGGGCCGCCGGCTGCGTTCATATCGCCGGAATTCATCAATTCCTCCGCGTCCCTCGTAACGACCGTGTCATCGTCCCCGGAGACTCGCAACGGCTGTAAGCAAGTCTGCAAGGCCAGTGCGGTTAATGGATAAACTCCGCGGTATTATTGTAAACCGCCAACGCATCAGCGCAGTAGTTATGTGCACTGGACCGTGCGGTTATAGGTACGCAGCGCGTAAGAGTGCGTCCTGTGCGGCGGATGCGGTTAATTTCGCGAACGACTGGTCTCGGTACATCGGTTTTATTGGCCGTTCGAGGGTAAACAAAAAAAGGGGTAGTCGCACGTAGCTGCTCATACGGTCGGCGGGAGATGCGTTCTGGTATATAATAGCAATAATAATAATGTTATTAAGTCCAAAAACTGTTTGCATCGACAAAGCAAACGTATCGGAAAGGTACCGTGTGCCGATTCAGCAGTCCCTAAAACTCATAACGTTTTATGATTTCGCGGCGAATACAAATCGGCCCAAGAAATTATACACTTGTGCATAGATGTATTTATGGATTGAGGTTATGAGCCCAAAACGGAATCGCCTCTGCCTGCACAGGACTGTCTCGGTTATTGTGAATTTATACAGCGACAATACAATTTTCAAACGTATCGATAATAAATAAAAAACGAATAAAATAAAAACTTTTTAAGACGCGTCGCTTGCACTAGGGTTTATTTGGTACGGCAATCGATTGCGGCGGTGACGGCGCAGGAAAAAAAAACACACACACCAACCATCATTTATACGTTTTATGTCATTTTTTATAGTTTTTTTTGGACGATCATCGAAATTCGACAGGATATTTATACATGTATTAATATAAACAAGTATAATATGCCGTGTACGCTGTAATCTCGAGCACAACTTTTTCCACTATAAGTTTTATTACTCTATCATCGTACCATGTAAAGAATAATAAAACAAAGGGTTCCGTGTGACGTTTTGACTTTTTTTACTTTGAGTTATGACAAAACTTCCTATACATATGTCCCAAATGCGTCGTTTAATTTCATCATTGTATTCGTTATATGTCGGCCGAAATAATAAAATTGCTATCATAAGTAGTTTACGACGACAGAATATATTTTATTTATAAATTACCAATACTTTAATATTGATCGCTTCAAACATTTCATAAAATTTACACTCAATTGTTAAGATCTGAAAGAATAACGACGAGTAAAAAGAATTTTAACATCGAGCCTCATATTAATTAATAATTGTAGCCAAAGAAACAATTTTTAATTAAACTACTAACATATCATTCTCGATAAAACTTAACTTTTAATAGTTTTCGTAGAGTTATAAAACAATATATTCTTCTATAACCCAACAAAAACCTTAGGCAATAAATACATTTATTGGTTATGTTCGCATTGGTTTTACTTCGTGTGGTACGAATTTTATATTAGACAAAGTGTTTAATAAATATGAACAAATCAAACAATAACGCTAGTCAGAGTATCTGTTTTAGAACACCACAAAAATGATTTAGTATCAGTTTTTTTTTAATATTTGATAGTAAATTATATTGAAATGAATTTCCAATAAAATATTTTTATCTCGTCTTCAAATCATCATTGCATACAGTTAGTTCAGTAAACAATGCATTTGTACGAGTTTACCATTGATCGCCAAACCGTTGATAATAAATTGCAGTTGATGTATTGTTTTATCTCCTTTAAATCTTATATCTATTATTAACACTCAATTTTTTTAAATAAATCAGAACTGTATATAATTATATAGGAGTTTGAGCTGTTTTTCAATCAAATAACAGAATATATTACATTTCAACGAGGCGATAAAAAAAAATTACTTATTCTATAGATAAATAAAATGATTAAGAATGTGTTCAAGGAAACTATGACGAAAAAATACTTTAGAATTATTAAGCTGAACGTCTTGTGCAAAGTTTAAACATATAATATACATTATGTATACTTTGTTTTTATATGAACCACATTGTGGTTATAATTTATTTTATTATTCTCGAGGGAATACTTCTCTAGGTAAAATGCATGTTGTCTATCAGACTGAAATTGATAAATTATTCAAAGGCTAATATACCAAATGAAAGATTATGTTATTACATAAACATAACCACGAAGTCGGCGAATAAATTTATAAGATAATGTTGTTACTTGAATCCAATATCATTTTCCCTGTGTTAAATAATAAGTTATGCCGAGAAGTAACGCTACTTTATTTATTAATTTTCCTTGTAAGATTTCTAAAATATTTTGATAAATCGTTAGTTTTTTAAATTAGATGGTTTAAATCTCGTCTTTTATTAGTTTAGTTTGTGTGGTATTGAAATGATTAATATTAAATAAAACGCGATTAATAAAATCCATACTTGCTCTAAAATTTCAATGGATTAAACATAATTATATATCGTATCGTAAAAATAAAAATGAAATATCTTATGAGGCAGTTTGCTTTTTCTCTTACTACACACATTAAAGGCAAGATAAAAAAATTGCGATTCGTGACAACATAGTAAGTCGTATGGTTTGTATATTTGAAGTTTCGACAAAAAAACATCGGTCATTACACACATGGAACCTTTTTTGAATAAAAGTAAAATGTGCGATAAATAGCGTAAAATCTTGAAAATTGGATTCCGTTTGCATTGTGTAGAGTGTGCACTGGGGCTCAGGGTAATGTGGTCACGGATAAGGGATAGAAAAAAACGATAAGAATATATTATTATATTATGCTCCGCGAATGTTCAACAAAAATATAAAAACATGGTGGACGTGAACAAAGTTCCATTTTCATCCCTTTGCCGCGTCGTTTGGCCCTTTGGTCTCCTGTGGGTGTCGGCCGGGTGCAGTGGAAATCCCATACGGCGGTCAATCGTTCGTAGTTAATGCCTTATGGAGGTGCCAAGCTCTGTCGACCCTCTCCTGCAGATTGCGCCGTAAATAAAGATTCTCGCTGACCCATCAACAAACAAAATGGCTTCTCGTCTTTGCTTTTTCTCTGCTCTCCGACCCTATCCGAAAAACACACAACGAGAGGACGAAGAAACGGTCTAGTACAAATACGTGTTATATATTATTTCCACGCGGCCGCAGGTATATACCCGCCCCTCGAACCACTCAATATGTACTCGGAGCATTATCTATATATATATGTGACCTACACGACAAGCTGTAAACGATTACTTTACACGGTCGTTTGTTACCGCAGCAGCGATCCACGTCCCTTTTTCTCCCTTATTTCTCTTTTTTGGACACTATTCACCCTGAAACACTTTACGGCCTTTTTATACGGTAATACAAAACCAATCCCCGTCATGTGATCGGGCGACGACGTATGAGGGCTTGTTATTGCGGTTTTTTGTGTAAGGCAACCTTTTACATACCCCGCGATACACCGACAAATAGTTTGACCCCACACTGTTATTTGTTCACACCTCGAACGTCTGCCTCCGTCGA
This sequence comes from Daktulosphaira vitifoliae, assembly GCF_025091365.1. NCBI lineage: Eukaryota > Metazoa > Arthropoda > Insecta > Hemiptera > Phylloxeridae > Daktulosphaira > Daktulosphaira vitifoliae. Next base: position 26,746,215 of record NW_026099575.1, on the reverse strand, counting down.
TCTTCTAAACTATTTCCAGTTTATCATTTACATACACTCGTCCGAAGATAAATATACGTGTGTATTTGTAAAAAATGTACTGGTTGGTACCGTAAACAGAAAGATAAATGCGAACCTTAGAGATAACCTCTGGGAAAAATTGTCGCGACTGTATTTCGTTTTACACGACATTCGGTATACTGCTAGTCTATGAGGATACTACATAATGTCTTATAAAACAGAATGGACCATAAGTAATTTTTTTTTTTTCTTATTACTCTGTAAACATTATCTTTTACGCGCGATATTTTATTACCTTTAATACTCTAATAACGACTAATTTATATTACGGCGTACTTGCAATATCTAAATATTATGAACAATGAGATTATGATGAATATTTCACAAAATTAATTACGTTTCATCGATTTATGCGCATTATTTTGAATAATCTTAGAACGTAAAAATTCTTATCGCCTACGCACATAGCTCACTAATGTTTCTCATCACAAAAATTACTTAATTATTTACTTTTCGTGATCAACTAAATAGTATAATTCGTTTTTTGAAATGGGCGTGTATTACTTTTAATTTGGATCCCAAAGACCACATGTCGCGGTAAAAATGAACTATTTTCAGTATACACGTCTTTAGATCATAATAAGTAAATTAGTTTGAAGCTTCCGTTAAACGTTCAAGTACTTCAGCCGTATGTTGTGCGTAAACAAATTAACACAACGATCAAATAAGACGGAAGTCAGGGCACCTATTTTATCATTAGGTTTTTTGCTTATACCGTACCGGTTATTAGGATAATTTAAGACTAAACGTTTTACTCGATAGGTAGTTGTTTAAACAATGACTATGTAGAGCGAATTGGGCATAATTTTAATTTGAATAATAATAGCGTACAATAATCGGCTATATATTTTTTTAAGAATACATTAACGCAAGAAAAATAGTACACATTATCCGTTATCTCAATTAGCTATTCTTTATATATATTATTAAATAGTTATCTGTAAATACTGCCCTGAAGCTCGTCGGTATAAGACGAACGAGTACCTACTTAATGGAGTTATAAGAACGTCACATCTTTTAAATACCCGTCGGCTGTCAATAACTCGTTATAAATTCATTTTCCAATTAAGACCTAAATATTAGGACATCGTGTAAACATTTTAAACGTATTTTGTGTGCAATCGGATCACAATGAAAAAGATTAATTGCGGCTCACAAAAAATTCTCGAATCGCCTAAAATATATTAGTCATATAAATTATAAGTAGTTCATTTCATTTATTGGATGTTTAATTTAGTATGTAATGGAATGTATTTATTTTTGACGTGCCTGTCCATACTTACAATACATGCACGTGCGTTTCCATTTTGCTTGGCTCTATGAGTTTAAAATAAGAAAAATCGTGTAAATAAATATTTTAGTGTTTAATAAAAAGAGCATAAAATACATGTATAAAAGTTAAATATGTGTACTCAAATGACCCGCGAAGAACATGCAGATGGAAACAGTGTGAAGAAGAAGAGTTTTTTTAAAAAGGGCTGACAATAGCTACGCGTCGGTTAATCTGTAAAAAATTGACCTCTTCAAATCGAAAAAAAGTGGAATTGTACGCCTTGAGCGCTGCGCCGACAATATTGCCACACGTTATTTGTATACTATTATCATATAGTGACTCTTAAAGTGTACCCACTCAATTGTTTTTAATTCAATAAGAATACTCAAAGCATCGGCTTAACAGTTTTTATTGCACAACGTGATTTTTCAAATTATAAAGATTCTTTTTTCAAAACATAATAATAATAAATTAATGTACGAAATCATTGTGAAAATATTGCGAGGCTTAAAAAGGTTTTGCTTTGGCCATAATTTTAACTATACTTTAATATTTATTTGACAAAACAAGTAGCTCGTTTTTAAGGAGAAAGAAATTAAAACTGCGTTCTACGTTGAATATAAAATTAAAAATCATTAAAGTAAAACAGTGCTGTGATAATAATTATTAATGGTGACAGGAGGAGGCTTTGACGATTGGGGTTGAAAAAGGCCATTACATTTTTATGGCGTTTCCTAAGAGAGGANTTGACCTCTTCAAATCGAAAAAAAGTGGAATTGTACGCCTTGAGCGCTGCGCCGACAATATTGCCACACGATATTTGTATACTATTATCATATAGTGACTCTTAAAGTGTACCCACTCAATTGTTTTTAATTCAATAAGAATACTCAAAGCATCGGCTTAACAGTTTTTATTGCACAACGTGATTTTTCAAATTATAAAGATTCTTTTTTCAAAACATAATAATAATAAATTAATGTACGAAATCATTGTGAAAATATTGCGAGGCTTAAAAAGGTTTTGCTTTGGCCATAATTTTAACTATACTTTAATATTTATTTGACAAAACAAGTAGCTCGTTTTTAAGGAGAAAGAAATTAAAACTGCGTTCTACGTTGAATATAAAATTAAAAATCATTAAAGTAAAACAGTGCTGTGATAATAATTATTAATGGTGACAGGAGGAGGCTTTGACGATTGGGGTTGAAAAAGGCCATTACATTTTTATGGCGTTTCCTAAGAGAGGAAGTTAATTATTTGTAACCAATTGTATGTTTTCATTAAAGTTTTATTTATGCACTTAAAAAGTAAAAAACTCATAATAATATTTTTATAGCTCGTTATAATTGGCTAAGTTTCTTCTTTTGTAAAGATGTTTTCATTACTGTTTTTTATAAATATTATTATATACTCGGTATACGAATTTAAATTACAAAATATACAAATAAATATACGGTGACAAAAGTGTTTTTTTGTCTCGCACAAAGGTGTTAGAGCACAGCAATACATAATATTACCTCTCGGTAATTTTATTTAAAAATATAAAATACCACTTTTAAGTATTTATGTTATGCATTATTGTTCATAACGATTCAGCATTTTATGGTTTTAACTAAATTATAAATGTATATTTTTATCATTTTAGTAAAAAATAATTTTTATTAGCTTATCAAAATGAATTCACAATTGACTGGAAAACACGTAATGCAATTGTCACGAGCACACCAAAATTGTAGTAGTTTTTAACGAGATGCTTCAATAAAATAATTTTACAAAAACTAAAGTATTGGTAATTTTTAAAATATGAAAAATAACAATAATCATTTGAAAGTCAGAAAAATCTAATAAAATTTGTGTATAATTTCACAAAAATGTTACAGAATTTCAACGCGTTATTTATTTTCAAAAATATAAACGATGTAAAAATAATTACTGCAACGATAAAAAAAAAAACTGCCACGTAAATACTACAAATAATAAAGAGTCGGAAGACTTAACGATTATCATTGTTTATACTGCAGGATAAATTTCGTTTTTTTATCTGTAGTATTAAAAAAAAAAAACATTCGGCTGTCGAGTTATCTGCGTGCGCTTCCAGCTCGGGTATTGAATAAAGTGGGTAATATTTTTTCATATATAGTTTATTTATTTGCTCTCCTCGGTCCCGTGCTCCAGGCAATAAAAACCAACCACCATGGCGAGTATTTTTTTATTTTTTTGTACCACGTTAAGAATTGAGAACACGTAACCGCTGCTATGCACCGCTTTGGGGGTTGTCGAGAGGAAGAGAAGCGAACGGTTAGAGTTGGAGATACCCAAAAGGCAGTTTGTTCTCATTAAACTTTCTCTCTCCCCTACCGCCCCGCCGCAACTTTCAAAACACAGTTTATGCCCACGCCGTCCTCCCCTCTCCTCGAACATCTACACACAGGCCCGCGACGTACATGTATTGTATACACTTTGGCTTGCATGAAATTGCTTTTTTCCAGCCCTCCGACTCTCGGGCTGCATAAATAATACACACGACGCAGTCCTACATATTTTTATTTATTACTCCGTTTACGCGATTTGCTTTGTACATAAACATATAATAAATAAATCGCGAACACTCGAAAACGGGCCAATTGTGGACTTGTAGCACAAATACACGTATAACATTGTTGTATCAAAGCCTTTGCCGGACTCAAATATAAATAAATTACTACATTCAAATGGAAATTTATGACTGTTCATAATAGTATAACGAATTGGTGTTCATTTTTTATATTCCCTGCGAGTGCGCCGCTATTTTTATCGACAAGTGTAATATTAACATTGCTAATGGCAATTACACCAGTAAATCAGTATAATGAATCATTTATCTGGAAATCACTAGATTGAATCTTTTACAGTTAATATAATCATTTCGTATTTCACACGAATTACTGAATTAGTACGTTTTAGATTCAGCTCAGCCCAACAAGGTTAAATTACATACATTAATCCTTATGTATTACACGGGTTCATTTTAAGTAATATTCAACAAATTAACTTGTCGTAAAACATACGCATTCCTTACATAGTCTACGGACATAATAATTATAATATTCAAGTGCCCAATAATTACAATTAATTTATTTATTATTTAATTAATAATGGATTTCTTGATACTCACGCCAAAAATATTACTTCACGCAGACTTTAATGTAAAACATATCCTAATTTTTTGGTTGATGAATATTGTACACATTCTGAAATTATTATAATAATTTTCACATTTAACATTATAGTGTTCAATGTTTAGTTGATCTATCGCATCTGGTAACTTACCATAATATAAGAAGCACAAATTAAGCAGCATCTTTTTCAGATTTGCATTTATATACATTTAAAAAAAAAAAAATAATTACATTTTTTTCAACCATGAGATAATAGATATTTCATAAAGCGCATTTTAAAAACTCTTATCGTACTAACTAATAAATTAATCGATTTAGTATTAATTAAAATCGCAAAAAATCCCATAGATGAACTAATCCGTGTCGGACAAGGCGCTTCAATAAAACGTGCTAAAGAGTGAAACTTTTTTGGAACTGTTCAAATGAGGTCTACTCCTCAAATCCTAACACAAATTACAATAATAATTACCTACTGTCTAAAGAATTATTAAAAAAAAATTGCCCGTAAACCACTGCGGCTGTCTTTGCCCGAGGTCGTTCACAAATTAGACGTCGTCTTAAGTGGAATAATTTTTGTTTCTTTTTATTAAGATCGCCATTCCATACCCTGTCGCGTTATTGAAAAGTAGAATTTCAAGTTACGCGTTATAATGCCGAGTAAGAATTAATTAGCATAGTAACTATTTTCATATGTATATATAAGATAAAAATTTGTTAATTTCATTAGCTGACATTACAATAAATATTTTAGAATATTTTCGGCAAAGTTATATTTTAGAGATATTAATAATTTTGAGACATAATTAATAGATATTCAATATTTATACTTGTTATATATTTTTTATGTTATACTATAATACATTCTGAACGTTTAAAAATTTGTGTTACGAGTCGATTTAATTATTATATTTCTAGTAAAATCATGTTTTCGATCAAGCATTGCACAATTAATAATTTTTAATTATCGATATACGTAAACTTCAGTTGTTATTATAAAATAGTGTTATTTTTAAATTACACTAAATGCATATAGGTTTAGTCGAGTTTTTCTGTCTAATAACACCGCGAATAAAAAAAATTAATTTATATAGTAATATGATCAAATAGCCCGTATACATTGTCGTCAGTTATTAATTATTCCAGCCGACGTTTTTATTATCAAGTTATTTGGTCGTTTACTAAAAAGTACAAATTGAAGATAATTATTATCATCCCTTCGGCCAGCGTGGAGGTGACGTCGAGACGGTTGCTGCTCTTTTGGCAATGGGCGTGCCGGTCGTCGGCGGCCACTGGCGGCGTGCGTGCGCGGTAGACGGATTGGGCGGGCGGCCAATTCAATGAACGGCCGTAGTGGTAGGGATACGCTCGCCATCATTACCCGGCAATTTGGCCACCGACGTCCGGGATACCGTTCGAAAGTGGAGGGAGTCATTGTGAACGGTATTACCGTAGTGCAAGTGGTGGAAGTGGTGGCGGCGAGGAGCGCGTTGAATGTGGTGTACGGGGCTCGTGGGGCGGAACCAACGGAGCTCGCGCGGAGCACCCGAAAAATAGGTGTTAACGATATTTAATAGCCGCGCTGATGCCGTACCGCGCGCTCGTACGCCACATGACAATCATTCGGTCGCGTTATTACGGTTACGTGTAGTGCATTTGTAGTTTGTAGTGTGCGTCGTACGGGTGGTAATTTGCCATATTAGTGTTACGCGCTCGTGTCAACTATGATGGTTTTAGACTCGGGACAACCGTCGCCGTCGTTAAGGCTGTACGCTGCTGCGGCCGCGGCCGCAGCCAACGGTTACGGCAGTGGCCAGCAAGCCGCAGCGGCCGGTGTACAAATGCCACCGCACCCGTTATTCCCTCACTTTGCCGCCCGATTTCCGCACAGTATGGCCACGGCTGCGAGTTTTGCGGCAGGCCTTTCGCCGTTTCTCCAACAGCACCATGTCGAACAAGCTGCAGCTCAAAGGTATGCAATCGCCGCAGCCGCAGCTGCCAGGAGTAACGGGGCACATCTACCGCCCTCCGTACACCAACATCATCAGCATCATCACCAAAGGCCTTCCGCGGGATCCAATGGCGTCACCATTCAAGCCGAAGCGAACAAAAGACGACAGTCTCAACAAAATTTGCAGCATCACATGAGATTATCTAATAATCATTGTAGTGACGACAGTGCTTCCGAAAGTGGATCGCCGAAAAAAGGTAGGCCCTCGATTGCATTTTTAGACAAACTTTTCCGACGAATTATCTAAAGTCCGTAAAAAATAAAAGAGCGACTTAAAAATGTATAACACGCGACAATTTTTCAATGAACGTAATTCATAAAATTTCATTGCATTTAAGTCGTTACCGAAACACGCGAAAATTGGAGTTGGTTAAGAATCTTAATTCGTTTTAGCCAACGGGTGTTAATAAAAAGCGTAATTACAATTTTTTAACGAGATACACGCTATTCGTGTATATTAAAACGTGTAAAATTGAAACACTATTAACATTTACGTGCAAGACTACGAAACAAGTTTTGTGTTGTACCGTTTGCGTGATTATGCGATCATATAAAATAATGAACTTTTATTAATGTTTATTGATTAGAATTATGACTTGGACATGTTAAAAAATGAAAATTCACTTTGTGCTTTAAATATTTGATGACTACTATTTATTCAGAGTGTTAAACTAATGTAAATTTAAACGGTGTTAACGTCTATATTTTACCGAAAACAAATTTCAAATAAAACATAATGTAACACAAGCGATTATCATGTTAAAAACTTGAAAATATTGAAAATTAGCGAGACATTTCAAATAATTTTTACATATTCCAATAACTTTGAATATTTTAATCTAACACTATTGAAAAAATATTTCCGTCGTAATATTTTAAATGTGAATTTAGTCGTGATGCTGAATTGTATTTATTTGTTAGAGAATAAATAAACAAAATAACATTAAAATAATATATTCTAAAGCCCAGTTATGTTCATACAACAAGGCTAACGTCCAAAGTTTTTTGATAATATTTATTAAACCACAAATTATAATTAATTTCGACATGAAAATTAAATTGTAATTTTTGATTTATATAAGCTTTAAAAAATATTAATTATGTGTAGATTATCTACATCCAAAGTAATATCAATTATTTTTTTTAATGATGGTTTCAAATTAAATTGATTTTTTATATTCACTTATCATTATTTTATGAATATAGTATACAACTACTTTAAGTCGAAAAAAACATTTAAAATGCGGTAACGAGATGATTTATAGATATATATGTAATTAATTATTGAATACTACATAAATTATAACGAGTATATCATTAACCATATACTTATGTATATAATTTTTTTCAATGAATAATTTAGTTAATTACCTAATGGCAGCTAATTAATTTTAATAACGAAAAAAATCGACGATTACAACCTAAAATAAATATTAAACAGTAAATGTTTTAAACTGAGTTTAACAAGGACAGACCAAATTTTTTTTCAACGTTAATTAGGAATTATAAAAAAAATACAATATAACATTCAATTAAAAATTAAAAATAATTATGTTTTTATACTTCAATTTTAACTAACTATAAACTTATATGCTTATAATATAGAAGTTAATTTTAATCACAAGTAGTGTATTTTGGACATAAAGGACCAAATTTTGTACACAAATATACATTTTTTATCACATTTTTTCCAAATTTTCCCTTGAATTTTTCGCGCACTATGTGAAAATTTAAAAGTATTTTTAAAAATGTAAGCTAAAGTAGTTTAAAAAAATTGNACACAAGTAGTGTATTTTGGACATAAAGGACCAAATTTTGTACACAAATATACATTTTTTATCACATTTTCCCTTGAATTTTTCGCGCACTATGTGAAAATTTAAAAGTATTTTTAAAAATGTAAGCTAAAGTAGTTTAAAAAAATTGAAACCGAACTCTCATTTGAAATTAAATTAAAAAATATTGTACTAGGACTATTCACGAGGGTTTTTATTTAACCTACACAACAATTTCGTTAGCAAAATATTAGTTTGCGTGCAAATATTGAGTTAATTTTATGGAGAACAATTCCGATGAAAACGCAGCTTTGTACTATTTTTATCTTGTTTGTTGATCAGTCATATAAAATAGAAATGATAATTATTTGTATATAACAGTTATCATGAATATATAATCCGATTATATATAATAGAAATATTGCTTCTTGTTTGCCGTTCAAATTGATTTCCAATAACAGAAGCACACGGTCGTGTTTATTTTGAAGACCTCCTGGGGCTCATTATAGACTACGAAATGGACTGGACCTATTAATATTCCGCTTTAATAGTATAAATGTATTATGGATAATTTCCTCAATACACTAGGGATAATAGTAAAACATTCGGCAATTATCTTGATAGGCAACCTATAAAAAACAGCCGACTAGCTGCAGGAACTGGTAATTTGTTTGATATAAACACAAAAATAAGTAAATTATACATTAACCGCATATTGTTTTCAATAAATNGAAAATAAGTAAATTATACGTTAACCGCATATTGTTTTCAATAAATAATTTGGAATAATGTGCAAGTATGAAAATATTATCGGCGTTTAGTTTTTTTAAGACCGGTAGTAAGTTTTGGATGTATTATTAAGTTGGAATTGCTCACAGAGACTCGAGTGGTTAATTCAAATGATTAAATTTCTGACCTTTTGAATATATAGCCGTACAAAACATTGTATTATTATTACTACAGTTAAAATTCTCATATTTAACAATATGTGAACTACTCGCGGGTAGTGTTCAATAAATCCATAACGTCAATGTAATAAAACACTTGGGTAGTTTTATTTAAAACATGCAAATGTATGTTGCCGCTACATTGGCAATTTTATAACAAATGAAACTTAGCAGACTTAAAGAGCAATAATAATCGAATATCGATTCTGTTTTATAATTTGTCGTACAATCGTTCTCGAGGGTACAGTGTATTAAGAGAACACAAAAACATTTTTATGACCTTATACCCTACAGTTTAAACATGTCACAATTGGTACCAAATACAAGGGATAGGGTCAAAAAACGAGATGAGGATTTTAAGTGCAAAGTCGCTTGACATTCAGTTTTCAAAAAGACAATTCTCGATGTAAAAATAATATTATTAAATTTATGTGTTGAAATGTGTTGATTATGCCATTATGATTGATAATGTTCATTAATAATTTATTAAATAGAGTTTAAATAGTCTTTTTTTAATTGATTATCATAATTACATCTCAGAGCCATTTCAAACGAAATGAGTTTGTAAAAAAAAAAAAACATTCAAATATAAATTAAATAGCAGTATTACCGCAACTTTAGTTTCAGCAATCAGATAAAATATAACAGTAAAACATGTGTCGGCAAAAAAAATTTTTAATTAAGTTATTTCATTTGGGCAATACGACATATTGTTTCATAATATGATGTAATAACGAAATTGAGTTTCAAAAACAACAATAACCTGTTTGTATGTGAAACGCTACAAGGAAATTTCGCAAAATTAATAACGATTAAAGATTTTTATCAATTTACGCGAAATTAATTTTTTAATTGTGTAAATACATATATTTTTTTGCTATTATTTTGTTGTTGTTCTTTTGATTAGTAATTCTGCGCAGAGATAACATTAATAGACTCCGCGAGTGGATATATCCGAGTGTGTTAATTGCACGAATGTGATTGACTCGTGTATATCGTCCAGATAAATGCACATGTACCTAAAGGAGGACATGTTATAAAAAATGTGATGCATCTAACGCGTCGGCAAACGATCAAAGGAGATTAGAAATTACAGTGCACATCAATACAACGACAAGGAATATTGAGAGTGCCGGCGGTGCGCATCATAACAATCACATCACGTGATTGAAATTGTCATTGTCATTTTATTGCTGTTGTTGTGAGAAAACGATTAACAGCGAGTGTCGCTTCCGTTTATACGCCTAATACCTCGACTAGTGTAATTGGCGCGTTGATTTTTATATTTCAATATGATAACACATAATTGCACAGATTGCGCGTTCCGAGAAAAGTCGCAGCACCCACAGTTATTAAATACATGATTAATGAGGCTCGTAATGAACCGAGGCGGTGATGTTCACAACGTCTGTGTTTAACGAATTGATTAGGAATCAACTGCTAACACACCTATCACCGAGTAACGCTCAGCGTAAAAAACGATTTTAGAATACAATTAATTAGCGTTTTAATTCACGGTACACTGCCGTGTATGAATTATGACCATAACGACCCGCGGTCGTAAATCAGCTTGGTGTCACACATTGTGGAATGCTCACAGTCGCTATGTGTGTCAGGAGAATAATCATACCCGTAAAAAGTTGTTAATAAAAATATTACGTCTGAGTCACTGTTGTAATCTAATCGATATTAACAAGTTGCAATTACGTTGTGTAAAGTATGTTTAATTAAAAATCGTTTACTCAGTAGAACGAGTCGTTTCTAACGTCCACACAGATTAAATAAAACAATTTACACCGAACACCGATCGGATCACAACTCCAAACAGAAGCGTCCTAATTGTCGGCAAAAAAAATGTGTCATCCAAAAGTTGACATTTTTGTGGTAAACGCGTTTGAATTGTAAGTGGAGCGCGTCAATCGATTTGTATTGTTCGCCTTGATTTCTAAAGTTCGGACTTGTTGAAAAAACGCCATAACATAAAAAAGTCGTGTTGCTGTTACGTCCGAGCGAAATTAAGCGTCACGTCGAAATGCAATCACAGCCACACACGTCTTTTGGCCGTCAGCGTTGGGCCAAAATGGCTATTGATGTCCGTCGCACTTGAGACGTGTACACTTCGGAACACAATACATTACGGTCGTCATTAGAGCTGCTCACTGCGGTCACGTACAGATATGCCTTTTGATGAAAGTCGATGACGGTCCAATCGGTTTTTGGTCTGATGTCTGTGGTGGACAAACGCGTGGCGGGCACGAGTCACGTTTTCGAAGGATGGCCATACGGTAGGAGGTGTGTGTATAATGTGACGGTTGTGTAATTCAATAACAGCCAAACCGAGTTAACCAGTCGAATGTGGTCGAGTTCAAGCAAATGATAACCAGTCATTATTGGTCGACGTTAGCGTTGCCCGTCCAGTTCAATATAATCTTCTGGTTTTGGACAAGTTGAACACTAGAGAGACTGCTGTCGGCTATGCAAAATGTCACTTGCTTAGACGCCACCGCCGTTTTTTTATAGTTTTCTGAGCGTGTCGCGCAGATGGTTGACGATAATCATCGATGATAATTTGGTTTTTGCGGCGCGTAAAATNTAGAGAGACTGCTGTCGGCTATGCAAAATGTCACTTGCTTAGCCGTTTTTTTTATAGTTTTCTGAGCGTGTCGCGCAGATGGTTGACGATAATCATCGATGATAATTTGGTTTTTGCGGCGCGTAAAATTAATTTTCTTAAAAAACTGCCACCAGTGTTATCCACTCGAAAATCCAACTGTCTACTAAAACCAGAGACGTCGAATTGTTGGGATGCTGCACGTGAACACACGTCGTGTTGTCTTCTCTCGACATCCGACGGTGACGAATGCGATACACAAACACCGTTGCTGTTTTTAGGAAGAAAAAAAACAAGAGTAATAACGTTATATGAAACGACGTATGTGATGCGACAGGGTAAATAATAATATCACAGCATTAGATAGGTATGCCGGGTGAACGATCTAGTACGGGATGATTTATACTTTCTGGGACCCCCTCTGGGTGTTCTGTAGATTGTATTGAATTTTTTACGCTGCGCCCGTCCTAACTGTGTGTGTGTGTACGTGGGTAAGTCGAGTTGTCGGCTTATAAAAAACACGGTAATAACGTTGTCAGAAATAGGCTAAGAGGAGCGAAAAACGTCCGCCTATCTGCGCCGCAACGTCTTCCAGTTATAAAATATTTATACACTAATATAATTATACGTTTGAATCACGTGGTTTATATTGAAAGAAAAGACCTCGGGGTCACCGAGGCATACCCACCTGGGTCACCTGGTACCTTACTTGTTTTATTTCCACTGTTACGATTGAAAGTAATTTTCGAAAAATCAAGTACACAACAGCTAACGTCTATGACTACTACTCGAGATTCAATATTCGTATTGGTACTTATGGAATGCCAATCTAGTTAATTAGTTTGTCTATACCTTTAACTGGTTTCCATGTGTTCCGTAAACATCGTTTTAAATACACGATTCATTTCATTATCGTCGGATGTAATAACTATTATTCAATTACAGTGAAAACTAAGGTTATAAATACCGTCTGCACTCACGTTTTTTATGCGTCCTATTTCAAGCTAAATCGAGCTAGTCGAAAGTCAACGGTGATTCAGTGGATCGTATTTTCAACTTAACAAAGTTCAATGGTTAAAAAAAATAGAATCGTAAAAGAATTTCTGAGAATTTCGTATTGTTCTTTCATGCGAGTTCTTGATTTTTTCTACTTTGGAATAATTTATGTATAATTACTGGGCAATATCAATATGTGTACGAGGTGATTCATGCTGATTGATTGGGAATACAAAGAAACACTCCCTCAGACTGATCATAAGTTATTGGTTTTATTGCTAGTTTATCAATTAAAAAAATGTTATCTATACGAGCGGCAACTTGCAAGAAGTATTAAAAGATTCCAAGAAGCCGAAGGTTATGAAACGTTATATATTACAGTCTGAATGTAAGCAAAAAGGTAAACATTTATGCTCGACAAGTAGAAAAACAGAATATCATGTATAATACTAATTTATGAACCCAAGTGTAGACTCAAGTTTGATAACAAGTCTCTAGTATTCTTTCTACTTTCAATCAGTTAATTATTGTACCGTGTTTACCACGGAATCATAATGTCGGCTCGTTTCAATTAAAACAAAAATTCGCAGGTTATCACAGTTGGCAGCATGTTCAACATGAGCCTAATTGATTACTCGGATGTAATATCGCACTACTGAACTCTGTAAAATTATTGAAATCCAAATTTTTATCGATGAGGTTATCGCGCATTCCCGCACCGTGTTGATAGTTAATTATTACAACAGTATCTCTCACTCCACCGCGTTATTATTAGAACATATAATTGTTAATAATTACGAATATTACGCTTTTGGTGCTAAATTAACGTGGAACGTCTAGTCGAGCATAAAAATACTATTAACTTTTTTCATATCGTTTTAATTGACAAGAACTCATTTTAACTTAAAATATTTACACCGTATACCGCTAAATTATGTGAACTGCAACATAAAAGAAAACTGTAACACTTCAAGAAAATTGTGTTTCTCTGTACTGTCAAATGTTATATTTGAGTGGTTCAACAAAAATGAAGTTATAATTAAACTAAATTTTTAAGGAATGGGAATCGTGATGATCGAAACATGTCCCAAAGAGTTGATTTAATTAGCGTTTGGTTAAAAATAAATTCTACGATCCAAAATCCTACTTCATTTGAAAATATTATCATACGATCATCTCAATACATCGACGAAACTGAAAATGTTATACATTTATTAAAAACGCCATTAAATTATGATTAATTGTTAATTAAAAAATATATATTTTAAAGTTATGTACAATATTTTCTGATTCGGTGTTATAATATTTATTTCATTAGCTGAAAAGTAGAACACTTTAAAATGTAAATTCTCCTAAAAGTTGTTTATTTTCTAAGTCATATTCATCTATTATTTCCGTAGTAAAAAGTCCTGATAAATAAATATTAATCATTTAGAAGCATATAAGTTCCTCATTACTTACCTTATTTTGATATTAGACATAAATTTTAAATGTAATACAATAGTTTCAAATTGAAATAAATGTGGTTGAATTGCTTTTAATAAGAATGTTGTAAATGACCTATGTAAAGATAAATTGCAACATGGACATAAAAAAATATATAAAAAATCAAATAGTTATGCTGGAGTTTTATTGAAATCAAGAGATGGTAACGATATAGTTGTTGATTTCCCTTAACATGAAAATCTATTTTTAATTTTATGTGTAAGTTGAATAAATTAAGAAAATTACTGCAATTCACCTCATTTTAGGTAAATGATTTAGAATATTTTATAGCTTATAGTTGTTGATACTTAAATTATTTTTATTTGTTATTTTTTTTATGTAGCACTTCCAAAATTATTATTATTGAAATAAATAATAAAAAGAACAATATTTTAAAAAAACGTCTGCATATTTATATAACTATAATGATAGTTAGACAAACTGTATTTTTAAAAACACTGTTTTATTTTACTTGTTTAATTTTGTTATCTTTACACAATGGTTAATGAGTTTTGAGAAAAATTTAATTAAGACAATATCAAACGGCTACATTAGAATAGTATAGAATTAAATTCAATCATTTCATTACTTTAAATATTAAATTAAAGTAAAGTCTTAGTTTATCAAAAAACAATTTACATAAGGTTATAAACGTTAGGTTAGACAATATAGGGATTAAAAAAATACACGTTAAATTATTACAATTTAACAATTTGTTAAGGTTTTAATTGAGTTATTTACGACCTTATTGATTTTTACATTAAATCATGTAAAAACTATTTAGATGTTCTTCCAACATTACTCAAGTTGTAATTAATTATGGTAAACACAATGGTGCTTATCCTCTTTATTTAGGTTATCAAAGGACGCATTATTCTATTATTTTGATATGATAAAATAGAAAAAATTATTGTTAAATATAATAGTTTCTTTATAAAAAATAAATTTAACATTTTTTAATTTGATAGAACTACTCAATGATAACCCAAGCGGTGAATTAATGTTAAAATTTACATTTTGGTGAAAACACATAATTTAAAATGAATATAATTTCCCATAAATAATTATGTATGGTGTTCATAATAATAATAAATTATACGAGTCAAAGAACGAGAACTTCTAATTCGAAAAAAATATTGGATGAGGTTTATATTAAACAAGTTATTGCTTTAAACGAAATTAATAGTCAAATGAAGTTATTTTGGCAACTTCGTTATAAAACAGTCAGAAACGGTAACTATCTGACATTCTCAACACATTAAGTTGTTAACATTTAATAAACTCATTTGTATTAAATCAAACATATGATTTGTTAAAAATTGTTATTTGTTAAAATTAAATGTTAAATTTTAAATCTATTATTAAGTATTCTACTTGTATTTTTCTTTTGCCGATTGCCGTCAAATAAATAAATAAATGACTGTCGCTTTGTGAAATTTTTTGAAACCCACTAACTTTTTAACAGTATTTCCTTTTTTATTGACTTGTTTATTAAGACTTAATACACTTCAGAGCAATTGCTTCATAAGTCTATAATTTTGGTGAAAAAATACACATGAGCAAAGAAAAACAGAAAAACTAAACGTCACTAATCATGATAAGCTAGTAAAATTTGTGATGAGCCCTTTGAGCTTATGGGCCCCAGAGTTTTGCCCCCCCCCCTCGTCCGAGAGTACTCCCCGAGACTACTGTACAATGTCGTGAAAACGGTATTGAAAAAATATATTTTCGGCTTGTGAATGTAAAGAGGGTCGTGTAAAGAAAAAGGGCGACCCGGCGGTGGTTTATTTACAGGAAATTACAATTCAAATCACGCTCCTTTGCACAGGCGTTTCCTCTCCGTAACATTGTATATACATAAGTATACACACGTAGTTAACACCCACTAGCCCCTCTGCTGTTTGTGTAGCCGAATTAACGACTCTTTTTTTTTCGTTGGAATATATGCGACCGGTAACGATCGTTATTATTATGATATTTCTCGGGTTTTTAAAGGAGATGACTGTCAGTCACAGGTGGCCGATGGAAGAAGCCAAAATTCGGGTCGGACACACTAAATTATACAATTATTATTATTATTATTATTATTACTCTGTTGCGAGGCGGCCTCTCAAAAACGTCTGAAACCGACCGGGGAGGGGCACCTGGATTTCACCAGTGTTAGGTATAGAAGAGGTAGGTTTTTGGTGAGATGGAGACCTCGATTTCATACCACTGCTGTGGTAAAATTATGATGCCAACGTGTTGATTTATATCCCATAGAAAAGTTATTATGTTACTTCTCTGGGATCGAGTTAAACGGTTTTCTCGCTATACCCTTATTAGGCGATTGTTCAGATAGGCTTTTTAACTACTTCCGTCCCCCAAGAAATTACATCGATATAAATTACTACAAACCATACGCGCTCCTGTCATGTATCAATAAAGTCTTTGTATTTAATCGCTTTTTAATAATGACTGTTATTAGACGATAATAGTTCCTTGTAAACGATATATAACACAATGACGTTTAATGACTTTGCATTTTACATTCAAGGACGTGAAATGTTGTTTTTTAATATTTAAAAGGAATTATCAGCCCCTAAGAGATTGTAAAAATTAATTGTGCCAATCTGCGAACAATCAATGGTACTGTAGTATGAACTATTTCGCCGGTACGTATTTTGCATTTATAAGACAATTAAAGTAACAAAATGTGAGTGATGACTTCCAGTGGATTGAGACTTGATAAACTTAACTTTGAGTAAAATATAAACAGTATCCGCGAAGGTTCACAGAAAATAAAAATTAAAGTTTGTTCAATGATAGTTTTTATAATAACGGGAAATTTGATTAACTATGTTTAGTGTGTTGTTTTCCGTGAGATGTCTTTTCACTTAGACGTATAATTACCTAAATTAGAACTACTCCGAACCGTCGTCATCTATCAAACAATATATAACAAAGTTGGCTTAATTAGAAACTGTAGAAACTCCTACATTGGCCCTCGTGAAAGGTCGACTTGGAAGAAACTCATAAGTAAACTTTGGTTGTTTACTCATTTTCACACGCTGCATAACAATGGCGACACTCTAATGTTTGACGTACTTTATGTTACACGGATAAACTTATACTTGGGTATAAAAGCTATCGAGAGACAAGTCGATGAACACAACAGTGTAGAATATCGGATAAGAGACCTTAATTGAGACGATAATAATACTTAGGATAAATGGTCGAATCGAATTTCCGTGAGAAATATTTTCGCACGTTCAAGACATAAACGTTTTTTTAGCGTCAATGAATATGTGGGTAAAGTTAGACACGAGTAACAAACATTTTTATTATTGTGCGTGCTGACAACAGTGGTGGTGACTGGTGTCTCATCGAGTCCATTAAAGTCGACCCCCTGCCGACATCATTCAACCTAATCCAAACACCTTTCGTTTGCCGCTTTCAAATAATTTTTTCAAGAAACAGACAGTCCTTATTTTTTTTTTTTGCATACGGTCAGATAGATACGAACGTTTTGTTTCCCACCTGTCGCCGATTAATACTAATATAATTGCAGACAGCATAGCGTATAATTTATGGTTTCAACTCGAGTTGTACTGTTATTACTATTGTTGTTATTGCCATTATATTTCTATTGCTGTTGTTTATTATGGTCGTTTGTCGTTACTTATGTTATTTTAAAAGGTATTTATACTATCAGGAGAGAGAGAGAAAGCGATGCGCCTGTCGTGAGAGTATCGTTAATTCAATTTTAACGAATACTGTTATGCGTTTGACACGGTAGTCGTATGGTCCACCCAATCTCAAAACGGGTACAGGTTACATGTTTATTGCGTTATTATTTTCTCGTATCGCGGTCGTCTATCTCGCATTGATAACGATAATAACGTTCTCACCTCGTTGCATCGCCATTGATTCCAAGCCGAGGAAAATCCCAGTCGTGTTAATGCTCTACCGCTTTTATGGTCAGTTTTAACCAAGCCGTAAAAAATTATTACACAGCCCCGAATACTTTTGGGTCTATAAAAAGTCCAATTATTATTTATTTAAACGCGGCCAATTAATAAATTACAGTTTGTTGTTGTTCAAGAATTTTCTCAAGCGAAAATCGTTTTTTTTTTTTAACAGCTCAGTATAATAGTTGGCTAACGATCAAGTTGACGCTCTTAGATATCGGGTGGGCTTGCTTTTTAATCGACTGGAATATCTAATGCGCTCGGAAACAGTAGAGAAAATAACACGATAATATTTGAGATTGGCTTTATTAGATAAATCCAACGAGATATGGCGATGTATGAAAAATAATTTAGCGAAGCGACGCCATAACGTCGAGAATGGTATCGTATACCATAAAAACAATTGGACTCTGATGATAATATACTTGGCCGTTTAACGTTGTCATACTGAGACGTTTTTGGGCGGCCATTGTGCGTGAAAATTAATTTTTCTCTTCGCAAAAGCACAAACCGCCAAATTTTATTATAATAATACTATCTAGTCGGCGGTCGTCTCTTTATGTTTTTCCATATTTCCGTGATTTACGGCTGTCTGAGAGACAATAAAGCCCGCAGTCTTAGTTCGAAAACCGTATACACGCGCCCCTTTGGTATCTGTATACGATCAGCTCTGTGTTGGCGCACTGCAATAGATAATATATAAAATATCGTTTACTTGCACAGCAGCTGTTTGCTTCGGCCAATATTCTCGCGCGTCGAGGCTGCTCGTGATTTACGACACATATGCGAAATTGTTTTAACTCGTTGCCTTCCCTTCGTGCCGACTTTTTCGGGCCATCGTGTAATGTCATACATGATAACTGCTACAATATCCCGGCGGGCCTATCTATCAGATCAAATGTATGAAGAGTTTTATCGCGGCCGGTAGTTTTTCGGCTCGTAAACAAAACACAAACTTATGTTTCAATTCTCCAGAAGCGAACAACGTCGCTTGCATTTCGAACACCCCTCAAAGCTAACTTTTGCCAAAATTCGCTTTTCGACTGGCTCTAATCGAAAAGTTTACTGGCTCTAAGGCGTTAGTGCATATGTTTAGATATCCTTCGAATTTCCAGTATATTTGTGCTTTGCAAACTTCCCCGTATGATAGGTCGAAGGTTTCGTTGGAAACACTACAACCGACATTTTCATGCATATCACTGTCAGACATAACCGTTTTACGAAATAAACCGTGACATAAAGTATTATTTTCCAGACCGAAGAAAATAACACAATACAGAAAATAATAAATTTCAATTTCCGTATTTATTAATATTCAATATTCGTGCACTTTTATTCGGTTGAAGTACTCACGCGAAACGTCATGCATACTTAACTAAAATACAGTTTTAGGTCTAAAAATTGTTTTATTTATTTGCCACTAAATATGAGTTTCGATCAAGTTCGATATTTGCTATTATTTATTTTGTTTAATTGTAAAAATTACTTTTATTGTCTTAGGCATTGATGGTGACAGTGCAGCAGGTAGTTCTGAAGACTTGGCAAACAAGCGGCGAAGGTCTAGAACGAATTTCAACACGTGGCAGCTGGAGGAGCTGGAAAGAGCTTTCCTGGCCAGTCATTACCCAGACGTGTTCATGAGGGAAGCCCTAGCTTTGCGGTTAGACCTCAAGGAGTCCAGAGTGGCCGTAAGTACATTAAATCGATTGTCGCGCGTTACATGTAATGCGGTACAGCGGCTGTTATTATTGGCGAAGGGAGAATTGGCTTTTTATACTTTTTATATTACATAATATATATGTAAGCTCCCTCGAGCATAGCTCCTCTTCGCCGCCAGCTCTAGACAGCTTTGATTTAGAGCCGCTTTCATTTCTCGCAATGAACGCTTTGCGTTTGGGGTTGTCTTTTGTTGGGCTTTTCTTTTTTTTATCGCGAGGGTTGAAAACACACAAATGGTTCGTGTGCAGTATATGGTTAAATAATCTGCACCACCATGTTGTCCGCCGCCCGTCATATCCGAGTTCGTATTGCGCGACAAGTCCCTGGGGTGCAATACGTTCTGGTTTCCAACGCTGGAAGCGCGAAATAGACGATAAACCACATCTATATACGTGTATAATGTTCTGCGGCGACAGACCGGGTGGTTTATTTTTTTAATTTTATCTTCCTGTAATATTAAAAAATTTAAACGTTATTTTCCGCTAGCATCTATTCGCTGCATACAAAGCGGCGATATAAATTTATTTTCCGCCGGAATGATTCTGCACAATTGAATGGACACATAAAACTGTATTCAAAGATAGTGCTCGCGTCTCCTATTAAAACTCAACACTTTGTACGCTTTAGTTGTCTATAAACAATCTCCCACGACGAAATAACAACAATATGTTTTGTGTCTTATGTGCAGGTATGGTTCCAAAATCGAAGGGCCAAGTGGAGGAAAAAGGAACACACCAAAAAAGGACCCGGTCGACCGGCGCACAACGCTCACCCGGTTACGTGCTCCGGAGAACCGATACCCGCAGACGAACTGAGGCGCAAGGAAAGGGAGCGCAGACAAAAGAAATTGCTAAAGAGCCTCGAAAGACAGCAGAGAAAATTGGCAGCTAAGGGCGTACATGTCGACTTGGAAACGTTGCGCAAAGAATGGGAGTCGCAACAAGCCAATAGTAAGTGTGGCATTTAATAACTGTAGTTACACTAGTCTAGAGTGATGTCCAATGTTATATTCGTGCTGAACGCTTGTTATGGATGAAATATTTGTTACGCCATTGGCTTCATTTACAATTAGCAAATTAGATAGATTTAAAGACGTACAATTATAAAATGATTTAGATTAGTCTTGTGAAACAGTCGTGACAAGAACCGAACGGTTCGGTTATTTCATTGGTATAATAGTGCAATTATCGCCACTTCTGTCTGACGGCTGTGTACCTAACGATACTTTCAATATTAATACTACTTTTTTTTTCTTTAAATTATGATTGCATTTATTCGCGTATGGCATTTCATACGACGATCAAATTATATGTACTAGTCGCCGGCAATAAGAGATTTTATTAAAAACCGTGTTTCAATAACATTTTTCGCGCTAACAATAGGATTGTTTTCTTCTATTATTCGAATTCGATTCGGCAGTTGAAATTTTTACACATAACGTGATATATTATTTATCTAAAAGAGAGCCAATCAAAAAACAAATCGAAAGATTGTCGTCGGGTTTTTTTAGGTCGTTAAATACAATTTGTTTGCCATCATTCTGTCCGCCAGGAAGTATGTAATTGTATCTCTCGTGAGAAAATACGTATATAAAATTCACTAAGAAATCGTTACGACAATAACTAAACTAAAACCTCCTTAAGCTCCGACTAGTCGAGTGATAACAGAATATACCATCGAAAGTCTACCGTATCGATTATGTAAAAAACAGACTGATATTTTAACGCTTCTAACGTTATCGCGAACATAAAATTTCTTACATAAATTTTACGCAAAATCAATAAAAACCATATTGACGTTATTTATCTGTGCAGATGCTGCCAAAAAACAAGGTCTCTTGGATTGCGGAATTGGAGGAGGATCATCCAACGCCGGAATGGATTTGTCGTTACAAGACTCATCGAGCTGTTGTAGCGGTCAGACTAGCAGAGATGAAGAGATTGATGTCGTCGGCGAAGAGGATCACCATCGGAGACTACTTAGGCGCAGTGCTAGCACGACGTTTGATGACGACGATGACGACGATGAAGACGATGACGAGGACGAAGGCCTACCGCCGTATGCTCGAGCGGCCGCGGCCGCGGTGGCCGCTGCAGCATGCCGAGATGACAGCTGTAGTTCAGACGACGAGCTTTACAGTAGACACCGCCGTTACATTCCTCGGCCACCGCCGCCTAATGACGACGAATCTTCGCCCTTGTTGAATTTGACCACTGCGGCCACAGCGTCCGCCGACAAGGTCCGTCGCCTCAATCCATTTAGCATCGAGTCACTGTTGGCCGGCGGCAACAGACCGTTCAGTCTGACCGCCGCCTCTCAAACCACTTTTATTCAAAACAACAATAACAACAATAACGTCAACAACAACACTAAACTATGAAATTTCCATTTTTGGTTTGTACGTTGAAAATTGTAACTCTCTCTCTCTCTCTCTCTCTCTCTGTCACTTTCGTTGATGTATAGGTTCCTATTCCGTTGTGAAAAAAATACCTTTCAAAAGTACTCGCCAAAAAATTATAAACGAAGTACTTGTTCATTTAATTATGTTCAGTGTGTAGAGAACACTGTGAAAACATATCACGTGTATAAATCGACTTGGGCGGAATAAAAAATAACTTTGCTCGACGTTTTCTTCAAAAACATTTCACTACAAACATTTAGCGTCGAATAATAATTAATTCTAGTCAAATAAAATTTTGTAAAAATTGTCATTAATATATAAATTATGTGTACATAACAACTATTGTAAATTATTAGTATTTATTGAGAGCACCGAAGAATAAATGTCGGATGATACTATTTGTACTAATATTGAATAAATCATATTTGATAAAATATACGAGTGCAATAATCGTAATGTTGGCGTTAAGTCGAATAGTTTTTGATTGTAACGTGTACTGACAGTCCCCTTGTTTTTTCAACAAACGTCCCAGTTGTTGTTGAATTATATTTTAATAATACATATTAAGAAGACTATATCGTCGTCATCATCATCATCATAATCATCATCATCCTTACCGCCGACCATCTTCCCATAGTTATTAGGTACCCATTATAATATATTAATTATATTACTTTTGTAACACACCGCAGTATGTTTTTTCTTATAATGACTTTTAATTCATTTATTAATTAAAAAATATAACGCGAAACAAACGTTTTTATAATTAAGGCATCGTCATATATAATATATTGTGTATGAATAAATAATTAAAATATTATAAAAAAAATAATAATGTAAAATGTATACGATTGTATTAAAATTGAATTAAACGTAAAACGACGACAACGTTGAATAATAATTTGAAGAAAAAATGTATTTTTTTAATTATCTTTATCATTTCCTTTGGTATGAGACGTATGAATACTTTCGATGTGTAATTTTTAGGACGCATACGCCTAAGGATAGAATGACGTGACGGCGTTATAATAATTCAATAATAATTATGATTTCCGTCAAAAAAGCAAAACTATAACGTCCGAGTACATTGTAAAAAGAGATAGGAAAAAAATGATGTCTTTATTATTATTATTATTATATTACCGTCTTTGTACACGGATAATGTAATGCCACTTTATCCTGACATCTGTGTGTATGTGTTGTGTGTACAGTTTTTTTTTTCCTGCGGTGTTGAACAAGTGGCGGGAACGACACGATGAAGACATCTTTTACAATTAGTTTCGGCTGCACGGCGTGAAGACATTAAGTACGGCCGTTTGACGGGCACCCAACACCTCATAATATTCAACACTTGTCTTTCTCCTTCTAGATTTTTTTACCGCCGCGGCCTCTTGCCCATGATCGCGTGTAAACCGACTGTGGTAGTTACAAGACGACCGGTTGCTAATCAGTGGTGACCAAAACAAGTTGCGCCCGAAGTAGCCGGCGTGTAGTTTTGAATTTGACGGCACAAAACATGTTTCACATGAACTTATCAAATTATACTTGTTAGATTACATAATTAACAATTAACTAAACAAACTGTGTATCGGTCGAATCAAACGTGTTCCGCACACAGTACAGTATACACGATGTAGTCTGTACTTCATGTTATCTAACATATCGATTTGCATACAAATAACGGGCAAACATTGTTTAGGATTATTGATCTTCGAACAGGATTTATCCGTAAGCCTTTTTGTGGCCTCCTTACGCCGGTGCACGCGCTCAATAGATTTAAACGGTTCATCATTTGTTTAACAGACAAAAGAAAACATAAACCTCCGATGCTACAAAAGTTTTACCGAGTCATTCTGTATTTATCCACAACAAGAGTTGTTTGTGAATATGAGACATACTCGAACTACAATGAGTTCATGATATTTTATTAATTCATTCATAGTTTTCTTTCAGTTAGTTATTGATACCATACTTATTAGATTAACATTTTCATTATGTTACTACTAACTAACTAAAAAACGCATGTGTTTTACGATACAAGTGTAATTCTGTTAGTGATACAAATTCCTGCATATCACTAATAGGGGGAAATAATAGCAAAAATGAACTATTTTTGAATCTTCATCCGTTCTTATGCCGGTTGCATTAAAGTTCATTAAACGTTTAATGAACCAATAAGGCGCTATTGATTGAATAAATTATTTAACGATTCATTAAACGTTGATTTAACATATTGATCCACTAAAAAAGTGGTTACCAATCCTTCATAATTATGACCCGATTTCATGTCATTAAAAATTTAAACGTTCGTCTAAATAAAAATTATATAAATTTTATTTTTTCAATAGCGAATTATTGTTTTTTTTTCTTCAAATTTTATAAATTACTAAGTAGTATTATTTAAACTATATTGATTTTATTCTTCGTTATATTGTTATATCGTTTTATTTATCGTTTATGCGATTTCAGCAGTTCATTAGCAATAGAAACGTCGGATTTGAATAATGAATTTGTACTATTAAAAAATGATTTACTTTTTTGTAGTTAAAAATTTACTTCTACATTTAATATGAGAGATTTATGTACTTGGTGATCAAGCAATTTACAAGTGTACTGCAATAAAAAGCTCATCGCATAAGTTACTTAACAATAGCTTTAGGATGATAACGTAGTGTGCGACTGAGGGAAACGCGTTATCATGTCGCATTTAAAAGGAAATCAGTAAAAATTTTAGTGCTGAACACTTCAGCAAGATGTTTTTATGATTTTTTGACGTATTTTTGAGCAATATCGTTGTAAAACTAATTCTTTTTCAGTTTTGCATCGATGCTAAGAAGTAGTTTGATAATTAATTTTATATACACTAGGGTGTCAGGAATTTGGCGATTTTTTTAATTCTCTCGAGGACCGGTTTTTTTATTCTAACAAGTAAATTATTATTATTATTTTTGCAAAATTTGACATAAATCCAATTATGTTAACACATGGCGACTTAAACTCAAAATTTGAATTTGTTATTTTTGGAACATCGCTTAATAACTCACCAAATATTAAATATACAAAAATATGTAGAAAATTACATATTCTAAAAAAAAAAAATTTTTATTTTCTTTCTAAAACCAATATTTTAAGTTCAAAAAATAGTAAAATATTCAGAAAATTAAGGTAAAAGTCCCAAAATTCGAATTTTACGAAATAATGATTTTTATTTATGCAACTCATCTTTGGTATGGACCTGAATTTATTACCAAACGTTTGTTTTGATAGTAAATTTCTATTAAATTAAATTTAAAACACTTTATACCTTGTTGAAACGATTTTATGAACTTTATAGTCACGATATGATTTATAAATGTATTATATTTTTAAAATAGTAAATTTTGGTCTAATGCAATTTTATCATGACTTATGAATTTTTTTTTTTTATGCGAATTAAATTAAAGCCACGGTAGTATTGATTACTAAACTTAAATATTTACACTTGCACCGATAAGCCTTATTTATTTATTTATCAAGATAGCTTTACACTGTAATTTCATGTATACGTGTCTATTTTAATTATATAAACATTTCGTAATTTGCGAAATGTTTCTAATAATTTATTTAAGAATAATTATTAGTACGACACTATGCATTATGAATGATAGATTATGTACAACAAGAATACCTTATTTTCAATAACAGTTTATTAAAATCATCCGCCATGTTTAAGACAGTAGATTAGAACGAGAATGAAGATAAATTACTTTAAGTAGAAAGCAACAAACACGTCACATAATTAATTTTATCAATTTTCTATGTGATAAGATTAATAAACCAACAACTAACCGGGTAATTATGTTATTAACCATAATACATTTAATATATCGTTTATGCAACAGAAACGATTCAATAAAACTATTTAATGATTCATTAAATCTAATCATTAAAAAAAATGTACAGATGATTTTATGCAACCTGACAATAAAGTTTTTGAAATATTTGAAGCTAAATGTTTACATTACACTATTATTAAATAACGTCGAAGTATCTACATTGCACAAAACTGCGTCGAAACATTTAAATTTGTTGCCAATAATTATTATGGTTGCCTTAATTATCACGACAACAGAATGTGATATTGCAAATTTATGAAAAAATGGTAAAAATTATACTTTACTAAAGGCGATGTAAAAAGAGTGGAAGGAAATTATATCTCTAGCACATGATTTTTAACAATTAAAATTACATCCACACCCTATCTTCATTATAACACCATTGAAACAACATCAGTAGAAATTGTACTACAGCTAATACTCATTTTTTTAGAATTTACCCCGACCAAAAGGCTTAAATAAAAATATATACATTTTTAATTGACCACATGGTTAAATTGGCAACATTACATTAGTAAACTTTACAAATCTAAATAACTATGATCATTTCGAACATCATTTTATTTTTATTTTTTGTATTTTTAAATTTACAATTAAATAAAATGATTATACTCAATAAATATACTTAATTTATTAACGAAAATAACATAAATAAACAGGAAAAATTATTTTTTCAATCGGATCAAAGTCGGTGTAACTATCTAGTTCACCTTTAATATAATAAATGCTTAAAAGAAAAAAGGACGTGGCATTGAAAAACAATTAATATTTCTGTAGCGATCCTTTGACCTATGTTGTTTTTGTTTTTTCATTTAATCAAACTAAAACTGCCTTTATTTTATTAAATATTTATAATTAGTTGTTAAGTGCTTATCAAAAATTTTATCTTAATATTTTCTTATTCCGTGGAACAACATGTGAGTATATTACGTTTGAATAATTAACAATATAAAAATTTAGTTCAAGCTAAGTATTATAAGAATGAAATGTCAGTATTTTATTAAAAAAAAAAAACATTTTACCCTAACCAAATATTGCATGTCATAAAAAGGATGAGATAATATCATTAATCGCTTTCGGTACTATTTTATTGTTGTATATGAACTATTTGTTGTAAATTAATGTAATTTA
Organism: Daktulosphaira vitifoliae; assembly: GCF_025091365.1. Taxonomy (NCBI): domain Eukaryota; kingdom Metazoa; phylum Arthropoda; class Insecta; order Hemiptera; family Phylloxeridae; genus Daktulosphaira; species Daktulosphaira vitifoliae. The sequence continues at coordinate 26,718,823 of NW_026099575.1, read as the reverse complement.
AATTAAAATATATTTTATAATAACGTTATAATTATTGTGAACTGAATGAGCTTGTATGTTTTTATCTGATACTACGGGATAATGACGTACAGCATATTATTCTGTGCCTATCTTAAATTCTAGGGGAATTCATTAGCTATTCATGATTTGGCAGTTTATAAGCATGAAACATCATAATTTTTAAAACTATTGTTGACAGATGGCACCCTGCCGGTTTAATAAAACAATAATTAATATAACATTGGTTTATTAAGTAACGCCATTAGAAAATTTTATATTAAAACTATTAGTATAGTATAGTAAAAATAAGAAAATAAAAAAATCTATCTAATTTTATATAAAAAAAAACCTAAATAAGAATAGGGTTGAATTAGTTTTGAAAAATCCCATTCATCTTTACAAAATATCTTCATTGTAACAATGCAAATAGTGGCAGAGTTGATGAAATGATTATTTGCAGCCTTCGAGGTAAAATTAAATTTAAAATTAAGAAGTACATATGATAATAAGTTACCAAAGTTATTAAAGAGACGTTTTTTCGTTAAATTTGAAGCAAAATTTATCATAATATAAACCATACCTAAAATAAATTAAATATTTTTTGTTCTAACAGAAAAATAGCAAATATGAAACAAAGAACTTAAGACTGTGACCCCATAAAAATTATTGGATGACTAACTAATTTATGAAAAAAATATAATTTTTGTATGGACAATAATACCAAAAATATGTGTTATGATGTACTATAAGTTAATTATATATAAGCTAATTTATGTAAATGAATTCATTAAGAGTAAGCTTAAATTGTTTTGACATAGATTTATTGATTTTATATCAAGTTAATTTTTCTGAAAGCATAGATCTATTACTCATTGTTTTCAATTTATACTATTATCAATATGATATTTGAATATGCCTTTTAGCTATGTCCCTATACTCTTAACAAAATTTTTAAATTCTATATATGTAAATTTTGATATGGCCGAGATAACTACTAATAATAACGACCAAATTGGTTTATTGGGATCAATTTTAATGTATTCATCTTCAAGGTTAATATTAATTATAGCCAAAAGTATATTTAGTGCACTATAATTACCATTTAACAAAATATTTCAGTTTTTTGCAAATTAAAATTATTAATCAATTTTTGATTTAACGGCAAAACCGGTTCACCTGTAACTTGTAAAATTTATTACTGTAATTATGATCTTAAAATTTTGTTTTCTTATAATATATACTCTAAAAAAGTTGCCAGATTAATAATTATACACCGAGGACTTTCCAATTACAAGAAGTTTTCTTTTATCGATTCCAGTCATATTGACTACAACTAAAACCTACAAACATTATTCACGCTTCAATTGTAGGGTTTTATAAAGAGTTATAAGTAAGAAATTTGCCCCTAGAGTGGGTCAAATATTAGTAAACCAGCTAAAATACACTTCTGTATTAACTAACGAGGACTCACCTGAAATCTTGTCAAAACGACAATTGTTATGTCGTTGAATCCAAAATGAAAATCATTTTAAATTCTTTATATTCATTCGTCTAGCCAATTGATCTGTTTTTTTTTTTTGTAAAATAGTATCTGTCATAGGTACGTTTTATGATCGAGGTTGGTTAATCTATAATACAGCTTTTTCAAGGTACTTATATTAGGCAGTATTCAGCGATTTTGTCTGTAGTGGCATAGTCTCAAACTTCGTTTTTAAAAATTCCCTATTCTTCCAAATGGTTGAAATAGTTGATGATGAGAAGCCCAAATTCATTAGCAATCGCACTACTTATGTCACCGATCTCGAACCGACAGTTTATGATAATTTTTTTTCAATTGTCGACATGATGGGATGTTTATAAATACATAAATTATTCATGACAATTAAATTTAAATTAAAATTTACTGAAACGGGTAAAAACACACTCTACTATAATGACTACAATAATACACCTTATCTGAAAAAAATCTAATGTTTGCTCGTGGTAAACAATAGTAATTTCCAATATCTAATGTAATATCTCATTCTTACCATATGTTTAACATGCAGCCTTATGGTAATCTGCCGAGACCTACCGTTTTACTAGTTCTTGTTTTAACCGAAGCTCATTATAACGGCTTATGTTTAAACATCAAACGATTACCTTGTAGAGTACCAAATCTCTGGACGAAAATATATTTTTTATTGTGAACATGGACAATTTTATTTAAGTGACTGTTTTCATTAATATTTTCATATGAGATGAATTTGAGAAACCCTGGTCACAGTTGATAAAATAAAAGGATTGTTACGGCTGGAAGTATATTGTTCGAGTAATTTAATAACAATACATACTTGCAGCAGTGTAATATAGATCAAGAGATTCGAGAATTTAAAAACAGTACAATCGTATTTGAAATGGGGTACGAGGCGGGCAGCAGCATCAGTTAAAAAGTATAGATACAACAGAAAGGAGGTGCCACAGCCGTCGGGAATTCAACCGGAGCTGTGGCTGCGGACGACAGTCATAAAAATAACTGTTATGGCGTTGTTATTATACCGCCGTCATTGTCATTAATACAATATGCATTCTACATAGCGTGTGTACATGTGTATCGCACTAGAGAAAGCGATTGAGAACTGCACATTGCACAACTATTGAGTTTTTCCGAGGCGTTAATTTTAATATTCAAGGAGCCGCTTCGGAAGTCAATAGCTGAGCTGCCAAAAAAATATAATAAAATGGAACTTCAACTCGGAGTAATTTTAAGTTTTACCGTAATATGTATCTCTGCATATGTAATAATTGTACCAGCGAATATGCTTTGGGGCATTACAGCGTTAACAATTTCCTAACCGGCCAAAGGTACTATCTTATAGTATCCGCCAACTACATATCTGTAATTATTACAACCAATTAGTACTCACTGAAAACCTTGTTGGTTTTGATTATCGTGGCGATACACAACAACATTGGTTAAGCAACTGTTGACAGCTGTTTAATTTTCAATACGAGCAGATCGTGTCTAATCAATACTAAACAGTTAACAGGTTTTTTAATAATGTTTATTACCGGCAGATAAAAGAATTGTGTTGATTATTTTGGTGTCGTATTCTAAATCGAGTGAATAGACTAATAACGGTGTAATAGAATTTGTAAATAGAATCGTGTTATAATGAAATTTTCCTATACTACCTATATAAATAAATGAAAATCGACGGCAAATGCCACTCCTACCGATTTCATTCGAGTGCATTATATATTTTAACTGACAGTATCTCCATTGACTATATACACACACCTGATATTAAGTTTAGATTATAGTTGTTCTATGTGCTAATCATTATAGCACTCAGTGTAATACCAAACAAGTGTTCACAAAATAAATTCTTAATTACAGTGTGCATTATATTTTAAACTAAAGTAAATTTATAATCCGTGTTCATGTTGTAGTAGTTATTATAACATTATGAACATTATGAACATACTTCAGCCAGGAGCACTAACTCGCTTATTTCAATGATTAAATACAAAAATAAAAATGTCGTTAATTAAAAAAAAAAGAGTATGATACGTGTCTAATCTAATGTAATGTCAGTTACAATTTGGATATTCTTTCCTGGAATTTAATTTCTCTGACAGATAATTTTATAGGCAATTAAATCATATGGCCAACGACATAATTGCAATGAAAATTACTATTGCACAATGTTATATTTTTCTTAATGTTTAACGTAGGTGAGTGTTTCAACCATGAACTGAGTAATAATATAATAGTATAATTGTTAAGATTTTTTAGCGATATAGGCTTCTCCAGAGACTTTAACGACCGTGAGGTCGAGGTTACAATAATGTTTTGCTCTTGAGGTTCTTGGATGGATAGTAAAAACATCAAAATTGAAATAAACACAACTTTAATTAAATGCGGTGTTACTTGGTTTATGGCTAAAATGGGTTATAAAAAAAAGAGGGAACAATACTATACGAAGTGGCGTAAAAAAAAACTCTGAATAAAATAGAAAACAGCCTAACCGTAATTTTTCATTGAATTGCAGTACTTGGTGTCGACTTAGCGTTGTCAATACTTTACTTTTTATTTATTATCATTTTTATAGCATTCTACACTAAAAACCACACAATTGGAGGCTTGGTTTTTTAAAATTATTGATTACTTAAAATGCAATTAAAGTTGTTCTTGTTTGCAAAGTTTTATTAACAAGAATAAAATCAATTAAATTTGAACGCTAAAATACTTTTAGCCAAAATGATTTTTAACTAGACAATGTTTCTGAATGAAACTATTAGACATTAATCGATTTCGAACATAAGTTATCGTAAATCACACAAAACAGATTGTAACAAATATGTTTCATATTTACTTGTCAAATTTACATAATTATTGGTTAAGTGGAGATACTTCGACTATGGATCTTACATAAGAAATCGTATGATTTCTTCTATGAGCTTCCTGTTCAGCATAAAATTTGTAATCACTATGCCTACACACTATCTTACACGTGTTCAGCGACATTCTACTGACGACAAAATGAAATTAATCATTTAATCCTTGGTTTATTAATTTTTTATGTAAATTAAAAAATCTACGATAAATAACATTATGTAGAGGAATTTTAAATTGATTATGGAATGACGAATTATTTTGTAGAGTGTTGTGGTCTTCAGTATTCAGCTAGTTAATTATAACGAGCGCCAGAAACCTGTATTCATATATATTTTTTTATTATAACACATTGTGGTTTTGGGAATAATATAATCAACGTATAATTATATCCATCGTTTATAATAATTGTATACATCTCTATCCAGCCAACGTCAGCGTTAGTATGAAACGCACTCGTATTATTAGCAGTACAATACATTACCATAATGTGTAAGTATTTATATATTATTACATTATGTAGCGTGACAGCAATAATTATATTTTTGCCGTTGATTTAGAGCGTCACGTGAGTGTATGTTAAAATAAGGAATTATTATTTTCCTTTTAGAAGATTATCATTTTCGTCGGAAACCCTATCGTGTAATACTATTATCATTTGATTTACATTTTGCCTAATTATTGGGTGTAATTGGTTTGTACAATGTTCGACATTTAGTTTCATGTTTTTTTTACGTTGTTTCAGCCATCTTTGAAAAATTAGTAGATACATTAAAATTCAAACGGAAGTTATAAATATGTTTGTACAACACAAGGATATCAAGACACAAATGAAGTTTTTTGCTAAATATATTCCAATGTATTGAGCTATTTTGTAAAATATTCTGTATTTTAATATTAATATTTATTGAATAAAAGCGAATGAAAAATGTGAACATTTTACATTACGAATCCAAATTTAAAACGATTAATAATTAACTATTAAGAGTTAATTACAATAAGTTTGAAATTTGTTTATTATTAATAATATAACTTTTTAGTTGTAAATTCGGTGTCTTTATTATTTACTTAGAAAAATAATGATGTATTATTGTAAAATAATAAAAAAAATTCCCGAAAATAATGAATGCTGATTTCCAGTTTTATGTGTATAACAAATTTGTTACATCAATGTTTTATACTTTAGAGTAAAAAAAATTTGTCCACATTTCTGCTGCATAGACTTTAATTAATTGAAATTTAATTGAGCTATAAAGTATAATTTGTCTCGAAATATAATTTTAATTTTAAATGACTCTTTTAAGGTTTTAAGTATTTTAATTCGCTTTGTCATATATTGACAAAGTTAATTAAAATTTGTTGAGTTGCACCCTAACCATGACCACAAATTATACCGTTTGTCGAGATAATTTTGTGGTCAGACTAATGTGAATAAGTATTAACTATAGAAAAAACTAACCGCCAATACAATTTCCTTGTCAAGTGTAATAGTGTCGCCAAACAACAATGGGTAAATAATTGTGTGAACAAAACAGTGTGTTGTAGTTTCTTAAACTTCTCGCGACTTCATAAATATACTCTAAGAGTTTTCTTCATTTAAAAATAACATCAAAGTATGATAGAAATTTAAATAGAGTAAGATTATTTTTAAAATACAAGTAGTATTTTATGCAGTCGGTAGAGAAAAAAAAATGGAAACAGTAAAAAAAATAATTTTATTTATGTTTATTTGATTTGTTATGTATAAGCTTCTATAATGTATGATACTACTAAACGATGAAACCATATGGAATAAATGTGGTTGGGACTAATCGAATAATGTGAACCATTCCAAAACCATTCGTATAGCAATAATAATAATAATAATAATAATAATTTAATATGTATATAAATAAGTGTGGCTGTTATTAATAATGAAATTTGATTTATCGTTGCCGCTACGCGGTCACGACCGCGAGGGCCGCCCATTTCCAACACTTTTCTTTCTCATACGACTAGGCGAACTACGAAGACGAATCTTGTTTCCATAATTTAACGTGGTCCTAATAAATTTATCATTATAATTCAGTGGCGAGTAAGTGCTGTTACACCTATTCAGTTTGTTCACTTTGTTAACGTGGCGCACAATGGTTACGATTAATTGGTCAGCTCACATCGTTTTACTCTACGAAACAGCTTGTTTTTTATTTATAATGAAAATATCTCAATAAGACATGGACTTCAACTTACTGTGTTTAAAAGTAGTTAATTCGGAAGTTAAATTTTCTTCCGCCAATGCGTTTTAAATGAAACTCATGTCCAAAACCCGTTTCCAAACAGGCAAAATGTCTTATAATTATACAGCAAATTATATATTATATACAATTCTCATTTAAAAAATAATAAAAGTATATAGGAATTTAACCGATAAGATATTAAGTCTAATTTAATTTTAATACTATTTTTTTTTTTTTAATGAATATTCCATCACAATATTAAACTGGGATAACGCCCTTCTTTTCGAACTGTCAGTATTTTTTTCTTCTGGAAACCAATGCGGTTCAATGGACAGAGCGTTTCTGATAATACTTTCCTAAATTCGAATGGAGTTCATAATTGAAACTGTCGACGTTGCAATTAAAAAATTATAAACAACGTTCAAACATCAAACAGACATAATGTGGGAGTGGGGCTAACGGCAGGTAATTAACCGGTTCCGCGTGTAAGACGAATTTATGAGTATGTTAAAAAGAAGAAATAGAATGAAATGTGTTGAACAACTACGGGGCGACGGCTATGAATATAATATAAAGACAGATGAGGTGCAAGAAACGCCAAGTAATACATTAATAATATAATAATGCGGTGGGTTTACGTTTGTGTGAGTGTGTGTAAATACGTGATGTGTACATCAACCGGAGAAGACTTAATTAAGAAAACAACAATGAGCATACACGAACACCGCTAATCATTCGGCTAACCATATTAGGTGGTGTGAATAAATAGTTTCATTAAATTGTTTTGGTACGTGGTTACTTTTCAATTTAATATTTGACGCTTTTATTCTTTTATATTTAATTTATAATATTCTTACACAGTCATCGGATTAGTGTAGTCGTGTGTGCGTGTATCCCTAAAAATGATTATAAACGACGCCGAGTTCAATCGTGATTACTAATATTTTTTAAGACCTACGGCTTGATAACAAGTCCCAAGCGTTGTTGGATCAAGTAGATACAAAAAAAAAACTTCGTAGTGACTAAGTGATTTTTTTCCTTGGAACATCTTAATTTGTTTTCTCGAGGAAATTGGATAACACTAAAATGAGTTGTAAATTATATATAAGAATAAAAACGTTTAGGAATGGACACTAGTATTTATAGTTCAATTAATTTCAATTCCTATACGTGTTTTCGACGCGTTCAGTATGAAATAACGCGACTACAATGATTATATCACAATATTAGAATTATTTTGAACTTTTACCGTGTTAGCTGATAAAATAGCACATAATATTGGCTGATGCAGATTTCATTTTGCTAAATAATAAATAACCATTTATGTCACCAACTAATATATTTTCTGGATAATTAATCAATCATTTGACTCGTAAGATTAAAATACCCAGCGGCTGTACACGCTTATCTGTGGGAAAAGCATGACAGTAATAAAATACATACAGCGGTCTTACAAAATATAATAAAAAATAAGTATTATAACAACCATACGTCACCTCGGCACACGTTCGTAAATCGACTGAAGATGACTCTTTTACTTTGAAATGTTCTGCGAAAAGAGAATTCCTCTGAAAGCAAACGCAACATTTTGTTATTGTATTTAATTTCGCAGAAAAACGATTAAATTGAAGCTGATTTCTTAACGACTTATTTTTGAAATTAATAGGCGCCCGGCTATTCTGATATTACTGACTAACCTACGTCGGTGTACTAAATGAATGACTGTGCGGAAATCAATTACATCTTATATTAAAACTAACAGGCGAATATAATTTGCTATTTATTACAATGACATTGCGTATTCTATAGAATAAAAAAATAATGGTTTTCTTATTCCTGTACTCATATCAAATGCAAAAATGAAGAATCACATTTAACACAACCGTATATTATTATTTATTAGTCTAGTTCAATAAACAATAGATCACATAGTTATTTTAAATGATTTAAAAATGTATTTACTTTTCAATAATTGAATAAGATAATTATTATCTTATTGATTTGCTAATATCAATGAAATATTGTTCTATAACAATATACAAAAAGAATATACAGTTTTTATGAAAGTCAATAAAGATAAAGATTTTTTGATTGCACAGTATAATTCTTGTTTACAATTTATAATTTTTGATTTTATATTAAAATATAACATCAAAGCGTATTCAACAAATTGCATACAAACCTTTCTTGAATTAAATAAATAATTAATTATACAATTTCCATACGTAAAATATAAATACATCATCGTATTTATCGTTACAAAATATATAAGATTTTATATATATATTTTTTTTTTGAAAAATCGCACTTGCACTCAACTTTTAAAATCCAAAAAATCTGTTAAATTTAATAGTACAGTCCTAAATTTTTGGGACAAAACAGTCACAACTCTTTTTAAACATCATAAATGAAATTTTAGGAAAGTTAAAAATAAAATTTTTATATTTTTTAAAATAATTTTTGTGTAATTATTGCTTAATTTTAATTAGTAATCATCTGAAAAATTAGATTTATTAAATTTATTGAAACGTAACGACTTCTAAATTATAATAAAAATTTTGTTAAAGTTGATTTTTAAAAATCTAAATAAATCGTCAAACAAATAATGTACTTTGAGGTGAACGAAACTTAATATATTTTTATATTTAATTTCACAAGAAAATCTTTATTAGTAACTAGAAAAAACTAAAATAATGATTTCAAAGAATGTTTCATATTTCTTAATAATTATAAAAGAATTTCAACAAAATTTAATTTTATAAATAGTGATGTTAATCGATGTGCTAAATTTTAGTATTGCAATGAATCGGATTACTTTCATACCAATAATATGAATTATCGTCTTTATAAATTTAAAAATTACATTAATATTAATGTGTTCAAATGTGAAAAACAAATAATTCAAATTGAACAATTTGTTTGTGAATTACAGACAATATATCACTTAAGGTGTACTGTATACACCTTTGTAATATAGAAAGCTTCTGACAAAGATTACCATAATTCTTTTAGTACTATGTCTATTATATCCAACTATAGTTGACTATGTTAAGCTTTTTATAATCTAGACAGAATAAAAATTGCAAAATTTTTAAAAATAAGTACATAGAATTTAACATAGCTTAAATGACTATACATAAGTATATTTGGTTGGTTTGATTGTATTTATGATTGTATATATAAACTATTATAATATTACTATGTTTATAAATCAAAATTTCATTTTAGCTTTTCAACAATTGACATTTAGTTCCTAGAATGGCCCATAATTATCATGAGAGAATGATTTTATTAATTTTTATTATTCGACATAAAATTATACTAAAGTTAGAATTATTTTTAAGAGATTTGATTGTTTATATATTTATATTAATTTATTATCAGCTGATCCTACTAACTGTCAAAATAATGACATGGTATCACATTATCTTATACATTTTAAATTTTCATTGAATATCAATAAAAATACACTTTATATGCCTTTAGCAATAGTTTTCATCATCACTTGAGAAACACTAAGAAAGGATAATAAGGGATAACAACTGTGCAATCGTAACTATTCAGCTGCAGGCAATTTGATGTCTTTAAGATATCGTTAACGATCACCTGGTCAATAACACATATTAAGAAACTCAGGAGATTTTATGATAAGTACCCGTGGAAAGGGCGTAAGTAGTGAGTAATAGGTTCAATAGTAAAACTATAGGTTAACCTTTACTTGTTAAAATATTTTTAAATTACTTTATCACTATTTATTCCTTATTTTATTACTGATCACAAAACGAGAGTATGCTATAAAGCCATGGAGGTTTAATGTCATGGTGTAATTTTGATAATCACTATATTATATCGATGACTCATGTCGATAACCTAAACATAACGTTCGAAATGATCGAGAGAAGAAGATGTACGTAAAAATGGATATGGACGTACACCTTTACACCTATTTAAAATCATTAAAATACACATCGTTTACTCGATGGTTGTCATGTAACGACAAATTGCTAATGTGCTTAGGTGTTTTGACGAAGCACACCAGTTGTTGTTATGTACTCGTTTATCAGTCTAAATTACACAAAACGATTAATATTATATCGGATACCCGTAAGTTTGTCACGAAGTCCTAACACATCCAGTTTCTCCCGTACGTTCTTTTCCTTGTTATTGTATGGCTTTCGCATCTTCTAACGTATAAGGTAGTGCATGACAATGTGATTTATCATTGGAAGCGTCAAAATGCCGAGCTTGTTAAAACAACATTTTCGAATTATAAACGGCGACTTATTTATCACCCAGGATTCAGCAAGATAAAGCTAATACTACCGAACACGAGAAAAAAATTTAACTTACTTATGGTTGATCGATTGTTTGTGGTTGTGACGACGTTAATCTGCTGCAGCTCGAAATTATATGAAATTGGCTCTTTCGACCACAAATTATAATTGTTGTTCAAATGAACGAGCACATATATCATTGTAGGTGCAAACTTTAGTTGCATATGCACTTCAACATCAGTGTTATAATAAGTAACAATACATCGTTACTATTGATCTCTGGTGATATACATAGTTGTTTATTGAAAACAACCTTTCAATGAATTGCTTGACTATAAATACACGTCAATACATAATTATGAGTAAATATTTTAGTAGAAATAAGGTGTGGCCAAATAAGTAACGCAGAGGTTACTTGATTATCACTGTCTTAAGTTCAAGGCTCGATCACAGGCGACTTGCTGAGCGAAAGATCAGTTCAGTAATTGGAGTGGTCATTCCTCTTGCCGTTGATCAACCACTCGTACCGAATTGCTCATAACTAAGAAATCTCCTCTTTGGAAGAGGCCGATATGGCCTTTATATATAGTACTAAATGAACTATAAAAGCGTAAAAAAATGGTTTTATGCAAAAACTCAAAACTAATTCACTAAAATCCTAAGAAATCCTAAAAAATTCTAATAATTATGAATATTTTGAATCCATAGAGGTGTTATTGACTCAAAGGCTTCGAGAATTATTGTACATGATTTATTTTTTGTATATTGTGTAATATATTATATTACACTTGGTAAATTGTTTACTCCCTCTTATTTTCAAATAAAGAACAACGTCAGAAACATAAAGATTCTATAAAATTGATTTACTGTTGAAGAATATTGAAATGCTGCCAGCTGGTGCAATTAATTTTATATAGTCTGACGTGATGTAACCTGCTGAGAATCCGGTATAATATTCATGCTCCTCTAATGGTTAGAAATCTTATGACCACAGCTAAATATAATTTGTTCAAATTAAATTTCTGTCAAACTTTTTTTCACATCCTCTACGTTGATTTGAGAAATGCACGTAAAAAATGATCTACTGCAGTGACAGAGATTTTAGCAAAAATCAAACTGTTGATTTATTTCATAATAATCTGTAGTTAGATGCACTTTCTTCACAGCTGATGAATGTTTTACTAATATATATTTTATGAGTTGATTGTAATCTCTTTACTCCATTCGCGCTCACTCGCAATACCGAAAACGATTATTTACCGTTAATTTTGTTCAATGACGTTTTTTTAATAATAGATTTTCGCTCCTAAAAGTTTTTTTAGATGATTTCTCTTCTTTGTAATGTGGTTTTGTTCTAAAAAATTCGAATTAAACTTTGTACATTTAAAAAAATTTATATCTTTTTAGTTAAAAATGTATTCTTTATCGTTTTTTTATTTAATACATTTTTATTTTAAAAAAATAATAATAAAATTGATTTTAACTAGATGATAAATAAATTTTCCTTTAAATGTCACCTTCAATAATTTTTTATACAAAATATAATTTGACTTTTAGATGATTATCGTGAAAAGAAATTTTCGANCTTCGATAATTTTTTATACAAAATATAATTTGACTTTTAGATGATTATCGTGAAAAGAAATTTTCGATAACGAATTGAATTGAATTAAAATATGAAGTTCCATTAGTTAAAAAATTGGTATTTCTAAGATTTTCACGTATTAACTGCAATAAAACTAATTAAAAATAATTATTCTAGTGAAGTTTTATTTTCTGGATTTATTTCTGTTATAAGTACGTAAGAGTATAATAGACACGAATAGGATATTTATAAAAAAAAAATCATAAAACGATATCATAAGATTTTAACGTGAATTAAAAAGTATCCTAGTCATAGTTGTAACTAGATAAAGCTTAGGCCCATCCCAAATGTTTAAAGTTATGTATATAGTTATATTAGGTATTTTTTAGGGTAAGGAAAAATACAATAAGCATTCTCAATAACTTTATGCTAGTTATTCCTATGATTTTAGTAGTAAAAGATAGTTTCAAGGCAGAATTTAAAAATATCTAAATGGTTTGGGTAATAATAAGAAGTTACAAATTTTTTATTAGGAATTCTGCAGGATTCTGATCAGTAGAAAATTCTTAATGAATGTCAAAAAAATGGTAGTTTCGAGAAGAATTTAATTTCTACACTTTTACTTTCAGTTTATTGTTTTAAAAGGCATAATGGAAATACTTTTATACGCCCTGACGCTCCTCCCCCATTTATTTTTTTCAATATTGAGAGAATCTCTTAAAATTTTTCATTTGATGTTCACTCTCAACTTTCCACTTATAATAAATAATTAACTAACTGTGATAGTTTTATGTATCTATAAAATAAATATAATATTTATTTAATTCAGACGGCGAATTCGCCACGGCTGACTGATGATTTGAAAGTTAAATAAAAAAATACANCAAGAGTATAATAGACACGAATAGGATATTCATAAAAAAAAAAATCATAAAACGATATCATAGAATTTTAGCGTGAATTAAAAAGTATCCTAGTCATAGTTGTAACTAGATAAAGCTTAGGCCCATCCCAAATGTTTAAAGTTATGTATATAGTTATATTAGGTATTTTTTAGGGTAAGGAAAAATACAATAAGCATTCTCAATAACTTTATGCTAGTTATTCCTATGATTTTAGTAGTAAAAGATAGTTTCNAGATCTTAGTAGTAAAAGATAGTTTCAAGGCAGAATTTAAAAATATCTAAATGGTTTGGGTAATAATAAGAAGTTACAAATTTTTTATTAGGAATTCTGCAGGATTCTGATCAGTAGAAAATTCTTAATGAATGTCAAAAAAATGGTAGTTTCGAGAAGAATTTTATTTCTACACTTTTACTTTCAGTTTATTGTTTTAAAAGGCATAATGGAAATACTTTTATACGCCCTGACGCTCCTCCCCCATTTATTTTTTTCAATATTGAGAGAATCTCTTAAAATTTTTCATTTGCTGTTCACTCTCAACTTTCCACTTATAATAAATAATTAACTANATGTTCACTCTCAACATTCCACTTATAATAAATAATTAACTAACTGTGATAATTTTATGTATCTATAAAATTCTGGAGGTTGTTCAGTTTCTTATTAAAATCTCAACTTTAATATTTTAATTGTTTGTATGCATCTCTTCTACATTTTTTTTTTTTACTGTTGAAAAAATGATAAAAATAAATATAATATTTATTTAATTCAGACGGCGAATTCGCCACGGCTGACTGATGATTTGAAAGTTAAATAAAAAAATACAACTATGTTATCAATCAATAACTACTTAAATCCATAGGATTTGTCCATGGTAGTCAGTCGACTCGAATACTTACCATAAGTCTTAATGTTAAACTTCAGTCTCAGTACTCGATTGTCGCTCTCTGACTTTCAACCTTAAGTCAGAAGTTTGTTTATTTTTTATGTCTTTGCCTACCTTCTATCCTCCTCTACTTATCTCGAGTATTTTTATCTCGTAGCTCGTTTGTACCTAGTACTTGGTTGTATTATATGTTTTTCCAGAGTAGCATTTGTATTTTTATTTTATTGAGTAGCATTTATCTTACACTTCGTCTGCACCTTATATCTTAGTGCTTTTCTCTTTTTATAACAATGGCTGTTCGACATCCTCGATAATACCGAAGTATCAGCCTAGCACACTGTGACTACTCATATTCACGCGTACAAATCACATAGTTTTTATCCCTAATGTTTTTCTTACTACTCTTTGAAGAGCATTTTTATCGATACAATTTTTATCGGTGTTGTTAAAAATGATACGTATTCAAAACATCACTTGAATGTTTCAATTATTCACTCGTTTAAGCAATTTCTGTCGGCGAGATTCATTTAAATAAGTCGTCATTTGAAATATTAAAACTAACTCACTTGTTAGAGACAAGAAAACAGCAAATCGTTATATTATTATCTATGTGAAGTGATAACAAATTTCCGATAGGCGGCTCACCGTTACTCCGCAGTAGCCGACGTCTTCACACAAACTCCATCGCTTACACATACACTTGCATTATATCCAACAGTAATAATATGTGCATACACTCACCGAGTTAAAAGCAAATTAATATGCAAATTCGATTCGGATGATTTTTTTTATACGTGTATAGTTATTTTGTTAAACGTGTTCTAAGTAATTATTTTAAATTGATATTTTACGATGATGTTTTTTAATAGACTCGTGTGCTCGGTTAACCACTGCAGTAGACATACCAGCGTCGGTGCAGCCTCAACGTGTTATTAAAATACATGTATACGTATATAATAGTACGGGCGTTTAAGTTCCCTACGGACCTTATTAATTTTCACCGTACCTGTTTATCTTACTCGCTCACTCACAAGCACGTCAAGTCGCGAGGATACGGTGAATATGAGTTTTTATGATACGTTATTGTGTGTAATAAAAGTATATAAAACACATAAGGTAATGGGTACTTTCTTAACAGATATTTAAATTAATAACCGATTTTGGCCGGAGAACCTCAACATCGAGTATTCAAACAGGCCGTATCATTAGTGTACACTCCTTTTATTGCTGAAAACATTTTTTACATTAAAATAAACGGTCAAGAATCGAATTTTGCCTAAAGTGGTTTTGAAAGAACATAATTCATTATTTATTACCTAATTATCACATTTACTAACTCTATTATTACCTCCGGTTTTCATCTCGGATAATTTAACGTATTTAGCCAGATAACCCGGCGCTTCATACTTTTTAAATATCAATAAAATACACTTGAATCGTCTTTCATGATTTACAGTTATTTTTTGTTCTCGCCAACGATTAACAGTGAATAGTTCTCAAATATACACAATTATGATTGAACTTATCAATTACATAATCAATCTACGAAAATTTATAGCGTACCTATGTAATGGATACTATGTGTACGTGAATGTTTTAAAACTAGGAGAATACGGCCTGTATTATATATCCAATTCTGATAGTTGCTAAGAATAATTTTTTACAGAATAATTATTTTCGCAAATGAATAGAATTCTATACAAATAATTATGTTAAGGATAGTGATATTTTTCACGTCCTAATAGCGAACGCAACACAAAAGTCTAATAATAAGTCACGATATTTATCGGTATTGATTGCTTCTAACACTCATTGACACTTACTCTTACAACAGTTATCATAATTAACTCTGAAATCTCACACTTGTCAATATTTTTTTTTAATTTTGAAAAATATTTCATTACTGAAGTTCGGGCATCCAAGCTCACGCATAATTGTAAGTAACATATAATTTATTAAAATATCTATTATAATGCTTAAATTATAGTATAGTACCGTATCAAATAACCGGCACGCAGTAATTCAAAAACCGTGTTTTCGACAGTTTAATGATTATAATAAAACTATAATACAACACATCCATTACCACATGAAATTGGCCCTTTTAACACGTCTTCGCATTAAAACTTCGCCGACATCTTTGCCTAATTTTTACTAAAATGGTTTTTATAGTTATTAACGGCTGCTATTTAAACTATCCAGATCAATAAAAATATTTAATTGCTTTGGCGTATATTTATTTCAATATGGTTTGAGTGTACAATAAAATTTTAAAGTTATCCATCACTAGCCAGTCGTAGTTGTTGTGTATTCGCGACATTTTCGTAAAATTCTTAAATAATTGCACATTTAAACAGTGATCACGTGGAATTTGTAATAGTATAATCAGCTGTCACTGTATTAAATTATAGGCATGAATAATATACTGAGTTATTGCGGCAAAGAGCCTATTATTCTATGAAAATTCAAAATAAATGAACGAAAACGCGACCACTGGCGGCACATCAAGAAGACACGAAAATAGGAGGCCGCAAGCTGCGAGAAACGATTGGTTAGCTGTACAGATTGGTGTTTATTTTTTGGTAAGATCCACAAGAGTGATTTCCAGGAAAAAAAGTTACATCAAACACGTACTCGTGTGATTCGTTGTAACGAATATTAAGACAATATATTTTTTATTGCTACAAAAAATAATAATAATGTGTTTCTAACATTTAAATGATCACATGGAGAATGGCGTGATAAAAAAAAAGGCGGCGAGTGTTTTCACTAAAAACGCCGGACACAAATGTGTTCGTTAATAATTGGATAGAAATGTGTTGGATCCTATGTAAACTTTTTACAGCCTCCAGTTATTGTACTGTAGGCTTACACGTTGTAATCAGTTTACATTATTGTTATTACATTAAAGCCGGTATTACAAAACCACCAACAAATAAATAGCCTACGCGCATCTTCTTTTATTATAACTCCACAACTCACAATGATTTATGATAAACGTTGTGTTATTTTGCATAAAGGATTTACAACGAGTTAATAAACATTTACACTGTTGTAACTTATTTCTTTGTGCTACAATAACTGACTTGTCAAAAGCCGTTACACGCATGGCAATAGACTTGGAATAGAGAACAATAAATCAATCAAATCTTGTTTTCTAATTTTCTTTCGTCGGCAAAATACCGAAAAATCATAATCGTAGGAATATATAATTCGTGTAAATGGAAATCAAAATCATAGAATTTAATTTCGAGTATACTCTTAACCAGTACAGATAAATCATTATAAATAAATTGCTTGTGATCTTTATCGAGTCATGAATAAATTTTCTATTTAATGTCCAACTGCTTTACAAAACGATGCGGATGTCACATGTTCTGTTGTTATCATTTTACCGGTAAATTTTCACATACGCCTAATACGAAAAACGTCTTACACACGCGTTTTCGTCCTTCATAAATACAAAATCGGTATTTTTCCAAGTGCCCACTCGGCAAGTGCACTGCGCTCGACTATGATAATCATTGGTAATTAATTACACACGTGCTCATACGATCCCGTTTAAAGAATTTCGTGTGAGATAGTCATGCGCCACCACCACAAACATCTTTCCACGTCGGTCGTGTTCGAAAATGTACGTGCACAAGTATATTTACGGCGGTCATGATCATAACAACAACTACAATAATAATAATAAAAAGCGATGGCTAATATTCGGATTGTTCACACCAACGTCGTCGGCAGTGGTCAAAAAGATGCCGTTCACCGTGCGCCGGATAACAGCGCGTAGTAGGTGCTAGCTGCTCCGATACCTTGTTAAAACGATAATAAAAAAATATATATCCCATTAATAATAGTAATAATTATCGTTTTTCTAATACGCTGTCTCACAATCGTGAGTGTTTAATCTAGATAATGAATTCGTATACGAGGAGATCCGTAATCGTTTGCTCTTCGTTCACATTATTTTATTTTTATGGACGGCTCGTACTTAACACCATTGCGGTCAAGTCGCGGCCGCCCGGTCGTAGATTGCTTATCCGCGGTTATTATTATTTTTTATTGTCTTGCGCACCGTGGTATTAAATATTTATCATAGTAAGTGATTATAATGTGCTAAAATTAAAGGCGGCCGCCGCCGCCGCCGATTAATCAGTCCTAGAATGATCGTGTGTACGTTTCGAAATGAAAGTTCTCGAGGAACGCGATGACGGCAAACGAGCGACGTGCGGCCGAGATGGACTGAGATACCGAGAAACCAACACCAGAGGTATCTTAACGAAGGGGTTCGACCGGTCGAGATTGATAATCGATTGCCCGCGAACGGCACTGTTATGTATACAATACGCCTTGGAAAATGTGTTGACTTGTATGGTTTTGAGTTCAAACGATTTTAGTTTCTCGGTCACGACTCGTTTACCATTGAACACATTTTTGATTTACACTATTTTCAACTATGATGGCTATATTTTTAATGGTGCCAAAATGTAGATAGATACGACTATTTAATTGAAATATAACAATTATATTACAAAACGTAACTTTAAGAATTTCTATAAGTATAACGAAATGAATTTAAACTGTGAAGTTTTACCGCTCTTGTTTGAAAATCTATTTTACAAATGTTTTAATAACTTACACGTTTAATCGCGCGAAAAAATGTTTTAAAAAGTTCCTTCGTAGTTAAAATATTACGTTTTTAACGATGATTTTTAAAATCTAATATTCATGTGCCTAGTAAATAAAAATGTCGAGCTATAAATTGTCGTGATTTACTTTTTATGGGTGTAATGTAGTGTTGCAACTATTGTAATCAATTACCATAATTATTCTTTGGAAATGTAAAGTAACACGATTGCCGTTTCTGTGTTATAACTATTTCGATATTTTGTTTCGTTAAATACTCGAGGAAAAAATAAAAAAGTGTTGTAGGTATAAAATCCAATTTGTAATTGGTTTATATAAATCTGTAAGAAATGATTCAAGTTGAAAACTATACAATTTATGAAATATTTGTAATGATAGTTTCACATTAATATTTGGTAGCGAAAAGACTAAGGGAGTGTGTGTTATATATAATAATTATATGGTGGTCGGCGTTGTACGTTACAACTGCCTAAAAAGTCGAGGGAAAAAACACTGAGTGAGAGAAAATAATAAAATTGTTTAAAATTAGGGTTGCGTGTTTGTGTGTTTTTTGCCGGGTTAGCTTTATTGGTGGCATGCTAACAGCTCGTTAAGGCGGTTCCCTGACTTAAGGCTTTGGCTTGAAATGTCCTGTCTGCATGTGTGTGTACCCAAAAGGTGTTGGATAGTGTATCGGGTATTATTATCTCGGTTCGATCTAGTTTTGGACACGGAATAGTTGAGTATATTCGCTGTTACTTAAACTTGCTTCTATTTTACTTTCAGACAACGTTAAATACTGCTGTACGTTCTCCTGACAAATACACGTTGACTATTATTAGCCAGCACAAATTGTTTTACTTTTTAAGCTGACCGATAGTTATTGGCCAACAGAATCATATAATTTTTGAACAGTCATAATATTTCTTTATATTTAAATCTAACAAACCACTACTTGTATTGTATTGAGATTATAAGGATTAAGTACCTCGACTAGGGAATCTGATCATTCATAATAATAATTATAGGAGCAATTAATACTCAATTAAACGGTTTTATCAAATTTAAGTTTGTTATTCGGATAATATTTTGTGATAATTACAAAACAAGAAGTATAATTTTATAATTATTATTATAAAATTATACTTATTTCATTTTATCATACCAAACATAAATTAACAATTCTCGAGTAATAAAAAAGGGGTGGAAATGAAGTCATTAATTTAAAACTTGTTTTATCTTGTTCGTTATAACAAAAACACATTATATCGCATTAAAAAAAACGTGAAATAATTTACATCTCCAAATTAAGTAAAAGTCATATTACATGGAACTGTAAAACCATCAAAACTACATAGGAAGACAAAAAATTATTGCAGCGAATTAAATATTTACATAGATTTTAGGTGATTCAAAAGTAACCGTTTTTATTTTATAGTATTTATGTACACATTAAATCCAATTATTAAAATGTTTTCTGGAAAACTAATGGGGGTGGTGGAATTATAAGAGGATTATCGGGTGCTCGTTGAACTGTTTAATTGGAAAAAGTTATTGTACCGGTGAGATAAATATAAAAATGAACAGAGGAGGTTGCAATGTGCGGCGTAATATAAAGATATAATATAAATTGGAGCGATTGCTATGCACCTTGAACGAGTTTAATTACATTTGTTCCACAGTTTATATAATACAATTTGTCCAAGTCAATTTTACAGCTCATTTAATTCCTTTTAACGGCAATCGATCGACCTAATTAATTCACCAACAACAACTGAGTTCTTTCTATTCTTGCGATCCTCCGGAGGGTTAGTGTTATTTTAATTTCCCTATCGGATTCGAATTTGCAGCATAATAAATTAAACAATACATCTTTTCTTTTAAATTTGCTCTCGTGGACGTTGCGTGTTGGCTGTAACGGTACAATAACACCCCGTACACAAGTGAAACTTTCGAATTTATTAAACATTAATAAGTTAATTAATACAATAAAACGACTAGCGAAACTCGTAAACGTTAGAGAAAACTACAATATTATTTTTAATTATTAGTTTTTTACTCTCACACATTTGGAATGGTAATAATAAATACTATGTTTGTTCATGTGGATTTCACGTGTTCAAAATCCACTGGCTTTTCCAGATATATAACATAAATCAGTTGTAACTTTTAATGTTCCTTTGAAGCAATCGTGTTAAACGATTTATAATCTATAGACGGACGTTTTAATTAATTTCTCTTGCTTTAATATATAGACAGTAGCGCGATGCGTTGTAAGCGGCTGACAAGTAACCGAAAATATTAATTAAAATATAGTTTGTATTGCCATACACAATGCCGCATCGCTTTATTGAAAAGGTTTCCGTGCACTTTCCAATCGAGTTGTAATAATTATAATAAATAGCTCAGATAATTTTTATTAAACCGTCTAGCTCGTTTATAATAATTTTTCACGGGTGTTATTTTGTTCAACTCGGTCGTCGGTCGATGCAGGTTTCCACAAAAAAAACAAATCCTTAAGCACAGTTCCTCCTACTGGTCGGCGAGTCATCAACAAAAATTATAAATATATGTACACTATAGATATATTATTATGAACGTTCACCAATTTACCGAGTTGTTTGTGCGGCACTGTATCATTATATTTCACTTACATCGAATAGGAAGAAGATGAAAACCCAGTGGTTGTATACCTATATAATATAATCTTCAATGTGTACATTATGTATGTACATACACATAAAAAATAAAGAGCTCCTCCTTCTACCCCGTGGCCATTTGAAGTCACGGCAAGTAAAAAAAAAGCCTAAACATTTTCTGTCTCTCTCGCCCCTCGTGCTGTCGGAGGCGTCGGTCGTGGACCCCTTCGTGAGCCTATGTTTGTGTGTGTGTACATCATAATTACAACCCATGCAGGCCGACAGTAATGACTTAATACGATATAATGACTTATTTACAGGCGATCTGACGAAGAGGGTAATAAAAATTTTACAGTAATACATATACACGTTTAAAAAAACAATATATAGATATTGTGTTTTTTGAAGGTATGCTGCGGGTAAGTCGATATGACCGTCGATAACCGGTATTCTTTTTCTCCGTTTATACAATGTCTAATTTGTAAAAAAATGTTCCGTTTTAAGCTACCTTACACTATATTCCATATGAGTTAATTATACTTATACATGTGTTCATGATATTATGTATTATATATAATACTATTATTTTAGTAAATAATTTTGTCGAGGGCGGCCGTTTCGTGTTGCTGTACCTAAGGGTCGACACACGCAAACCATATTAATAATTATGATTTACCTTGTACATGAAAGTCGAATGTTTGATTTTGAATTGAAAACGTATCGTATTGTTATTAATTTTAATGATTTCACAAGAAAAACGCACATCACTCCGTGTGATACGATCAAACACAATAAACGTATTGGAGTGAATTGGGTTTTTTTTTGGTTTTTATAATTTAATAACTCTACAGGTACATTGCGATGTCATTTTATTTCAGGGTAGTAATTATAGTATAATATTGAAGTATTTTTAAGATAAAATAAATTAATATTTATAGTAAAATTACTCATTAAATGAATTTTTTCATTTAACATTCAAAAATTCCACTACTTGCTAATAAAAAAAAAATTCACTAGATATTATTGTTTAAAAATACCATACCTAATAGATATCTCTATTATAATAATGATTCAACTATTGTTAAAATGTATTTTCAAATTATAAAAAAAGCAATTATTTAATCATCAATGATGAATAAATTACAAGTTTTGGATTAGAATTTTATGAATTATACGCATTTACATTATTAGAATTTATAATAAATCAGGAAAGATGATTATCTAAACTATGCAGTATAATTTATTAAGTGAATATTTGTAAGAAAAATTTTAAAATAAGCATACACATTACCTAAGTTAGTGGTACAACCACCTTTCTTGTTCGATTATTTACATACTGCGAGTATTTTTTGTTTATTTATTATTAATATATACAAACTCTTTCCCAACAGTTATAACAAAAATGCAAGCTAAATGTCAATAAGAATAACGTTTTTGTTATTTCCTCGATATAAAAATCTGTAAGTTAAAAAAAAAACTGCATTATTTTGTACCATCACCTAAAAATTTTCCTATAATGCCTTTAACAATGCGATCATAACGAAAATTAAGTGAATTTTTTCTATTGACACAATATAATACTAGTATAATTTTTATGTTTCCAGACTTTTTATCAATTTGACATTGGTTAATACCAATTAGCTGCCATCAATGAATAAAAACTCCGTTAGTTTTCACAATTAAATGCATTGATAAAGTAAATATTAATATTTACTCTCATATGGGAAATATCGTGGTCTCGATGTTTCTTTCTCATTGCAATAAATCTCCGTACATTGTTCAACAGAAATTATACGCTTAATGTTTTTATTATTTGTAAATTACCATATATGGAATTCAAAACTATTTGTATGAACATTTTTCTCGCACAAAACCAAAACCTACACGTTTGTCCGTTGTGCAGCTAGGAAGCATAGAGACATTGACCGTCCCCTGATGGCAACATGAACACAATATACACTTTTTATAACAACATACACGATATGTGGTAGTTTTATAATAAAGAGTTCAGAGTGTGGCGGTCGTCATTCGACAGTGTTTTATGTCTTTTGAATATCATTTACCATCTCAAAGAAAATATAGTAATAAATTTTCGAGCGCGGTGGTAGAACGAGTTTTTGAAAAATTACTTCTGACGGGATCATTGAAAAAAAATCGTACTATTAATTAAACAGGCACATAGCCTACAAATAAGTGTATGAAAAACAGATTATAATAAAGCGGTAAAAAATTGATTTGTGAGCTGTTGGTCACAGCTGGATGTCTTACACGTAACTAACGGCAGGCGGTCATATTTCACCGCATTCCATCAGACAACCCAAATCGTATAATGATATTATGATGTCTAAATTAGTTGCCTTATCGGTTCCGCACACCGGAGACTACTATAGATCAGCATGAACCTATAAATCTGTGTAATATGTCTATCTGCTGTTTGTATATTTGCAAAACGAGGCACACAAGCCCACGTGCAGAGTGCATTCTGTTCAGGTACACGAGTATTGTAAACTGGAAGCCGACTTGGAGCGCCGCCGTTTGCATTTATTATTTATCAAAATGCAATGGACTCGGGAGAACTACGACGTCAGACGTTTTCTTTTACACTTACATTTATTATTTATAAATGCTGAAAATGTGCATTTTTTTCGCCTTAAAATCAAGGAAAACTTTAATACGGATGCACAGTACTCAGATTAAACATATTATAAGTTTTAACACAAAATGTTTGAAATTGTTACTTGAAACGTTTAATTGTTGAATGCCTTTTAAACATACTTATAAATTTGTTTATGTAAGCTGGTTGGTTTGTATTCAAAAATTATACAATAAGTAGGTTTTTGTGTCATCGATTCCCCCAACGGCATCGATGATAATTATTTATATAAAAAAAACCCCTTTGTAATCATGTATAAAATGACAAAAACACTAGTAATGTTATACATTGTTTTTAGATTTGGTTATTAATATTATATGCATCAAAATTGTTAACTAGAAATTTTGGAATATCCTAGCGTCACTGGTTAATTAATTATTAATCAATACTCACGCATTCATTAGGTTAGATTGATATAATTTAGGCGCCTGTAAATAATAAATTGTCATCGTCGAATATTCTATGATAATGTTGAACACGAATGGCACAAAACTGTTAATAATAGCGAAAAGTATTTTTACTTCAGTCTCATTAAATATTTTGTTTACTGATTGATAAAGTATAATGTGTTAATGAAATATTTAGGTCTTCGACAAGGTAACCTATCGAGCAAATTAAATGTCTCCGGGGTAAAAAGTTACAGGAAATGACGAATGCAATAACACTTTTAAGTATGAGTGTTTACAACCATAGAATTCGGTCTGTACGAGTACTGTCGAAATAAACCGTATCCGTGTGTAATTAGCGTCGACCGTAATTGTATTCAAAATGCAGAGCAATATATAACCAAAAAATAATGTCTTAATTTTTGAAAAGAGGCGGCGCAGTTGTACAAAATGACCTCCTCTGCGTGAGATTTCACGATTTAAGTAAATTTTTATGACTGTTTGTTTCCCCAATCAAACGACTTTGAAGTCGTTTGATTGATGAAAATATAAAACCACTCCCCCGCCTTTCTATATCACTAGCCTAGTATAGACTTCCGTAAAGATTTAAGAGATTATTATTGAAATAAGACATAAAGGCCTCGCGTGGGTTACCGACGGCCGGACGTCGGAACGGTTATTTTGGTCATTTGGATTTTTTTTGAACTAATGGATATAATAATATATACACAGGTGAATGGTCTATTTAAGTTTACGTTAGTATATACATATTTAGATGCAACACGCGGCGCCTGTCGTTTGAAGGTAGAGGGTGGGCGATATGCGTGTGATAAGAATCGCCACCAGGCGAAATTAATAATATTGTACAGGGAAAGCTGTTTTTAATTAGACTTTTACGATGAATTTTTAATTTTTAATTTGCACTATGACCGGCGGTTATGTACCGTTTGTTTTTAGTGTTGTGTTTTCCGTCAGTTAAAGGTAAAAAACGCGATTAAAAAATACATATTTATTTTCACACTGCAATTCATACTCAATTAATAATCCAATGATTCTTCGTATTTATTTTGTGACTATAGATGTTTAACTGTAAAAAAAATAAAATACATGACATTTTTTGTAAAATTCAATAAATTATTCTTAAAACTTAAAATAAAATTACTCAGCACAGTAGGATCGCAATGTAGTCGGGACAAGTATACATCATTTATGACATTGATTAACATTACTGTCATAAAAAATGCTTTGATACTAGTCTGTTAAATTTCACAATTATTTGTATATTTGTAATTTTGCATGTGAAATTGCAAATAAATAAAAATTAAAACAGAAATTACAATTTCTAGGTTCTAAAATTTTATTAAAATATTAAATGCCTGTTAATTTGATCAGTTAAAAATAAAGTAATTTTTCTTAAAAGTGTTTCGTGGAAAACAAATTAAAAAATGTATTAGCAAATACTATTAATAAGAAGAAAAATGTGTACTTTTATTTATAAAATATTAATGATGTTTATACACATAAAAATAAAATCAATATAAACCATTTGTATAAAAACAGTCTTAAATTTGAAGTTAAACATTAACTAACAAATTTTAAAATCGTTAAATACTCAATTTTTTTATCAACACTAAAATGTTAGTTTATATTTCAATTATAAATTTTATTACAGCTATAAATTTCAGTTATACTGTTTCAACAGAAATCAACCTCCACTGTTTATATTCTAAGTATATGCTTTATTACATGAATACCAAAGAAATCTATTTTAAAAAAGTCGAATCAAAAAAACCACTCGATGTTGGTAAAATCGAAGAATTTGAAGATGAACTCAAATCAATGGGCGAAGTCGTAATAAGTATGCTTGAAAATCTCTATTATGACTTTGAAAATAAAACTAAAATGTTAAATGAACAAGCAAACGAAATAGATAACCCATACAGCAAAGTAAATGGTTTGTTAGCATTAAATTTGTATTTAAATAACTTTTCTGAAAACTTAAAGCTTAGGTCACATAGTCAATTAAATCATCAAGAAAAAAAATTAGAAGAAAGTCACTTTTTTATAAAACGATTTAAACAAAATTGCCCTATTATTATTAGAAGTTTAAGAAATAGCATTTATCTTGATTGTTTGGGTATAAAACCTTTTGATTTTAATTATGAAGCTTTTTACTATGATAAAAATTATCAGAATCTAGAATTTAATTACTTAAATCAATTGTTACCTAAACGTTTAATATTTGAATATTACAATCAAAAAGAAATTGTTGATGATAATTTGAATAAAATGCAGACAATGAAAATATTAGACAACTCCGTAATTGATCTGCGGTATTATTTAAAAATAAAACCAAAACGGGATAGTGAAACTGAAAAAATGATGCAACATCGCTTACATCCGACTAATATTTTACTATCAGGCTTATTTAAAGATAAAAGAACTCCGAATGGGGTAGATTTATTAACTGGTAGTCCTGACCCTATGGATTTATTTCGAAGTGTACCCTTAAATGCAAAATTAGAAAATGGAAATTACGCTAACATTACAACATTATATGAAATGATACAATACGATATTGATATAAATTGTTTTATCGCATATCAAAGACAAATTATNCATCACATATCAAAGACAAATTATAGCAGCTACAATTCAACCTGTATACTGCTGGATTGGTACATTTACTCAATTATTGAAAAAAATTTTTTATAGTGAATCAAATGGTATCAGTGAAATCGAAAATCGAGCTAATATATTTAAAGCTGAAATAGGTCTCCTGAAAAAATCAATCCAGAAAGTAATAAGAACTTTAATTAGTTATAAATTGTTCCCAGAAAATGTGCAATTAGATCTCGAACTTTCCTTAATGCTAATATTTCAAATAAAAAAATTTTCTAATACAAGCGATGAGAGTAATTTAAATGATGAAAGGATTGATCGAAGCCTAAACATTTTCTGNTTATATTTTGTTTATATAGGTAATTTTTTTTCTTTATTTTATAAAATAAATTGATACTATCCATTTCAGGAAATACATTCATTTTCACAGAAAACATTATAATTTTCTTATTTTTGCCGAGAAGAAAATTATTTGATTAAAAAATGTATTAAATTATGTGATCAAATACATTTTTTCTTCCTTTTAGGAAAAAAAAAACCAGCACAGTGGGGTCGTGGCATAGTTGGGTCCAGTATAGATGATATCTGACTGTGATTAAAATCACTATCATTAAAAACGTTTCGATGCAAATCTGTAGATAGTGTTTAATTCAAAAAAAAAAAATTTGTCAATAAAGTAGGTTAAATGAGAGCTGAGAAAATAAATGATAGCTACAAAAAAAAAACCACATAATAAAATAATATTGATATGAATTTCTTCTCACGAGAGGAGACTACATTAGTGGAATCTTTTATATTTATTGAAGTTATTGAATCTAAATGAGATAAAAATCAATTGATTTAAAAACTGTATTCTAACTCAAAAAGAATTAAAAAAACATTCAGTGCCATAGTCGTGAAAGACCCAAGTGTTACCGTCTCAAAAACCGTACGTCTCATTCGTCACTTAATAAATATGGAAATATTTAGTACAAAAAACATCCTTATAAAAGGTGATTTTTATCTCAAATATTACATTTTTTTTTTAAATTTCGACAGCAATTTACACATAGTAGAAAAGTGTCAGGACAATTTTTTTTTTTTATTTTATAGTACATAAAATAAGCTTTAATTTTATATATATTTAAAGGACGCAGTATTTCCGGAACACTTTCAAAAGTTAAGTTGAAAAAGTTCTATGTTTTATACAATGTTTTAAGTTTTGAACGACCCNCTTTCAAAAGTTAAGTTGAAAAAGTTCTATGTTTTATACAATGTTTTAAGTTTTGAACGACCCCTTTATAAGGGGAAATTGTCCAATTTTAATAAAAAGTATGTCAAATGAATGATGTACTTATAATGTATTTAGAAAAAAAAATACATACATTTTTCGAAAAGTTAAAGTGTCGGGACAAATTTTTTTTTTCATTTTGTAGTACATAAAATAAGCTTTCATTTTATATATATTTAAAAGACGCAGTATTTCCGGAACATTTTCAAAAATTAAGTTGAAAAAGTTAATTTTTGTAAAAGAGTTGCTATTTTAAATCTCCCTACATGAGCAATTTAAGTGTTAGATTTTCAAAAAAATGATATCAAATGAAAGGGAAATATCTAAGGTTTTATTAAAAAAAATTATGTTGATTTGTTTATTTTTGAAAAAGTTATGGAAGTATTAAGAAAAAAAAGTGAAAAACTTTCGAAAATTAGCGATTTTTAAATTTGTAATTTTATTGGATATTTCCCTCATTTTCGGGGAACGAGGGAAAATTTTTCAATTTTTAAGGGTAATTTCTACAACTAGATACGATTTGTGATCTTTTGAAGTATTGTTGAAAGAAATCGGTGTAGTGAGAGCTGAGAAAAAGTGGCAACAGACATAAAAAAAAAAAAAAAAACACA
>NW_026099575.1:26686974-26689674 GCF_025091365.1 Daktulosphaira vitifoliae | reverse complement strand
CGCTCATTTAATAAACGGCCCACGGGTCTCTACCCTCAAAACCAGTGTCGACCACATTTTTGCGACGCAAGTCGTGTCATTTATTATACCAATTTGTGTAATATTAAGTAATAATAATTTATAAATTATTTCTGTGTGCTATACATTTAAAAATGTATGAGTTAAAACAGTTTTTTATTTTGAATATTTAATACACGCTCTGTATTGTCGATATACATTTTGTCGATAGCTACCAATGGATTATGATAAATTACAATTTTAATTTCATGACTGAAATTATAATGAACTAAAAATTAGAATAATCAAAGTAAGAAAAATAACTTTCTCTTATTTTTATTTGATACCAAGTAATTGATAGGAGAAAAAAGAATTTTTACAAGTATTTTTTTCAAATGATATATACAACGGACAGAGGTTGAGGTACGACTAATAAAAAAGTATCTAGTCGAAGACATTACCCTCAAAAATTGAAAAAAATGCCCTCGTTACCCGTAAATGGGGGAAACCTCCAAAAAAATTACAAATTTAAAAATCCTTAATTTTCAAAAATTTTTCAATTTTTTTTTCTTAAAAGTGCCATAAATTTTTCAAAAATGAACATATCAATATAATTCTTTTTTATATAGATGTGTAATATCATTATCTTTCGTTTGGTATATTTTTTTCATAAATTTAGTCCTAAATCTGCTCACAAGGGGGGATTTAAAATGAAAACTTTTTCAAAAAAATTTACTTTTTCAACTTAACTTTTGAAAGTGTTCCGGAAAGTCTGACACTTTTATATATATCTTAAATTAAAGCTAATGTAATGTTCTTTATTATGCAAAAAAAAAATTTTGTGTGAAAATTTTCGATTTTGTATTTTACATTTTTAACTTTATTACGATATAACTTTTTGAAAATGTATGGATCAGTACAATTTTTTCATGAGGAGTAGTATTTATATAGATCTTTCATTCAACAATTTTTTTTTTTAAATCAGACCATTTCCCTTAATACAGGGGGGGTTCAAATCTAAAAAATGCATATAGAAAGTAGAACTTTTTCAACTTAAATTTTGAAAGTGTTCCGGAAAGTCTGACACTTTTATATATATCTTAAATTAAAGCTAATGTAATATACTTTATTATGCAGAAAAAAAATTTCGGACTTTATTTTATCTTCATGGTGAAAACAGACATTAAACTTAATAAAAAAAATACGATTTTTGTAAAAAAATTCTTTTTTATATTTTTAACTTTATAATGCTATAACTTCTCGAAAGATGTATGGATCAATATAATTCTTTTTTTTGTAGATGCATGATGTCTTTACCTATCATTTGGTATATTTTTTTTATAAATCTGACTTTTTACCTGCCTACAGGGGGGGATTCAAAATGACAACTTTTTCACAAAAAATTGACTTTTTCAACTTAAATTTTGAAAGTGTTCCGGAAAGTCTGACACTTTTATATATATCTTAAATTAAAGCTAATGTAATGTTCTTTATTATGCAAAAAAAAAATTTTGTGTGAAAATTTTCGATTTTGTATTTTACATTTTTAACTTTATTACGATATAACTTTTTGAAAATGTATGGATCAGTACAATTTTTTCATGAGGAGTAGTATTTATATAGATCTTTCATTCAACAATTTTTTTTTTTAAATCAGACCATTTCCCTTAATACAGGGGGGGTTCAAATCTAAAAAATGCATATAGAAAGTAGAACTTTTTCAACTTAAATTTTGAAAGTGTTCCGGAAAGTCTGACACTTTTATATATATCTTAAATTAAAGCTAATGTAATATACTTTATTATGCAGAAAAAAAATTTCGGACTTTATTTTGTCTTCAGGGTGAAAACAGACATCAAAGTTTATAAAAAAAAATACGATTTTTGTAAAAAAATTCTTTATTATATTTTTAACTTTATAATGCTATAACTTTCTCCCAATATTTTGATAAATCCGTACTTAAATTTTTGACACGAATATCCCTTAGAAGTAACGAAATATACAACTAATTTATATTTTTTTATAATTTATCCGTGAAAATTACACAGCAAAATATTGAATATCAATTTCATACTCAATATATTTTCTAGAATAATTATTTATTCATGTATTATATTTAATTATCCTATAACTATTAATCAAGATATAATTAAGGAAATAGAAGTTGATGTGTCTTTTAGAATAAACCAACGATTCTTTCTAAAATTTAATATTATCTAAAGATTGCATCGAACCATTTTTTATGATAGTGATTTTAACCATTAAAAATAGCTTTTGTAAGCTTTTGTATGAAGTAGTGAATAATTCTTTTGATACAAATCATTATCAACAAATTTTTTTATTACTTATAATGTTTTTACCTTTTTTTCAGGTTATTGTTTGATGAAAAATAATTAAGAATTTTTTTTATAATGATAAAATAAACAAATAATTTAATTAAATAATTAAAACTATGGTTTCATTGTCGATATAAGAAATGAATAAATATAATACCGAAAAATTTGTTTTGAATTAATTCATAAATAAATCAACATTTATTACTAATTTTACTTGTAATATGTAAGCAATATTAATATTTAATCAAATATATATTTATTATTGAATTCAATTGTATGTGTTTAATCTTATTTACTTCATTAACATTATAATTCAGTTGGAGATTTGTTTATTGATACCAAGTAATTGATAGGAGAAAAAAAAATT
>NW_026099575.1:26683990-26685323 GCF_025091365.1 Daktulosphaira vitifoliae | reverse complement strand
ATTTTTTTCTATTTAATAATATTTATTTCAAACTTGCAAGTTGAGTTAAAAGTTATGGTAATAAATTCATTTTTTTTTTATTAAAACTTTCACTTTAAAGAACAAAAAGAAGTAGGTTCAAAATGATTACTTTTAACATATTAAAAATCAATAATAATTTGAAAATAATTAATTATAAAAATTATATAATATATAATTAAAATAATTACTAATCTGGATATAATTAAGGAAATAGGAGTTGATGTTGGGTTGGGTTGGTTACATTTTTAACTTTATAATGCTATAACTCATTGAAAAGTGTACGAATCAACACAATTTTTTTATGAGAAATAATATTTTTTAATAATCCCTTTTTCATTCGACATACTTTATCTTAATCAGGGTATTAATAAGAAACTAGCAGATAATGTAGCTTTTGTAATTATCCACCAATTTCTTAGAATTAAACACTATCTACTGATTTGCATCGAAGCGTTTCTTATGATAGTGATTTTAATCACTGTCAGATTAAATCTATACTGGACCCAACTATGCAACATCCCCACTATGCCGCGACCCCACTGTGCTGGGTTTTTTTTTTAATTTATTTATTCACGATTAAGTTAAAACCACATATTATAAAACGATAAATTATACCATCCTTGCAAAAAATGTATAAGTACGATTTAAAACAAATTTATTTAAATTATTATCAAAAAATTTGTCTCTCTTGGTTTTTTTGGAAATATTTTAAAATATAATTTTAAAAAAGTTTCCAAAAATTAATTATATTTTTCTTAAATTCAAGAAAATCATCTTATCTTAAGTGTCAACATAACACACTCTTTACTAAAATTGTACAGATTTTTCAAAACGAATTTGATTTAACATTTTTAACACACTTTTTCTGGCTAATTTTTTTCCTAAATCAATTACTCGTGAATAAAATTTTTTTTTACTAGGAGATTAACAACAATAACTTTTTTTTATTTTATCTTTACGAAATGTTCCAAAAAAATGTTGTAAGATTGTCAGAGTTGTAAGATTAAAGTTGTCAGATATTTTAATGGGTTTAATTTTTCAATAAGCACAAATATTGTAGGAAATTTTTTATTTTACTTAATTTAATAAAATTGACATTGAATTAATTGAATATTGAATATTATTTTCTATCGTCTATTTAATGATCCGTAATTTTTTTTATACGTCTTGTCTTATTAATTTGTATTTTCGAAAAAAACTAATAAAAAAGTTTTATCTTAGCAAATTTATATTTCTACTTTATATTAGCTTCGATGCGACTTCTCAGCTTCGTATTGGTTTTACTAAGATGTGTTTTTTTTTTTTTTTTTTT
>NW_026099575.1:26676163-26683883 GCF_025091365.1 Daktulosphaira vitifoliae | reverse complement strand
AAATCGTATCTAGTCGAAGACATTACCCTTAAAAATTGAAAAAAATTCCCTCGTTCCCCGTAAAAAGGGGAAACCTCCAAAAAAATTACAAATTTAAAAATCGCTAATTTTTTCAATTTTTTCATTTTTTTTTACTTAAAATTGCCATAACTTTTTCAAAAATGAACATATCAATATAATTCTTTTTTATATAAATGTGTAATATTATTACACAACTTTTTTAAAAATAACCGAATTAATATAATTTTTTTTTTTTAGATGCATGATGTCTTTGACTATCATTTGGTATATATTTTTTTTATATCTATCCCTTTACCTGCCCACAGAGGGAGATTTAAAATGACAACTTTTTCACAAAAAATTAATTTTATCAACTTGACATTTGAAAATGTTCCGGGAAGTCTGACACTTTTATATATATCTTAAATTAAAGCTAATGTAATGTACTTTAATATGCAAAAAAATATTTCAGACTTTATTTTATCTTCACGGTGAAAATGGCTACCAAATGCTATTATTGTGTGAAAATTCTCAATTTTAATTTTTACATTTTTAACATTATAATGCTATAACTTATTGAAAAGTGTATTGATCAATATAATTTTTTTATGGGAAATACTATTTTCTAATAATCTCTTTTTTATTCGACATACTTTGTCTTAATCAGGATATTAATAAGGAACTAGCAGTTTATGAAGCTTTTGGAATAATCCACCAATTTTTTAAAATTAAACACTATCTAAAGATTTGCATCGAAGCGTTTTTTTTTGATAGTGATTTTAATCACTGTCAGATATCATTATACTTGATCCAACTATGCCACGTCACCACTGTGCTGGGTTTTTTTTATGTTGACATGCAATTATGCATAATTAATAATTATTATTTAGAAGGTAATTTATATGTTACATCGAGATGTAATTAAAGCATATGACACGATTGTTGTACAAAATGAATTATCATCTTTTAAATAAAAGCCACAGATTTTTATTTATTTTCAAATATGCGTGATTACACAAATTTTTACTAAAAATAGGTTAAAGTAATTGTTTTAACTCCTATTATATTTTTTATAATTGCTATATAAAAATTTTTAAAATACATATTTTTATTTTGTTTCAGTTTATAACTTGATGGAAAAAATGATACAATTATAAAAATATTTTTACATTTTTAATTGTTANACAAATAAAAAAATATTTTTACATTTTTAATTGTTAAGGTAATGCCTGTTAAATTGATCAGTTAAAAATAAAATAATTTTTCTTAAAAGTGTTTCGTGGAAAACAAATTAAAAAATTTATTAGCAAATACTATTAATAAGAAGAAAAATGTGTAATTTTATTTATAAAATATGATGTTTATACACATAAAAATAAAATCAATATAAACCATTTGTATAAAAACTGTTTTAAATTTGAAGTTAAACATTAACTAAAAAAATTTTAATTCGTTAAATATTCACTTTTTTATCTACACTAAAATGTTAGTCTATATTTTAATTGTAAATTTTATTACAGCTATAAATTTCAATTATATTCTTTCAACTAAAATCAACCTCCACTGTTTATACTCTAAGTATATGCTTTATTACATGAATACCAAAGAAATCTATTTTAAAAAAGTCGAATCAAAAAAACCACTCGATGTTGGTAAAATCGAAGAATTTGAAGATGAACTCAAATCAATGGGCGAAGTCGTATTAAGTATGCTTGAAAATCTCTATTATGACTTTGAAAATAAAACTAAAATGTTATATGAACATACAAAGAAAAGGTATAATCCATACAACAAAGTAGATGGTTTGTTAGCATTAAATTTGTATTTAAATAATTTTTCTGAAAACTTAAAGCTTAGATCACATAGCCAATTAAACTATCATAAAAAAAAATTAGAAGAAACTCACTTTTTTATAAAACGATTTAAACAAAATTGCCCTATTATTATTAGAAGTTTAAGAAATAGCATTTACCTTGATTGTTTGGGTATAAAACCTTTTGATTTTAATTGGGAAGCTTTTTACTATGATAAAAATTATCAGAATCTAGAATTTAATTATTTAAATCAATTGTTACCTAAACGTTTAATATTTGAATATTACAATGAAAAAGAAATTGTTGATAATAATTTGAATAAAATGCAGACAATGAAAATATTAGACAACTCCATAATTGATCTGCGGTATTATTTAAAAATAAAACCAAAACGGGATAGTGAAACTGAAAAAATGATGCAACATCGCTTACATCCGACTAATATTTTACTATCAGGCTTATTTAAAGATAAAAGAACTCCCAATGGGATAGATTTATTAACTGGTAGTCCTGACCCTATGGATTTATTTCGAAGTGTAACCTTAAATGCAAAATTAGAAAATGGAAATTACGCTAACATTACAACATTATATGAAATGATACAATACGATATTGATATAAATTGTTTTATCGCATATCAAAGACAAATTATAGCAGCTACAATTCATCCTGTATACTGCTGGATTGGTACATTTACACAATTATTGAAAAAAATTTTTTATAGTAAATCAAATGCTAACAGTGAAATCAAAAATCGAGCTAATATATTTAAAGCTGAATTAGGTCTCCTGAACAAATCAATACAGGAAGTAATAAAAACTTTAATTAGTTATAAATTGTTCCCGGAAAATGTGCAATTAGATCTCGAAATTACCTTAACGCGTGTTAGTATAATAGAATATTTTCCTGATACACTTTGTGTGAGTAATTTAAATGATGAACAGGTTGATCAACTTTATACTATATGTGCCAATACAATGAATATCCATCTATTAAAATTTGGAATTGATGTAAATTTCCCTGAAATATATAATAAAGAAGATTGTAAAAAAATAATAAGTAGATTGGAAAATAAAATCAAAGAAATTCAATTATATGTTGAAAATTTAATTCATTATAAATACGAATATAACAATATATTTTTTCCGAAACAACTATTTGCCAGTGATTTTATATTCACTAGTAGATTAAAATGTGACATTGTAAAAAAACATAAGTACGGTATGTATTTCAATTTTTAATATATAACTATACAGGGTGATCGATATCTGGTAAGATACTATTATAAGAAACTATTGAGAATTTAAAATTTTTGTAAAAAGAAAAATGATTAAGTTTATAAATCTCTACAATAATATGAAGTTAAATAAATTTTTTTTTTATCCCTTCAGGGATAAAAATGTTTATTTATAATTTTTTTAAATGGGAACCACTATTTTTGATTTGAAATATGATAAAAAAAAATTACAAACAATTTTATTTTTATAATTTTTTTTATACGAACAACTGTTTACGTTTTATAATTGTTTAAAGATTTTGACTTCCACAAAAAATATTGTCGTTTATTACGTTTAATAATATCAGTATCAGTGCAACCGGTATTTTTGTTAGATCTTTATCTTACAAAACCATACACTTAGCTATTAATAATACACCGAAGACCCGGTTTGAATCTATTATTATTATCACTTATTTAGTGCGCAGTAAATTATTATAGCTAATTTACATGTCATAACATGATCAATAAAATTTGTTTAATGCAACAGCACATAAAAATAATGACTTCTGTATTTAATACATAAAAAGACAATAGACATTTGGTCCAAAATCACTTAACTATAACAACTCAACTATAACAACTTAACTAATTAACTGTAACGGACAAACGATTAATCAGATAAAAAAAAATTTCAAGAACAAAATTGTTTGTAATTTTTTTTTTTCTATCATATCATAAAATTAAAAATAAGGGTTTTTATCCTTGAAGGGACGAAAAAAATAATGGTTTGACTATATATTATTGTAGAGTTTTTGAACTTGATATTTTTTTTGACTATTCATCTTATGAATATAAGCCACAGATTTTCATTTATATTCAATGGTTTATGATTTACACAAATTTTTGATAAAAATAAGTTTTAATTATTGCTATGACTCCTATTACAATTGTTTATAATTACTAAATAAACATCTTAATATAAACATTTTTAAAATATGTATTTTTATTATGTTTTAGTTTATCACTTGATGGAAAAAATGAACTAATTGTCAAAAAATAATTAAGATAACTGCAATATAATATAATATTCATAATAAAATACATTTTATAACATAACTTGAAAAACTTTAGGTTATGA
This sequence comes from Daktulosphaira vitifoliae, assembly GCF_025091365.1. Lineage (NCBI taxonomy): Eukaryota > Metazoa > Arthropoda > Insecta > Hemiptera > Phylloxeridae > Daktulosphaira > Daktulosphaira vitifoliae. The sequence goes on along the minus strand of NW_026099575.1, from coordinate 26,679,712 downwards.
AATGTTCGTGTATATTTTATTTTTGATTTCAATAAGTTTTTGGGTACTTACTCATGTAATTTCTATAATTTTTCTCTACTGTCAATATGTAAGCTACAATATAAGTATTTCTAAAACTACTATTTTTATGTAAAATTATATAAAAATAAATAATAAAACATGTTATCTCTAATACCTCTTGATTTTGTATGTGGCACCTTAATGTCAATTTGTTCAAATGTTGAATAAATTCAAAAAGTTATAACATTAATATGACCTTTACAGAAGTTATAAAAAGGTTAAAACTGAACATTTTTCTATTATTTTATTATTCAAGTTTATGCTATAATTATAAATTTGTATGAAAAAGGTTTTGAGAATTCTAAAAGTACTAAACTATTGTTTTCACATCATTTAGATAATACAAACGCTTTCATGGGAGGAAAAAATTTAATAATTCGACAAAAATCATAACACTTACATTTTTTAAAATCAAATATACTTTTATTCTTAAATTCAATTAAAAGAATAAAAATGATGTATTTTGTATTTTTGCTGTGGAATTTAAGTGCTGTCAGATGTTATGTATTTTAGTTATTTATTTAATTATACTAAAATAGCAGTTAAAATTATTTGAACTATGACAGCCAATAAAACAGTTCACAAAAAATATAATACCATTAATCTACAAGAAAGTAACATTTACCAAATAATTTTTTGTAAGATGTTTCTCATATTGTCAAAAAATAATATTAAAATGCGGGTTGAAATATTCACTAAATTTATAAAGGGTACTCAAAATATTAAGTTGTTTAAACAGATAGCTTAATTTAAAATATTACTGCAATTTAAAAGTTATTTTAAATTTAAGTATATAAAACAGCTAAAATTAGTAGTTTTAAAAAAGTACAATGTTTGCATTGTTAAGCTAAATAGTTTCTGTGTACATAAAAAACAATTATTTATATTACAAATTTCTATAAATGCTATAATTAAGAAAAAAAATATCAGTTCTCAATTATATTACTATTAATCTTTTTAGTTTAATTTTGTTCGTATTTTCTGGTGTTAACATGTTAATTAAAATACTCATTGTTAGTTTTATATTATCTCTAAATTTGAATAATTTTGTTTTAAGTGATAGTAAACTCAACTGTTACTATTCTAAGCATATGCTTTATTATCTCGAAACAAAAGTAATTTATTTGAAAAAAATTGAATCGAAAAATCCAATTCCTGTTAGTATAATTGAAGAATTTGAAAACGAAATAAAAAATATGAGAGAAGTTGTTTTAACTTTGTTGGAAAATATATATTATGATTATAAAAATGATATCGAAGTTTCAAATTTGCAAAGGCGTTTTAATCCATATTCCTTCGCATATGGATTGATTGCATTAAATTTATATTTAAATAATATTTATAACACTTTAAGATTCTATACATATGTGGAATTGAGAAAGACAGAAAAAAAGTTAACAGGGTACAGACTTTTTATAAGAGAATTTCGAAAAAATACCCATTATATAACTCATTATCTGAGACACAGCCTTATACATGATTGTAAAAATGATGAAACGAATTATTTTAATTCACAAGATTTCTGTTATGACCCTAGATTTGATGACAAACATCCAAAATTTGATTATTTAATTAAATTATTACCAAAAGTATCAGATTACAATAAAAAACACATTGTAAATAGTAAATTGGAAAAATTGGAAACGTTGAAAAAGTTGGATGAAGCCCAAGTTGAGTTTAAACGTGTAATAATGGAAAAACCAGAACGAAATTTCCATCCAGTAGACAAAATACAAAATCGCTTACATCCCAAGAGTATTTTACTATCAGGCTTATTTCAAGATAAAAGACCCACTAATGAGATTGATTTATTAACTGGTAGTTCAGACCCTATGGACTTACTAAGGAACGTTACCATAAGTGTAAAACTAAAGAAAGGACAAACAGCAAATATAACTACATTATATGAGATAATACAACGTGATTTTAACGTAGAGTGTGTTTATTCATATCAGCAACAAATTCTAGCTGCGACAATTCACCCTGTGTACTCTTTAATACGTACATTAGCTAATTTACTGAAAAAAATATATTTTAGTGCCGATGTGGATTTCTATGAAATTGAAACTAGATCTAATGTATTTGAATCCCAATTAAATCTTATGAACGAATCAATTAAAAAAATCATTGAAAATTTAGTAGACTTGAAAATATTTCCTAAAAATATGCAAAGTCATTTAGAAGCCACTTCAATGCATTTTAAAAAGATATGTTCTGATAATATTGGTAATCTAAAACTCACATGGATTGATGAACTTCATATCAGGTGTACTGATGTAATGAGAATTAATTTATTGATGTTTGATAATATAGTGAAAAATATTCAATTTTATAATAAAGATGAATGCAATGAAGTAATAATACGACTAAACAATAAAATTAAAGAAGTTCAATCATATGTACAAAATTTAAGTTATTATAAAGAAGACTATCATAATATTTTTCATTACATAATATTAATGTCCGGTTTTTATGCATTTAATGATAGGCTACGTTGCAATGTAATAGAAAAAAACAAGTCAGGTAAATTTTATTAAAATGTAAAAAAGTCTTTTTTCATTATACCAACTAATCTGACGTATTTTTGTGTTAAATTTACGATTTTATATTTTCAGATTTAAATTGCTATAAAAATGTATAGATTATTACAGTTATTTATGAATATTTTATACATACCCCTTTTATCCTACATACTTTTCAAAAAAAAATCGGACCATTAAACTTATGCAGGGAGCTTAAAATTTGAAACATACGTACAAAAAGTACAACTTTTTCAAGTTTACTTTTGAAAATGTTCCGGATTTGTTCCGAACTTTAAACATATATTAAATTAAAGCTAATATTACATTCTTTAAGTTAAAAACAAAAATTATGCTGATAACTTGTCTTCTATATTTAAACAGACCCAGAAAGTAATAAAAAAATTATTTTCAATTATAAGTTATGTCAACTCAATAGATATATTAAAAGGAAGGCGCTGTCTTTTCCTAAATAAAATGTTTTAGCCACCAATGGTTTATGATAAATTACAATTTTAATTTCATGACTAAAATTATAATGAACTAATAAAGGTTAGGATAATCAAATTAAGAAAGATTTTTTAAATTTAACTTTCCACCATTAAAAATAGCTTTTGTAAGTCTTTGATGAAGTAGTGTATAATTATTTTGAATCAAATCATTATCACAAAAATATTTTTAATTACTCTTTTTTTCAGGTTATTATTTGATGAAAAATAATTAAGAATTTTTCTTTAATGATAAAATAAACAAATTATTAAAACTATGGTTTCATTGTCAATTAAAGAAATACAATATAACACCGAAAAAATCGTTTTGAATTAATTCATTAAACAAATAAACATTTATTAAAAATATTGCTTGTAATATGTAAACAATTTTAATATTTAATAAAATTAATTTTAGCTTCGATGCGAAGCGGAGAAGGTATTAATTTTACTATGATGTGTTTTTTTTTTTTTTTTTTTTT
>NW_026099575.1:26651042-26672840 GCF_025091365.1 Daktulosphaira vitifoliae | reverse complement strand
AAAAAGTTGTCATTTTAAATCCCCCCTTGTGGGCAGGTTAAGGGTTAAATTTATGAAAAAAATATACCAAATGAAAGGTAATGATATTATGCATCTATATAAAAAAGAATTATATTGATATGTTCATTTTTGAAAAAGTTATGGCACTTTTAAGTAAAAAAACTTGAAAAAATTTCAAAAATTAGCGATTTTTAAATTTGTAATTTTTTTGGAGGTTTCCCCCTTTTACGGGGAACGATTTCAATTTTTGAGGGTAATGTCTTCGACTAGATACGATTTGTGATCTTTTGACGTATCATTGAAAGAAATCGGTTCGGTGAGAGCTGAGAAAAAGTGGTAACAGACACAAAAAAAAAAAAAAAAAAAAAAAACACATCTTAGTAAAACTAATACCTTCTCAGCTTCGCATCGAAGCTAAAATACGATTTTTGTAAAAAAATTCGTTTTTATATTTCTTAATTTTATAATACTATAACTTTTTGAAAAATATATGGATCATTATAATTTTTTTAAGAGAAATAATATTTATATACCTCTTTCATTCGACAAAAATATTTTTTAAATCGGACCTTTTCCCTTTATTTATTATAAAATTTATAATATATAAATATGATATATTAAATATATATTACACTTATAAATCATAAAACTTAATCAGAATATAATATTTATATTTAATGAGGAAATAGTAGATCGTGTAGCTATTGGAACAATCCATCATTTTTTTTAAATTAAACACTATCTACAGATTTGCATCGAAGAGTTTTTTATGATTTTTTATTGTATCTTACCTAATATTATAATATTAAAAATTATTTAAATAAAACTAAAAACGTTCAAAATTTTACTATTAAAATCAAGTAAACCTGATTTCTCATTGTTTTGTTGATTTTTCATAATTTTTAATTAAATTTATACTGATGTATAATTTTATCATAACATAAAATTGTATTCTTTTGTTATTCATTATATTTAGTATAAATAATTGTTTGATAAAAAAAATTAATTGAAAAATATTTGATGATCTTGTGTCATAAAGAAATATTTTCAAGAATACCAAAATTGTTAGTTTTATACGATTTCACAACAATCATAAATATTTTGTATTTAAATTTTTAGTCATATAAAATCATGAGCTTATTATCTTATGGTATAATACTGTAGAGTAGCTTGAAACACTTAGTAACAGCCAAGCTAATCAACATGAATAAAAGTGTCACACTGTCTTAATATTTTTGTATTTCCTAGTACTTAAGAAACAATAGTGTTAATAATTATTAAAAATAGAAAAATTATAAATTTTTTTTTTAATTCAATCAATTTGAAAATAACTATGTATTTGAGATTGCAAATAGTTCTGTCGTTTGTAAGTAAAAAATAAGCCCATAAATTACCATTATTATACCATATTATAAAACACCTGTTTTTTTTTATCAAAAGGCAAGTTTTAAGATAAATACAATATATAATTTTAGGTTTACGATAATATATCAAAATTTCAATTGTTGAAAACATTAATAAAAATGTTATAATTGATAGTATTTAATTTAAGTATTTATTAATATTTTCAAAATATCATATATTTTAGCTTACACAATATTTTTAAAAAACGTATAAGTTTTTAAGATTAGTGAATAATTTTTTTTCTACTTATAATATACATAAATATCAGCCAAACTGCATAAAACTTAAGACCTACTAGAAATATACATATATATAAATTAACCCGTCAAATTTTTTTTAAGAAAAATTCTAAAAACACAATTTTTTTTATTATTGAAAATAAATATTAAAAAACATGATTTTATCGTTAGGTGCAAAAATTATTTGAAAAAATTACAGCAAAATGATTATTGAATCAAAAGTTACTAGAGTTTAACTGACACATCAGTTATATAAGCTAGTTAAATATATATTAGGATAATTCTTAGTTATATAGGTTAAGTTTTTTGGAAAAAAAATTTTTTTAATATACCCTCTAGAATTGTTCGATTAGGTAAAAAATTAATTTGTAGGAGTGGTTTTTCGATCTTAGTCATTTATCCCACAAACTATGCTATTGACAGAAAAAAGTATTGAACTTAATTTATAGAACTAAATGTTTACTGTAAAATATATTTTTATCAAAAAGACCGTATCAATAAAATTTAGGAATTGATTAATGACAAAGACATTATATTTTACAAGTTATATCTGATTACCAAAAACAGTTTCTGGACTGTAACAAAACTATGCTAATATCTAATATTTTTTAAATATACACTTGAATTGTTCTATTAATACTCGAGGAAATCTGTTTTATTGTAAATTTATAATTATTTGTTTGTAATATATTAATGTACTTTGTTTAAGTACTCTGAAAAATAATTTTTTTAAATTAATTCGTTTTTTTTTGTGTATCTTTGTTCTGTATTTGTAAAAATAACTTTTTTTGCGCATTAATACTCGAATACTTAAACTACGTTTTGGAAAAAAATAAAATGCACAACAGTTAAAATAAAAAATTTAATTCTAAACAACGTGTAAAAGAGTATTATTCACTTAACAAACTATACATTTTACATAACGTCATAATCTATTAAATAAGTTTCCACATATTTCAGTTAAAATTTATAACTTTTCTCATAAATAATTTTTATAATCAATACTGAGAGATCGGTTTATAATAAGCCGCTTGATTATTCTCTAAATAAATGCAATATTGAAAACAATTTCTTTTTTTTTAATTTAATAAAATTCTTGATTCATCATGAGCTAATAATGACTTTAGTAAATTATTTCCTATAACATAAATGGGTATCAAATTTATTTTTATTAATGGCAACATACATATGTATGTTTTATATTTAACTAGCTTATAAAATAGAAAATAATATATTCAGAAAATGATTGTCCGTTAGCCAATTTTGGACCAGTACATTAGAAGCTATTATTTTTTTTCTATCTTAGTGGGACGAAGGGTCCGGTCGAGAAATAACTAACGATAAAAATAGCAGTACCCACTCCTCACCTCCAACTATTACTTTAACAAATTACTGGAGGAGGGATGTCAAAAACGTTGATAATTTTCAAAATGTATTAAATAATTTTGCGACCCTAAAACTTTGCCACTTTAACAATTGTTCAACATTAAAATTATTATAAACATTGTTACTAAAGTAACGGGTATATGTATAAGATTAATAGATAATTCAACTTAATATACAGTAAAAATAAAGATTACACTTTTTTTTTTTTAGTAATTTATTCTTTACAGTATATGTTTTGAATAATGTTATTTAATCAAATAAACTCTATTATAAACTTTTTAAACTACATATTCATCGTTTAATTTTAACAGAAAATAATGATAAATGTACAAAAATAATAGTTTTAATAAAAAAATATCATAAATAAGAATAGAGCAAAAGAGTGTCGAAATAACTTTAAATATAATATTGGCAAGAATAAACTTTAATAAAATACATTATACATTATTAATGTTGAAAAGTTTAAGCAAAATTAAATTATATTTGATAATTATATAGCAATATTTAAGAATATTGTTATTAAGAATTATGTTTAAAATACGATTTATCTTTTAACATCTTCGTATGATTGACCTACTATCATATTTAACTCTTTCGTTGCAAAAAATTTAGATGGATCTTCAACAATTTTAGAACGAGTGCTTGTCGAATTTCAAGCTTTTTAATATATAAAGTGGGCGTGTAATACAGACAGAGTGTAGATAACCCGCACTACATACTTACTAGAATAGTCATTATTTTTAAGCTTTCAACATTGAGATGTAAAACCCGCACCACCTCATTCATTATTGTAAAAAAGTAATTTTGGTTAAATTTGGTCATCGCTTTTCATAGTAAAACTAATACCTTCCCAGCTTCGCATCGAAGCTAAAAAGAATAGACATTTTAGTATTGGTACGATGAAAATATTTTTCACTGAACAAAATCCATTAATATTCCTAGCTGTCAAATCAAACTATAAAATTAGAAAAACAAAAAAAATGGACTATTAATGTTTTTCTCCTGCATCCTTCAAATAATAATAATTATAATCGATGTAAGAAAATATCAAAATAAAGAAAATTTAAAGCTATAAAACTTATATAAATAATAAAAAATTAATATTTTACAAAATTGTATAAATTAGATAAAAATTATAACACAACATAAATTGAAAAATGTTGAAATACGTTTAATACATAGAGTGGGTAATACCCACATGGGATGGATCTTTCGATCTTTGAAATTTTAATAAGAACCATTTTAACTTTATTTTATACATTATAATAGGCATTTTATGAAGATTTGAGATTTTTAAAAAAATTTAACTGGTTGCTCAACGTGTATTTAGTAAATTAACCAGAAATCTGCCTCTTATATTCAATTTTTGTTCAAATATAATTATTAGTATATCAAAATAGTTTGATTTTTACTGTAGAATATAAATTTTTTAGTTTCAAAATTTTAAGTCGAAAATTCATAGCGTGGATATCATAATTAAAGTCATTATATGGTATATTCCTCAAGTAATCTTAAAATAAAAAAAAAATTTTTTATATAATATATAAAAAATTTTTTAATACATATTATGTATTAAAATGTATATAATTTAATAAGTAATTATCCTAAAGTTGTTATAGGCCCATCAATTTTTTTTTTACAAAAAGTTCTAAAAAACACGATTTTTTATTATTGAAAATAAACAATATAAAAGAGTGCAAAAATTATAAAAAAAATTACAACGAAATGATTAAAGGATCAAATGTTATTAGAGTTTTACTGACAGATCTAACATGTCAGTTATATAAGCTAGTGAAATATTCGGACAATTCTTAGCTATATACTATATAGGTTAAGTTTTTCGGGAAAAAAATTATTCAATATACTCCTTAGAATTGTTCCATTAGGTAAAAATAAATTTGTACAAAATTTGGCGAAACTCAGTAACTTTAAGACGAATCGCAAAAGTATTGAAAATTCGACTGTAAGAGTGGTTTTACGATTTTCGTCACTTATCCCACAAACTGTGCTATTTACACAAAAAAATTTAGAACTTTTATGGAGATCAACAACAATAATTTTTTTTTATTGTATCTTTTAGAAGTGTTCCAAAAAAATGATGTATTAAAGTTGTCAGATTTTTTAATAGGTTTAATTTTACAACCATTCTTAAAACTTCTTATACATTTTAATTTATAATAATTTTTACTATTAGTTTTTTTCAAGTTTATTTATTTATCAGCCTAAAAATTATGTTTGGTACTGCAGGACTGTGATGTTATCAATAATCTAAGTGCAATGGAAATAGGTCGAGGTACTACAATAAAAGATACTGTGACGTCGCAACAGGTTCATATTAAAGTGATGTACTATACTCATTTGTGTTCCTGCGTCATCAATGAATTGTACAGTTGGATGGTGTTGTGTTTACACCGTGCCGTTGTTTTTCTATTATGTTTATAATGTTAATTAATAATTATTAATTATATAACGAGTAGATTTTACGAAGGACGAGAATCTGCAATTTCTTATTTTTACTTAAAACATATAACAGAAGATAATTAATAGATTACATCGAGATGTAACTTATTCGATTGCATCAGATGCCATTGAAGCTTCAGACAAAATTGTTGTACGAATACTTCAAAATACATCACTCAAGTCGCTGCTAATTACTCAATGTACTTTGATTTAAGTTTTCTCATAAGATGAGAGTAATCTAGTCTATCCACATGATAGTCCCAATTGGAGTAAAGTCAGGGCATTATTTTATATTATATAATTTAAATACTTTTATCTGTTTACTTTAAACTATTTACTAACATTAGTTTAATTTAAATTAACTTATATTTGAACAATGTTGATAACTATTGGTCAAATATAAATAACTCTTTCATAGATTAACCTATATTAGGCTAACAAATTATTATTTTATTGGTACATGAAGAAAATCTTTAAGGGGGTCAGTTGTCTAGTGGGTAGAAACGTATGTTTCGAGTTTAATCCTCAGGGTGCCAACGATTGTCCTTGTGATTTTGTCGTTAGTAGTGTTTGGTTTCTGTTGCAAGTCCAGTTTATAATACCCGTTCCGTCTATCGTTGGTCTAGCCAAGAACTATATTTAACTCCCTAACATGTGAAAGAGGGCCACCATCTTTTATAGCATTTATAAGGGATGTAAAAATCAAATCATAATCAAAACTTAAAGAAAATCTTAAATACTTTGTCTCATTGTCATAAATTCGAGAAAATACTGTATTCGAAGAAAGTTCTATGAGGGGTTTGAGGGGTGTGATTAATTTTCTGATTTAGCAATTTGGCGATAAGTTTAACAAATTTACCTTTTTTTTTTGTATTTAAAAGTGCGAAGTGAAAAAAATTGATCACATTACTTAGCGCCATATTATTTTTTTATTAAAAGTAATGCTTTGTCGATAAAACAAAAACATAATTGCAAAGAAGAATATTAAAAAAAATCTGAACAATAGACTCATAGAAATTTTAAAATAAGTACGCTGTTTTTGGTAGCCTTTAAACTTTAAACAGCTGTAACAGGTTGAAAATCGAATAAAATAAAAAAAATGTTTAAGCAAAATTTTTTTTCCAATTGAATGAATCTGATAATTAAAAAAAATTAAGGTTGCCATTTGAAAATTGACACGAGTTTAACGTATAAGTAATTGTAGCAGGAATGAATTATTCATGTAAAACAGATCAACAAAAAATCATTATCGTGAAGAAAAAATATTGTATTTTTAATTATAATTTAGTCATGATTAGCTCTAATATTTTCGAAGATATTTCGTGAGTCGTAGTTAAAGAATCACCTGTATACATACACACGTTATTTTTCCAAATTTCTGTATTAAATTTTTATAAAAGTATACATTGGCAAAATAATTTTATATCATTTCCAACGAACAACCAACTATAATTATATGAATTACTACATTTAATAAAATCATGAATACAGTTTTTACTAACAAAACAGTTTAAAGGGAAAAAATTTACATTAAAATGTTTATACCTAGGCGGAAAACAGAGTGAGTTCGAGAAATGTAAAGTTATAAAAGTAGCTACATTCGCGTTTTACCTCTTGTAATTACTTTAAATTGTTAATAATTTCTAAGACACTGGTCCAAAAGTTGTTATCTATCAGTAATTTTATTAGTAGGATCATTATCTAATAAATAAGCTAGTTAATTATGTATATTTCTATTTAAATAAATAAAATTGACACTTTTGTAAGGTATATTTCATGAACATTAAAAATACTTCACGAATGATAGATTGAACAAATTATGTATCTAATAGAATACAAAAAAAAGAATTATCTATATCATTTTTATTTTTCGATTAATTAAATGGTTCATGATAAAAAATCCCCTGATTTGTTATAAAACTACTATTTTAGACTACTATTTTTAAGTATGACATTTTCTAAAATATTGTTTACACATAAAAAAAATTTCAGATATGCATTGTGAATTTTGTATACTTTAGTATACATATATATATATGTCACAAAATATGTACAATACCATAAACATTTTTAGTATTGTAGCATTAAAATGTTTCCTCCAATTAATAATTGTTTTGCAGTTTCGAGTAAAATTTTTATTTTTGTATCAGTAACCATATCTTTAATATTACTAAGTTGTTATAATCAAGTTTACTGCCAAAACAACATTACTTGCTTCTATTCTAAGTATATGCTTTATTACTTAAACACCAGAGTTCATTATTTTAATGCAATTAAGTCAGTAAAACCACTTCCTACTGAAAAAGTTAAAGAATTTCTTGAAGAACTTGAATCTTTTGGAGAAGTCGTATTGGCAATGTTTGAACATATACATTATGAATATAAAAATAATTTTAAAGACTCACAAGTGACTAAATCTTTGAATCGTGATTCTCCTTTTAACAATGCCAGTGGCTTATTAATATTAAATTTGTATTTGAATAATGTTTCAAATACAATTAATGTAAAGACATTTTACGGTATAGAAGATGACAATGATATCCTAGGAGATTACGATAATTTTATTAAATTATTCAATAAGATTTCACCTGTCATAATTTATGAACTTAGTAGTACTATAGAAATAGAATGTTTTCAAAGAAAAAGAGCTATAAATATTCCTAATGATTTTTGTTATGATATAAGTTACTCTAGAAATATTTATAAGTATGATTATTTGACACAGGCTGTTACCTAAACTAGAAGAATACAATGTTAAACAAATTGTCGACAAAAAATTAAATAAAATGATAACTATGGAAAATTTAGAAGATTGATATAAAATGTTACTTATCTAAAATGAGAGAACAAAATTCGAATTTCTCACATGAAGTACAAAATAAATTTCATCCTAGTAACATATTACTTTTTGGCTTATTTACAGACAAAAGGAATGCAAATGAAAAAGATTTACTAACTGGTAGTTTAGACCCTATGAATTTACTTAGGAATGTCCAAATCAATGAGAAACTTGAAAATGGTAAATTCGCAAATGTGGCAGTGTTGTTTCAAATGGTTCAATTTTTATTCGATGTTCCCTGTGTTATTGCATACCAAAGGCAAATTTTAGCTGCTACGATACATCCTATATATTCATGTGTTGGAACATATGCGCAATTACTCAATAAAATATATTTTAGCAGTTACCAACATTCGAATGAAATAATATCTAGAACTAGTATATATAATAATATATTATATAAGTTGGGCAATTCCATAAAAGATTTATTAAACAATTTATTGAGCTTGAAACTATTTTCAGAATGCGTTCAACTTCATTTGGAGGGTACTCTAATGCAGCTTACTAAAATTTTTGGATCATTACATGCCGGCATTATTCCTAAATTATTATGGACTGAACAGCTATACCGAAGATGTGCTAAATCAATGACAATTAATTTATTAAAATTTGACAATATAGTGAATAATCCAAAAACATATAGTAAAAACGAATGCGATAACATAATAGTCTTGCTCAAAAATAAAATCGAAGATGCTAATTCGTTTGTTAACGTTTTAAATCTGTACAAGGAAGATTACCATAATATTATATACCCCATGCAAATATATAATAATACCATATTTAAAAATAATATTAAACGTAATATTGTAAAAGAAAATAGTCGTAGTAAGTATTATTATACAAATAATTTAAGAAAAAAAGGAACTTAAAAACAAGGATCGTCTAATTATTCCGAAATGTTAGTCCTTTAGTACCCCACGTACTATTTATATTAAAATTAAAAGATCTATTTTGACGAATATACGAGTAAAAATATTGCTATGTGCAATGAATTCCTTGTTGATTTACTGTCTTAATAACTCACAAAATTCGATTTTAAGATTATGTCATATTCAAATTCAAAATTAACTTTTCTTATTAGGTAACTCGTCAAGTTATCGAATAATCATTGTAAATTGTCCTAAAATATTAAGGATTTATTAAATTTTAAAATTATACAACAGATTTATTACTATGAAGTAATTTCTATTACCAGGATATAAACATATAATTTTATCTATTCTTAATTTTAAATCCTTTTAGTGATATCAAATAAAATCAAAACTTCTAAATTGAATTTAAAATCAAAAAACCAAGTAGGCCATTGTAATTTAACAAAATTTTGATTTTTCATAGCTATTTAAATGTCAACAACATTTTTATAAATTTGTTCATAATTGACATGCATTACAAATCAACAAAATTAATCAACTTTGATGCTAGAGTCAATATTTTAAGTTATATATGGTGTTACTTATTGGGGATTGTTCAGTAACTGGACCAGCTACCCTAATTACTTTTATCAAAACTTGAAAAATTTAAATTGAATCAGAATTAAACTAATTAGAAAATTTATAAATCTGTAGAGTTTAATAAGAGAATAAATTCTAAATTTTGTTTTCTCAATTATTAGTATAAGTGACTCAATAATACCAAATTTTTGTGTATATCGATATGAACACGGTAAAAAAAACCTTCATATTAATTCATATCTAATGCTAAAATATTGTTAATTTTTTTTTTTATTATTTCAGGTTACCACTTGAAGACTAATTATAGTTAATTTATACTAATTAATCAAAAGAATAACTTTTTCTATAGTGGAAATAACTGCACTTAAAAAAATATTTTAATTAAAGTATAAAAATTTCTTAATTTGAGAATAAGTAGAACATATGTTTTTGTGTTATTATAAAAATATTAATAAAGTTTGTTACTGTTAATTTTATTTTAAGATTATGATACAAGATGATTTTTGTAGCAAGTTAAAATTTTATTCATATATTAGTAAATCAACCAATGCAAAATAAAATTTTTATTTTTCATTAAAAAAGCACAACATTTAACACTTGATTGTAAAATCTAATTTTAAAAATAAGTTATGTTTGTTAAAAATTATTTCATAATATTATTTCTTAAATATAGTTAACATAAAATGATAAACCTTAAATTGTTATTCTATTAGCATGGGGATCGTTTTCATGGAAGCTAAGGGGTTTTTTGTCCTCACAAGACATAGTGTTAAATAACTGATTTTTAATGGTAAAGTATTTTATGAATGAACTTATCAAGTGAAATATGTTTATCTTCAGGTTTATTTATTTAATCATAAAAAAAATGTATTCCCCTATAAATATGACACTTATATTTACTTCGGTACTCGACATTTTTCTACATATTCGTAGTTTTTTTATTTTTTTTTAAGTATCTGAAATAGTCCTATTTTCCATGTTGTTGATTTTTTGAGTAAATAGAGAAAGGTGTGTTTGTTTGGACACACCTTCATATTCGTAACAGTTAAAGGTTAATTTAATGTCGAATAAAAGTAGATAATTTAATATTAAAGTTTAAATATCTATATTTAATATCCATTAATTAAACATTGATTTAGGTCCGGGGTTTCTCTAACTTTTTGCTCCTGCAAATAATACTAATTAATTTTAGGATAAGATTATATGTCGTATATTTAGTTTTTCAGTTATCCAAATATTCTTATCTGTAGAATAAAATCGTAGGCTTTTACATCTGGACTGAACATTGGATCTCTGGTAACACGTGTAAGATAAACGGAGCATGTGTCCAAGGACGATTATGTTACCAGAAAAGACTTTCTCTAATTGATTGTTTTAAGAGCACGCGTGTTTAGACATCTGCGGTTGTTTCTTTTTCTTAATCCGACTACTCGAAGGTGGTTTTCAGTCCTCGAGGCTAATATTCTATTCAGATGTGTCTACAGATGGGAAATCTACCGATAAATTTCTAGTTTATTTATGCATAACAGAGGTTATTAAAAAAATTTCGAAATCTCAAATTTTTGATCAAACATTGCCATTTCTATAACAAGCGCAAGTTCAGAATATGCCAAGTTCTTACTCAAGAATCTCTTCATTAAAATAAACACTTATAATAAGTACAATTTTATTAATATCCATTTTTATTATTTGAAATAAAAGTAAATTTATTTACTTTATTAAAAGTAAATAAATTTTTATTTACTTAAATTTTTTTCACTCAAGAATATACGAACAAAAATCATTTAACTATAGTGAATAATTGAGCAAAATATGATTGTCCCAACAAAAATGTTATGAGCATAACTAGGTTATTATAATTAAATTAAAGCTTATATTACATGCTATAAAATACAATATACAATTACTTTATATTTTTTTATAATTTCCCTATGAAAATTACAAAACAAAATTTTGAATATCAATTTCATACTGAATATAATTTTTATAAATGCACTTATTCATGTATTATACCAATAAATCATAAAACTTGTAACTTAGATATAAATAAAGAAATAGAAGTAGATGTTTCTATTGGAAAAACTCAATCATTCCTTCCATAAATTAAATACTATTTACAGATTTACATCGTAGTGTTTCTTTTTATAGTGATCTTAATCGCTGTCAAATATCATTTATACTTATCCTCATTGTGTTGGATTTTTTTTTATGCAACAAAACGTTTCAAAATTTTTAGAAACGCAATCCTACCCTTACACATTTTAATTTAAATGAATAGGGGTGCGATTTACTTGGTTATCAAAAAAATTTTATTCATAGTAGTTTGGTAAGTTATTAATTGAATGTCTACTGTAAACGATAATGTTGATAGAAATCTATTAATAGAATTTATTTTCAAGAATGGCATTGACATTAAATAACAGTATATTGTTATTTTACATACATATTATTTCTTGAACATAATAATTATTCTTCGAACTAATTTTTATAAAAATAATTTTATTATAATATTTAGACTTTTATTTTAAAAAAGGTATTCAACGAAAAATACCAACTTAATACGGTTATTAATCTGCTTAGATTAATATAAAAATTTTATTTGGAAGGTGATTGTGTACAAGTTTTTTTGTTGCATAGCCTCCTTAGAAAAAATCCTAATTTTATCATTGTTCCTAAAAATATGATAATTTAATTTAAAAAAAACTATAAATTAATTAAGTTAATTAGTTGAATTTTTAAATTGCATTGTTATGATATTAGTGGTTCACTCTATGATTTCATAATTTTAAATGAAACTTTTCCTTGAAGCTTATAAAACATACGAATAGAGTTCACTACTGTTATTAGTTATATATAAATAGTAAAGATAATTTATTACCTATGTAGCTAAGCAAATAATAATAATTTTAACAATCAGTTTAATCACAAATGAACCCGGTTAAGATTGATAAGATTTCAAATTTAATGGAATTCAAAGAATGCAAATAATAATACGGTTATTGAGACACGTATGCTGATTGCTTAATTATTAATTGATAATTACTGTTATTTAAAATGAATAGATGTTCAACAATTTGCTTATTTGATGTTGATGGAACAATTACAGATCCTAGACAGGTAAAAAAAACTTGTGTACTTAATTGGTTTTTAGTTGCTATTAATATTAAATGATATAGATAACTTGTTTTAATTGTAGCCCATAAACCCATCAGTAAGATCCTACCTTCTTAATGACCTCAAAAAAGTTTCAAGTGTTGGTCTAGTAAGTGGCTCTGATATATCCAAAATTAATGAACAAATTGGCGGTTTAGAATGTAGTGTATATGCTATATATTTTAGAGAGTTAAACTAATTATTTTCCTCAATTTTTTTAGTCATATCTCAGTTTGATTATGTTTTTGCGGAAAATGGATTGGTAGCGTTCAAAAATGGTGTAGAATTTAAGAAAAAAGTATGAATTCAGTTTATTTTTTATTTTAATTATATTAATGAGTACCTAATAATATAGAATCATAGACATATTTTAATTATTTATTTATGAAATGAGTTTAGTTAATAACTTTTTGAATATCACTTTTTTAATAAATATGTTTTGTATCTGTGGATGCATTATTTACTCTTGAAATGACATACATCTCATGATAATTTTTTGTATTATTGCAATTCAAACTAAAAAATTTGTTGTGCTATTTACTGGAAAGAATCTCCATTTATATTTACAATTTATTTGTAGTTTAAATAAAATTATTTCCTTGTTTGGAAAATTATATTATTGTCATTCTATGTATTTGTATTTTTAGCAAAATGTTATAAAATACAATTAATTATTTTCTGTAACCAATAAATAAAGTATTGTTCCTATTTATTTAGTGTCAAATTTATACTCATACTCTTTTTGTTAAACTTTAAATTAAAAAAAAATTTCTCTTTAATAAAGAGCAGAATTATATGTATTTATAATTTTTTTCAAGTTATTCCGAATACAATATTGATCAGTTTAAATATTTATTAAATAACTTGAAAACTTAGTAATGTGTTTTTACTGATGTTATATTATTGGGAGGATTAAAAGGATTAATCTCACCCTAAAACAAAAAAAATATTTCTATGCTACTATACAATCCTAAAACAAAATTGCACAATATCGGGACACTTCAAAGTGACTTAAACAAAATTTATAAATGCATATAATTATGTGATTTAGTATTTACTTATTTAAATAACTATGATACATACATGATTGAAATTATTAAAAAATTTTAAATTTAAACAAAACTTTATAAGAAAATTAGTTTAAATTTCCTTAAGTTTTGCACTCGTACTATATACTTTTCTTAAATATACAATTCATTTAAACATTATTTTAGGTTGTAAACATTTTTTACTTATTTAACTTTTATGTTAATAACAATGTGTATAAAATAATATTTATTAAAACTAGTTCACAGGAGAGCTCTACATGCCTCTTTATAGCTTTAAATTATTAACTAATACTCATAGTTAATTTAATTTTTTTTAGAATATTATCAATTATCTAGGTGAAGAAAAACTTCAAAGTTTCATTAATTTTGTTTTGGGCTATTTATCAAAAATTGAATTACCTTTCAAACGAGGAAATTTTGTTGAGTTTCGAACAGGCATGATCAATATTAGTCCTGTTGGCCGTTCTTGTTCAAATACAGAAAGAGTTGAATTTGAAAAATATGATAAAGTTCATAACATAAGAAAAAAGTTTATTGAAACCTTAAATAATGAACTACCAGACATTGGCCTGATTTATGCTATTGGTTAGTATTTTTAAGTATCTTATAATCCCAGATTATTTAAAATTATCTGTTAAATTTAATAATTAAAATAGAATTTATATTAAAAATCTATATTTGGTCGTTTATTATTATAGTAAAACTTAGTAAAAATAGTTTTAGCATAATAAGATCATTAATAAAGTATATTTATCTTAATTTAAGGCTCAATGAAATACACCAACTACTAACTATGTGATGATTGTTGATTAATGAAAAGGGCCTGTGCCAATAATCTGGCAACTTACATTTAAACATAGCAAAAAGAACCCTTATTTTTTGCTATAATTTATTGTAAAATAGTTTTACATATTTTTTTATTGTACTTCTTTATATCTTATATTATTCTATGAAAAAGTAAATTTTTAAAAAAGTGAAGTTAAAGCATGTCTTTTAATTAGCATAAACTAAATAGTTTACTGAAATTAGGTGCATTCCTATATTTTTATATTTCATTAAAAAAGGCAAAGGACTGAACATCATTGAAAAATTTTAAATAAAAATCATCTAGTAGTACTTGAAATTACCATGAAACAATGTCTTTGTAACATGTTCTTTTTATAATACTTTAAATCAAAATTATTTTATATATACATATAACTTCACTTGGTTTTATTTAATTTTTTATTTATTTTACTTATGTGATTAAACTAATGATTATTTAAAAAAAAAATTTTAATTATTATAAGTAAATAAGAAATAAATTATTAAATAATATTATTTCATGCGAATTTCGTCAGTTTTTTTTTTTATAGAAATTTTGACAAATAAAATTCTGAGTTAATTTCGTAAAAAAAAATTTAATAAAATATTTCCTTACTCAGTGTGCTCTTAAATATCCATTTCTAAAAACTTGTATTTATTATTCTTTTAAATAAAAGTTGTATACTAAATTGTTAAAACAAAAATTTATATTTATTTCTAATTTTTGTTTCATTATAATTGTCCATCTGAATTATTTTTTTAATAGTAACGTCTACAATAATTTTGATTGTAAATATTTTAATAAAATCATATCTGAGGAAATTGAACTCTCTAATTTCTCAATAAACCCCATTCCAAAATATAAAAAATTTGTAAAATTATTAAAAGGGTCTTTTTTATATGTATAAATGTTTTTATCATATTATAATAAAGAAATAATAAGCATATTATGCCGATTTAAAAAATAATTGAGGTATCATTTCACAAAATATTTTCTTCAACTGGATCGTTAGTCTTAGAAAGTATATAGGGAATTACGTCTAAAAAAGAAATATTGTATTAATTGGATCATATGACCAATGCAGTCGTTAAGATAACTTTACCACTAAGTCACACATTTGTGATTCAGATCTCAATATATTTCCATATAGGTTAATTGATAGCGAGATGTATGGATTAAAAACCGTTCTATTTCAAACTACACACATACCATGAAATAGTTCTAATTTATATTGAAATTATAAAATGCTGAAAATGACAATTGTTTCCATGCATATTTGTATACATCATTTTATGATTATTTTAATCTTGGTCAGATTTCAATCTATATTTATTTCTACCAACATCAGCACTAAAAATCGATGGATCTTGTGCAAATCCTTTTTGAATTGCTTTTAATAATTTTTTTTTTTAATGAAAAAAATTGTTTTTATTAGTTATTAAATGAGTTTGCAAGGCCTCATGAGGGGGCATGCCAAGAACTGGAAACCACTATGCTGGAATAAAAATTAATTGATTTTTAAAACAGTTGTATTATAATTTGAAAAAATCAATAATCAAAATGATAATTTTCTGCTTGATTAAAATTTGTATCATTACTAACTTATTTTGGATAAAATTTAAATATATTTAATTGTAATCATATCCCGTAAAAGTTTATATTGTTAATGGTTTTCATTATCAATAATAATTAAATTGATCTTAATTTTAAGCATCTTACAAATATATATTTATTTTATTATTTTTAGGTGGTCAAATAAGTTTTGACTGTTTTCCCGTTGGTTGGGATAAGCGCTTTTGTCTACGTTACTTAGAAGAAGAATTTAATGGAAAAATACATTTTTTTGGTGACAAAACTTATGTGGGAGGAAATGATCATGACATTTTTATTGATCCAAGAGTAATTGGTCATTCAGTCACAGACCCAAAAGACACTATTTCACAATTAAACAATTTATTTTTTAATAAAATATAAAGCAATACAAATATCTTATATTATATTGTATACATATTTTTAGCTTTATTATAAGCAGTTTATAAATAAAAATAATTATCACAACATTTGGAAAAGCTTAGATTAATTAAGTTTATACAAATTTAACAAGCTGATTATTGAACTCATTCATAAAAACAAATAATTGAGAAAACGTAGGTCTTTCATTAGGAGCAAGTGCCCAGCAGCATGCCATTACAGTAAATAATTCATCAGGACAATTAACTGGTTGATTCAGCCTAAAGCCATCTTGTAAATATGCAGACATTTCGAATGGATCTATATCCGCATATGGTTGTTGGCATAAAGTAAGAAGTTCCCATAAAAGAATACCAAAGGACCAGATATCAGATGCTGTACTAAACTTCTTGTGTTCTAAACTTTCAATTGCCATCCACTTGATAGGTCTATTTTTGTTGTCGCCCAAACAATGATAGTCACTAGGAAATAAGTCTCTTGAGAGAGCATTATCAGTGATAAGTACTTTGAATTCTTGATTTATAAGACAATTTCTAGCGGCAACATCTTTATGTAAATGCCTATTTTTATGCAAATATTGCATACCACTAATAATTTGTAAAGTCATATCAATTATTTCTCTAGTTGTTAATGTACAAGATAAATTTTCAGTTGTTTTACAAGTTTGTAAAAATTTTTTTAAATTTTTATTATTATTATAAGGATATAATAAAAATGGTTCTACATGTTGTTCAACAGATACTCCTTGAATAGTTAGAATATTCTTATGATTAAGGCCATACATACTTAAGCCTTCGTGTAAAAGAACAGATATTTGAACAGCGCTAGCTTGATCAGTAACAGTTTTCACAAAAACTTCTTCTTCTTCTCCATTTATATCAGTATAAGAACCTTTATAAACACGTCCAAAAGTTCCTTCCAATTCTATATTAAGTAATCTTACTCTTTGCCTTTGAATACTAAGTTCAACAATACATTCATGCAAATCTTTAATATTAGACTTTGATCCAGATAGTGATTTTTGATTAAATTTATTACTGGAATTCAATGCAGATTTTAAAAATGTATTTACTTCATTATTTTGGAAGCCTTTCACAATCATAAGATTTCGTGCGTTATCACGATGATAAGTAGATATCAAGCAACAAATAATAGCAAGACCTATTAATATTGATCCACCCGCAATCATATAATAGAAGAACACTTGTTCATAATAAAGTGGAAGTGAACGATTATCTTCTGTAGTATTAGATATTTCATTGAGATAATTGTCAACACAAAATTTTTTGAATCTAAGATGAATATTAGTTGAATCACTTTGCCAATTTTCTGATACTTGAACTAATACTTTAATAATTGCAATATCAGAATTAGGTAAACATGATAATGTAAAAGTAAAAGTTGATTTTGAATTAGGTACATCACCCTCCGATAGTGAATTAAGTTTTGGTAGAACTGTATCTTTATCTGATTGAATGGTTAATTTGTATAATAACTTATAATTGGTACTCCAAGTTAAGTTTAAAGTATTAATAAATGATGGCACTTCCAATGGATATTGCATGGCATTTAAATTGAGCTGATTGTGTCTGACATAGTATAAACGAGCAGATAAACCCATTAAGGATTCAACATCATTATAATCCAGGAACAAATCAAATTGTGAGCATTGAACAAAAGTAAGTAATAAGAATGGTAAAAAATATTTCATTATATTTTCGTGTGGTCACATGGACCTCAAAAGTGAATAAGTCATTTTGAACTTCTTTCATAAGTTACCTTGTAGGGCGTCTAGGGATAACGCGGAAGAGCTTTAGAACATTTCATTATCAAACACAAATATTTTCAATGAGGTAAATCAATAAAATTGGCAAAATCATTATTTTTTATTTAAAAAAATAACCAAATAGCTAGACAGTTAAAAACACACTAATAAAGTAATTTTTAATTCATTTTTTAAATAAAATATAAGTACAATAAAGATTGTGTAAACAAAAAACATTTAATTTATAAATGATATCACTAAAACAGGCACGCCAACTGTACCAGTCGGAAATTCTATATTATTCCTCATGAAGTCTTATCATTTGTAGTGTGATAAAATTATCATCAGAAATTTTAATGTATTAGAATATTTAAATTTATAATTTGTCTTAAAATTAAATTTTTATCTATAAATTTATTAAATATTGAGAAAAAATAATTTTTTTTGACAGATAGTAAGTATATTCTGGAAATCTTAGCCTTGTCTTATTAAATAAATTTGGACAGAAACACAATTAAATATTAGAAACCAACAGTAAAAAACACCTTCTTCTACATTTGAAAATATATAAAACATTTAATTTTTTAATTTTTTTCGGAGAAGAAAAAACAGGCTAAAAAAATTATTTAGGAACTCTTACTTAACGTCTCAGTTTTTTGTTCTCATTATAAATACTAATAGTTGAGTTAATATAAATTTCCTTGAAATTTAAATTTAAATATAATAGAATTTTAAAATATCCATATTTGATTATAATCTTATTTAGAAACACTATTGGTATAAAAGAAAGCCAAATGAGAAATAAATTTTTAAGGGTTGTGAAACTTAGTTTTACTTAAGTTTAAAATCTAATTAGGACCTCTTAATTATATAATTAACATTATATATCTTTGTTATTAAACGTCTATTCAGAAATATGTTAGGCTTTCATAAAAAGCAAAAAGTATATCTATTAGATTTTGAGCTAGTTACTAAAAATTATTATTTTCTATATTTTATTTACTATTATTTTAGCAAATTAAATATATATTTTAAAACTGAATCATTAAATTATGTTATAAAATAAAAGAAAATCTAATAAAGTTCAATGAGTTTAACTAAAGATGCGATGGAAATGTGTGGCAAACATTGTAAGAAAATATGCTACAAAATCCAATCAGTTCCATGTTGGTATAGTTGGTGCAGGCCCAGCAGGATTTTATTGTGCTCAGCAATTGATTAAAGTTAGAAATATTTCATAAAGTAAAACAATTTATTATTAATAAATAATTAATTATAATTATAATTAATAATTAACTAATATTATAAATAATAATTTTAATTTGTTAATATTTAGATTTTTTTTTTTATTAAATTACTATAGATTATTCCTGACTGCCAAATTGATATTATTGAAAAATTGCCTGTTCCATTTGGTCTTGTGCGTTATGGAGTGGCTCCTGATCACCCAGAAGTTAAAAATGTAATTAATACATTTACAAAAATAGCTTTGCACAAAAATGTACGTTTTATAGGTAATGTTACACTTGGGCAGGATTTAACTTTATCTCAGTTGAAACAGTCATATAATGCAGTTGTTTTGGTAAGTTCTTTCATGATAAATTATAAATTATTTCATTTAAATAATATTTTTATTTTTATACTGGTATTTAGGCGTATGGTGCTGAAGAGGATAGAAAATTAAATATACCTGGTGAAAATTTATCAAATGTTATATCAGCTTCAAAATTTGTTGGATGGTATAATGGCTTACCAGCCAATAAAAGTATTCATGAAAATTTGAATTTGGATGTTGAAGATGCTGTAATTGTAGGGCAAGGAAATGTAGCTTTAGATATTGCTAGAATACTTTTAACACCAGTTGATATCTTAAAGGTCAGTATCAGTAATGTTGGTTTTCATATTTGTAACGACTCGTGAAAATTTTGTTGAAATTTTACAATAAAGATAAAACTCATGATAAAAAAATAACTTGTGTATTAATTTATTAAACTGGTAGAAGAAAATAATAATATCCAAAAGTGTAAGCAATGCTATTATCTTCAACATATTGTACAATTTTCTATTAAGTTCTAAAAATTGTTAAATAAAATACATTTTATTGTATGGAGGCTTAAAATTAGTCCTTGGAACTTTATTCATTTATGAAGTTTATTTTAACCATCCTGAATACATTAATAATAAATAAATGTGTCATATTTATTTTTTTTACACTAAACAATGTATATTAATTAGGAATTTTGAGGAGTTGTAGGGGCATCACTGCTCCTAAAACAATAAATGTGCCCAATAAGTGATTTTGTTATAGGAGGGTATGAAAAATATTTATGATAAAAATCATAAAGGGGGAGGGGTACACCCCAGAATATTTTTTATTTGTTTATAACTATATCAAGATGTTTTTATGATAATTATGTTTTTAAATATGTGTAATTGACATTATTTTTTTAAGCCTGTTTTTAATATTTAATTTATTTTAGAATATCACTATATTAAAATAATCTATATACAGTATGATTTTTTTTATCATAACCCATTCAATTACTTACAGAATAAAAACAATTAAAACATTTTTTTTTTTTTTTTGTATCTTAAAAAGTATTACATAGTTAATAATTCAAGAACAATGTGTTTAAAAAAAATGTTTAAATTATATTTATTCTGTAAGTAATTGAGTGGGCTATGATAAAAAAATCACCCTGTATAAATAGTGATCAAGACTTAAAATTAATAATTTAATATTAGTATAACAATCAGTATCTTATATATATAATTTCCAAATTATAAAATATTTATAATGAAAATTATACAAAAATTAAAAATGCAACTATGCATAAATATTTTATACATTTTTTATTTNACGGAGATCTAATACCTATTCTCCTCCAATTTGACAGCCACTGGTCTCTTAGATAAATTTTCATGTTGCTAGATGTGGCTGAAGTGGTCCAAACAAATTTTATAAATGCTTAAAATTCTGAGTATTATTTATAATATTTTCAACTATGCATAAATATTTTATACATTTTTTATTTTTAATTAAACTCGATGTAGATTGAATTATTGAACAATATAAATAACTATCTGTTATTCAAGATTTTTTTTGTGATTAAAAAATAAGACCACTAGAAGTTATTTTATTGTACTTAAAGATATTATTCAGTATAGTGTATTTAAATAACTGTATGGCTATGAAAAATAATTCAGTATACACCTTAACACCTTGCATCTGTGTTTTTTTTTTTTTTTTTTTTTTTTTTTTTTTTTTTTAAA
>NW_026099575.1:26526257-26651011 GCF_025091365.1 Daktulosphaira vitifoliae | reverse complement strand
TTTTTTTTTTTTTTTTGACAAAATTATGTTGTTGATATTGAAAAGTTATCTTTTCAATGATTATTGAAATAAAACTTTTTTCATGAAAACTTTTCACTACCATATCTCTGGTCACTTATATAAATACAAAATCTTAAGAAAAAAAATTTTTCAGAAAACTGATATCACAGAGTACAGTTTGGAAGCTTTATCTCGAAGCAGAGTGAAGAACATAACTCTTATAGGTCGACGAGGTCCACTCCAAGTATCATTTACTATCAAAGAATTTCGTGAAATACTTAAATTACATGGAGTTAGCACAAAATTTCAAAATGGACAAATGAATGGCATTGATGAGCTTATTGGTGGTAATTATTTATTTTTCCCTTCTTCTGATTATATCAATATTAGCCTATAAGATAATTATTTTTATTATTAAATGTTTCATTTTTATGAAATATCTTAAAGAATAAATGCATATACTTATTAAAAGTATATGTTTGTTATACTAGTTACTTGTTAAGTCTACCTAGCAAGTGTGTTAAATTAGTCTTATATAATAATATATAACTAACCACTAATAATATGTGCAGGATAAATTTGTATATAAGTATATCTACATTTCTAAATTTGAATGATAAATAAAAATGATATTCCATAATTTAAATGATAGTTTAAGTTTTTCGCAATTCTAAAAAAGAAAAAATATGGTTTAAAATCCTCCAAATATTATCATTTGTAAATATAAAAGAAAATTATGTCTATTTAAGCACACTGCTCTTTTTATAAAGAATAACATAACCCATTTAAAATAAAACCTGTTTTTCTAAATTAGCTTATTTTTCTCCATATGTAGTTTCACCTTTACTGTTATTTAAAATTTACTGAATATACATTATATTTGAAAATGTGATTGTTTATTTTGTCCTATGGAAAAATTTTCTTCAAATTTCCTTTATTTAGAAAAAAATTAAAAGATTTTAGAAATATTAAAACTTTTATTTATATTTTCAGGTTTACAAAGGCCTCGCAAACGTTTAATTCAACTCATGTATGATGCATCAAAAAATAATATTGATGAAGAAAAGAAATTCAATATTTTATTTCTAAGAACTCCTATATTAATAGAAGGATCTGAACATGTAAAAGGAATTTTACTATCAAAAAACTTATTAGAAGGTTCATAAGTTTAATCTTAATAATACTAAAAAAAAGTAAACAACTAATGTTATAACAATGTTAGTGTAGCAGGAAGATCTATTTAAAAAAATATAAATCATTATCATTTTTTGGTTATTTATGTATATTATTTTAATTAGTAATGATAAAGCTATGTGCTAAATTTTTTTTTCATAAAGATTATTCTTAAATAATTTTGGATTTATACATTCAAATAAGCTATAAAATGTTCAATACTTTAATGTATAGGTGTAATTTAAAAATTATATATATAAAGATATAGAATTTAGCTTCTCTATTAGATTTATTTGTCTCCTCCCTTCTATTTTTAAAGGTATAGTTTTTTTTTTGTGTGGATACAAATATGTCTGAAAGCTCAGGTCTCTACAGCCCCTATGGAAGTACACTAAATTTTTACTATTGAAATAAAATATACTATAATGAAAGACCATTTTATTACAAAAGGTTTATATTTATGGACATTTTTTCAATGCAAAGTAAGGATAATGGAATAATTGTTACTCTAAGAATTTAAATGAATATAAGTAGACATGCTCCTAATAGTTAATTTATGTACTGACATTAAACCGAGAAAAATGGAGTCATTTATATTTATACATAGTCATATGTACATCTTCTCTCATTAAATTTATGGTGAATTTTTTTCATTTTTCATATCTAATTTGTTATTACTAAATGTACATAATATTACTTATCTCAATAGTTTTTAGCATATGAGTTATATTTAGGAATTCACGATTGTCTCTATAAAAGCGAAGTGTAACCCCCATCTTTTTTGTTTTTATTAAAACATTGGATAGTTTAATTTTAATTTATCAGAACTTTAGAATTTGTTCTATAAAATGATTAATAAAGGTCCACTTTTTAAAAATAAAAAAGTTTTTAGCTTAATGCTTGTTCAGAGATTCTGACACCTCTGGAAATTTCGCAGTCCCAATCCTTCTGGGTTAGTTACATACCTAATAAAATCTAAAATTTTGCACAATTGCATACTTATTAATATATATATATAGGAAATTTATCACTTTTATTTATTTGTTTGTTTGTTTCAACAGACTGTTCAATAAAAATTGAATATCAAATGATTATTTACATTGATAAAAATACATATTAAAAATTGTTCATTTAGTGATAATAAAATTAGAATACAAAACAAATACATAAAAATTATACAAAAAAATATGAACTTCAAATTATTGTATTAATTTATTATTAAAACATTAATTTATAAAAGTAATTAATGACCAAATATATAACTTTGAATAATTATATTTAGGAGAGAAAGCAAAAATAACAGAACAAAAAAATAAACTTAAATGTGATATAATTTTCCGCAGTATTGGTTATAGAAGTATCCAAATAGATCCTGAAATACCATTTGATAAATTGACTTCAACGGTTCCT
The DNA here is from genome assembly GCF_025091365.1 of Daktulosphaira vitifoliae. NCBI lineage: Eukaryota > Metazoa > Arthropoda > Insecta > Hemiptera > Phylloxeridae > Daktulosphaira > Daktulosphaira vitifoliae. The sequence continues at coordinate 26,648,428 of NW_026099575.1, read as the reverse complement.
CAAAACACAGGTACATATCTTAATAGTTTCTAATAAAATTTAAATTATTAAACACCTACTAAATTATTTAACTTTTAAAGGTTTATATAGTGTGGGATGGTTGTCATCAGGACCAGTAGGAGTAATTCTATCTACCATGAGCCAAGCTTTTCAAATTGCTGAGCTAGTTGGAAAACATTTTAATGAAGGGTTGATTAATGAACCTAAACCAGGATATAATAATATTTCCAGACTTCTTCTCAAAAGAAGTAAGTGTAACACTAAATCAGTTAAATATTAGTGAGTTAATTCCACTTGTAAAATTTTAGATGTTATAACAGTTGATTGGGAAGGATGGACTAGAATTGATAAAGAAGAAATCACAAGAGGCATGAAATCTAATAAAATAAGGGAAAAAATTGTGGATATAGATGAAATGGTTCAAATAGGAGGCAATATATAGAGATTTAATTTTATTCGGCTGTATATTTTTATTTTTATATTTTTTTTGTTAAATATAAAAACATATCTATTTATTAATACTTGAAATTTGTATTTTAATGTAGAGCATAATTTTGTTGAAATGTATTAATGTTTTAAGTAAAAAATGAACATAAAATACAAAATTAGTAAACATTATGATTTGATGGATTAACACAAGGTACAATTATGTTATACTGGATTATACAGAGTGTTCAATAAGTAAGGAAACTGGTGAATTGTTATAAACAATGAGAATAGAAACCCTTTACCATAATTACTGAATACCCTATATGTTTTCACCTGAATGTGTTAAAGCATTCGTAGATTGTCATATTGCTTGAAATATTTACGGATGTGTCCACGTTTTCAGTTTAGAGCTGACGTTTCGGACTCGTTGCAGAGTCCATCTACTTAACAGTATAGTTACAACGACTAATCTGTAACTATTGCTCTGAAGATAGACTCTGCAACAAATTCAAAACTGCAGCTCATAACTGGATGTGACTTGGACAAAAGAGGATATTTCTGTTACTAGATATATTTGGAAAAAGTATTTTTTAATTATTTTTTAGGTTTACTAATAGTCGAGAAATTATTTCATAACAAATGCCTATAAGCAACAATTTTTGCAAACATTTTATATTATGAGTGACAGTGATTATTATAAACAATCTTATAAACCTACTAACGTCAAATTTATAACCCTAATTTATTGATTTTATGGAAAATTCACATTATTAATGTAATTCGAGATTACTTAGAATTTTTATATGAATTTTAGAGTATAATGATTCAATAGGCGAAAGATGAATAGTTATTATTAAAACACTATTAGAAATTTAAAAGCAAATGATTTAATTTAGAGAGTTAATACTCGTATTCAAAAGTTCTCAGACACTTAATTAACAGGTATGTTAACAGAGAATGACCCGGGTCCATAAAAAATTCTCGTAATAATGAAAAAATATATAATTTAGTAACATTAAGTTATTTTCGTCGACAGACTTTGAAGTAATTATGGAAAATATTGAATAGTAACTATCGAATTCCATAGTTAGTTAGTCTATTAGAATAGTTTTTAAACTTTTAGTAGTTTTTTCAAATAGTAGATATTGTATGCTAAAAATAAACTAGCTGCATAAAAAACATTAGATAGTTTAAAATACTCATCACTATTTTGAAGGGCTTTAAATGTCTCTAAATGAAGAATTTATAAGTATTGATTTTACATGTAGCTCTCCTAAACACGTAACTTAAATATTTGTAGCCTCCTAAACAATTTACTATATGACTAACTTTTTTTAGACATATATATATATAGACTCGTTGCAAAGTCTTCAGAGAGACAGTTACAGGTTCGTGGTCGTAACTATACTGTCGGCTTAGTATGTTTACGATATGTTTTTATATCAGTTGATAACTGATAACATCGATGTTGTTTATCTGTTGTTGTTTTTGTCGTGTTGTTGTTGACAACTGTCAGTTTGTTGTTTACATCCGGTTTTTATTTTTGTTTTTGTTTACAGCATCTTGGCATTTATATTTTTCTTTTCTACATTAAGTTATTTTCTTTGTTGATTTCTTGTTGCCTGGTGTATGAAAGATAATCAAGTCTTGTTAACAGTCCATCCATTGCTCTGTTATAATATTCTGGACATTTTTTGATTACCAATGTAGAAAAGGAAGAGTTAAATGCCAAGAATACCGTAAACAACAACAAAAACTAAAACTCGATGTAAACAACACACTGACAGTTGTCAACAACAACACGACAAAAACAACAACAGATAAACAACATCGATGTTATCAGTTATCAACTGATATATAAACATACTGTAAACAAGCTAAGCCAACAGTATAGTTACAAGCACAAAAATATGGATACATCCGTAAACATTTCAAGCATTAAATATATATATATATAATTTTTTTTAGATTCTATGCGATACTGAGAAGGTATTAATTTTACTATGATATGTTTAGTTATTTTTTTTTGTGTCAGTCACTATTTTTTCTCGGTTCTCACTGGACCGATTTTTCCTAAAAATACGTCAAAAGTTCACAAATCATATCTAGTTGAAGATATTACACTCTAAAATTAGAAATTTTCTCTCGTTCACCATAAATGGTGAATATCCCCCCAAAAATTACGATTTTTAAAATTGGTAAATTTTGATATTTTTTTCACTTTTTTTAAAAAATTGCCATAATTTATTAAAAAGTGAACAAATCAAAATATTTTTTTTTCAATTAAAACCTTAGATGTTTCCCTTTCATCTGATATCAGTTTTTTTTGAAAATCTAACACTTGACCTGCTCACGGGGGGTATTCAAAATAGAAACTTCTTTATAAAAGTCGAAATTTTCAACTTAACTTTTGAAAATGTTCCAGAAATACTGTGTCCTTTAAAGATATGTTAAATTAAAACTTATGTTACGTACTATAAATTAAAAAAAAAGTATTGTCCCCACAATTTATCTTCTACGTGCAAATGGCTGCCGTAGTTAAAAACGTGCTTTTTTGTGTTAAAATTCTCGATTTCATATTTTACATTTTCAACTTTAAATTGCTATAACTTTTTGAAAAATGTATGGTTCAACACGATTTTTTTTTAGAAATCCATTATATGTACTCCTTTTTATACAACATATTTTTTCTTTTAATCAACCCATTTCTCCTTATACAGGGAGCGTTAAAAACTTAAAAATTACGTATAAAAAGCTATTTTTTCAACTTAAGTTTTGAAAATGTTCCTGAAATATTACGTCCTTTAAACAAATGTTAAATTAAATCTTATTTTACGTACTATAATTTAAAACAAAAATGTGTCCCGACCACTTGCCTTTTATATGTAATCAAAAAAATATTATTTTTGTGTAAAAAGTCACCGTTCTTTATATTATCATAATTTTTTACATCAATTTTAGTTTCGATGAACGGCTGAGATGGTATTAATTTTTTATTTCAATATTTTAGTTCAAACAGTATAGTCATACAATAGGGAGTGCTATGTATAGAAAAGTAATATACAAAGATAGTCAATTTTTGTTGTTGTTAAATTGAGTATCTTTAAACAGTCTATTGTATGTACAGTTTGGTTTGGTATCAAATATTATTTAAAAATATAGTTTGAAGAGTGTTTTAGACTTAAGTTACACAACGTTTTTGTGTTCAACTATATTTTGATAGAATTTAATAGTGTTCAAAATTACTCAAACAAAACTACAATATAATTAAGATATAATTATGATAATATATTTTCTATTTTTGAAGAAACATAGAATTTGTTAGCCAAATAATCAATTTAAATGCTCTTATGCTTAAAAAAAATATTCTTCACAATAAAAAAAAATTACTTAAATGTATATGTTTCATGATAAATAATTAATTTTTATACTGGTCAAAATATTTACTATGGAAACGATAATTTATGTAACGAACTAATAAACCAAAGATTTTAACGACAGTTGATTTGAAATTAGAAGCGGTAAAAAGAATATTGCCCATAAGTGCTGACTAAAAGGCTATTGCAAAATTCAGTGGAGACATTAAGACACTTGGCAAGGCGGAACAGTTCTGTATGAAGCTTAACGAAATTCCGTGTTATCAGTTGAAGATCGACCTTAGAATGTTAAAGGAAGAGTGGCCTCTCATATATTCGGAATCTCTTGAGACTTTAAAAAATTATCAACAGACTTGTTCCACTTTAATTAATGACAAATCGTTGATACAATTTTTGTCCGTTATATTACATTTACACAATAAATTGAACGCAATAAGTGTGAATGATATTTTTAAGTCTTTATAATGAGAATTTTTTAGTATGAAATCAATACGCATTAATATGTTGTATTAATTTTATACTCAAATGACATATATTTAAGAAACACACAAAGTTGTATATTATTTTATCGTTAATATATTTTGTTTTTCATGCTTATTGAGTAATTATTATTACTTGAAACTACAAAATCAAAAGAAAATATAATAATGTATTATACGTTAAAAAAGTTAAATAATAATATGATATTAATTAAAACATGATTATATTAGGGAAGTTATGCTGGTGAAGCATACGGTTTCATATTGGGTACTTTGCCTAAATTAAAGGATAATCGATCTATCAAACCAAACGTTACCTTCTCATCCACTTGGCTGTAGAAATGGCTGAAAAGTGTACAAATAACACTTTTAGTTTTTTGAAGTTGTGTTCGTCATTGAATAAATTGTCAAAAACTTTGTTTGAATCTTTGGTAATCGAGCTTCGTAATTGTTCTCGTCAGATAAAAAAATTTAAATCTGAACTAGCACAAAAGAGCTATTCTAAAGTTATTAAGGAATATCTAATAGAGTTTACCAGTCAAGCAGACAAGGATATTGATGTGCTTAATGATAATTTTAAAGCAACGGTAGATCACATACAAAGTTTATCATCTCATTTTGGCGAGGACTTAAAATCTTTTAACGTGGAAGAATTTTTTTCTACACTCCATAAATTCTTTGAACAAATTGATATTATCGTTAAAGAAAATGATAAAAACAAATCTTATACTGAATCTAAGGTTAAGAATGATCAAAAGAACGGTTTTACAAGCAAATATGTTGATACCAATGTTATTAAAAATACACTTTCCAGATCCGTAAACAGACAACTCAGTAATAGAGAATTGCTTATGAAACAAATAAAAAAGGCTCTTTTTCTTTAAAAAGTATTCATTGATCATATTCCTACTTATGAAAAAGTGTAATTTGAACATTTTTTTTCTACTTAATTTTTATTTTTTATTCCTGATTGTATATTTCACTTATTATGATTTAATTTTTTTTTTCTGAAATTATTATTATGCACATGCATTTTATTTTTCTACTTTGGTTTTTACTTAATTTTCCTTATACTTATAAATGTTTTTATGTATATTTTCGTATTGCAAATAAAAAAAATTATTGTTAATATATTGGTTGCAATTAATGAAATACTGAGTCTTTCAAATCTATATCAAATTTATGTTTTTAATGTAAGTAATAATATTAAAAAAAAATCTCTCATCAAAATTTCTATTACGTGAAATTAATAATCCATGTAAAAACATACTATTTCCACAATGTAAATGTACTTAAATATTAAAAAAGAAAAATATCTCGCCAATTGGTTTTCTTTAAATAATTTGTTTTTTAAGTAAAATTTCGATTATAATTTTTCATTTTTTTTTATGTGTTTTATATACGTAATCGCATTGAAGCGTTTTATGATAGTCATGTTATTACTGTCAGTTTTCAATCTATTTCATTGTATAATGATGAATTTAAAAAAATGTATAGATTGAAATTTTATTTATTTTTATAACAAGTTTTGTAATATTACTTTGAAAGTTTACAAAGTAATGAAAACCATAAATTGTTTGGCCACAACGAATAAATGTTTTGTAACTTCCATGGTGCTATGGAAATATAAAAAATTGGATCTCCAAACTATTGGGTGAAACAATATATTGTCGGATCATAGTAGGATTATTAAGAGTCGAAAAAAATATGTTGTTCAATTTTAGAGTTATAATTAAATTAAGTTACTACAAAATACTAAAAAAAAGAAAATGTTTTACATATTTGACCATGTCATAATAATATGAAATATAGAAATAACTGTAGACTTATAATTAATTTAATCTATAACTGATTTCCGTTAAGTCGTTGACAATTGATGTAAACCAAAACCTTATAACAAGATCTCACATAATACGAGTCCATTGAACATGGAATACGCAAGAAAAAGAGTGGTTAAATTTAGGAGACTTTATTAGAAAAAAAAAGACAAGTTAAACTAACACGAGGTAAATAACGGACCGGTCAAATAACCTCGTCTGCAATTAAAGTATTCCTTATGATAGTGATTAAAATCACTGTCAGATATTGTCTTTATTTGTCTCTACTATGCCGTGGCCCACTGTGCTTCCGTTTTTTATTAAGATAATGAAAAACTCTTAGAAAGCCTTAAACATAAGCGTAACTTGAAAATTTTGTCTATGCAGACTATTTCATAATATTGAATAATAAATTAATAGAAAGCTTTATCATCTACTCTTCCAAAAAAATTATCTTAAATTATGGGATCTGAAGCCACCACAGCTCCCATGATAATTACGGTAATGGTCTAAGTCTATATTATAGTCTTTTTTAAATGTCATTTAATGACCTCTCAACTAGAAAATGTTAAGTTTTTCTTTTTTTACAGTGACCAGCGTAGTCACCTAGAAAACAGTGGTTTCAACCTAGTACTCTCCGCCACAGTAATTAGTTGTCGGACATTGGATGTGATAGTATTTACCCGCGAGTAGTCTCATCTAAAGTTTTGTTATGATTTGTTTAGGCCAAGAATTAAATATTAAAAGTTGTTCACTTAGAAATAAACTATGTAATTGTAATATTACTTGAATTTAGTCTAAACGTTTAATTAAGAGGAAAAATAATAGTTAACAGAAACATAATTCTCGTATGAGAGGACGGAAACCTGTATAGCTCAGCGGTATTGAATCCGAACCTCAATATCTGCACATCGCCGAAACACAACGCGTTTTCGATCGATCAATACTTATCGTTGGGTCAATATTATTGACTATAATTTATTAAATAACTAAGTTTTATAGCACAATTTATAATATAATACAATTTTTTTTTTTTTAAGAACAATTTATTAAGCGCATATTTTAAGTGCATATCATTAATTAAATAATACACTGAGTGATTCGTCCCTTCAAGGATAAAAAATTTAACTTAAATTTTCTTTTTAACACGCTTAAATTAGTTTCACCTGTATGTTTGTAACTTTCCACGCGCCACTTGTTATTATTTTTGCGTATACCGTCGTCTATGGCCTTGAGACTAGACTGTTGTAACGCATTCACCCCACTCCGCTCACCAACCGGCAACACTTCCTGTTTAATTTTATTTTTGATTTTCGTACCCGTACGCATGTAGGGATACGAAAACCAAAAATATCATTGATCAATATTATAATATTAAAATAGCGTATCATCAATATTATTTATATATATAAACAAATTTTTATTGTTTATTATTTATTATTTAAAGATTCAAATTTTTTTGAGTTAATATACATGTATAATATATAAGGGATTACAAATACAGGTAGCTATTTGGTTTTTATGACGATATTCGCAAGTATATAGTCTTTATTATCAATGGTAATAAGACACATTGTTGTGTGTTTATAAACACACTAACTGACAATACAGAAATTATATCTATTGATAGTCATAATTGACAATAAACACTCCGTGACTGTGACAGCGATGTCATATCAAAGGTTTCTTTTTTAAAATTGTTTAAAGATTTGCATTTCAAATACAAGTTCATCAATCATTTGGTTATCATAATACTGGAGACAACAATAATCTTTTTCAATAGGCCATAAATTATTTTTGTTGTCGTTAATAAGAAAATTTTCCACATCGGGCGCTCAACAATGTATAATAGTAAAATCTTGCGTTTATGTAATATTATGCGTCTATAAATAGACATGAATTATTTAAGTTAAGATTTCTATGTGATGGAAAATATCGAGTAGTACCTTTGATCATTAACGACTACCGTATGTTAAACAGCAAATTATCAATAGAAAATTGATGAAAACTCACTATTCTTAAACAAAATAACACAAGAATAGTTTATCGGGTAAAAATAATGATAAGAACAAAATTGTTTACAATTTTTTTTCCATCATATCGTCAAACCAAAAATAATGTTTTCCATTAAAGACAATTAAAGTTTAGGTATTTTATTCTTGAAAAGATGAAAAAACATAATTAAAAAACTACATATTATAGTATTTTTAAAATCAAATAATATATTCTTTCGCGAAAATTTAAAATTTTCAAGTTTCCAAGAAAATTGTTAAAAATATTATTCTTAAACATTATGTATAACATATATATACATTAATCCTGCGACCTGTGCCATCTTAGTCACTTGTGCCGTCCTACTAGGTGAATCAAATAATTTGTCTGATCAACACCTCATGTCATACGCCGACCACCCGCCGCAAAAATATAATAGACTACATGAAGTTGATAGTATATTTGCTATGCAGAATGTTCAGTAAGTAGAGAAACAGGTCGATTGTAAAAAGTAAAGAGAACAATATCCGTTTCCTCACTTACTAAACACCTATACAAACTACTTATAGTCTTTGAATATACGTTGAAGTCATCTTCGTGACACCTTATCACATGCATCGTTTGAATTTCGCTTATTATTTTCCACACGTCGTCAACCAACTACGCTATTGGAAACTGGTCAACTAATTAGATTTCGTGCATTATTCTTGTCTCTTTTTGTGTGTTATACTTGTTTATTAGTGAGAATAAACGGCTCTACGTCAATCTTCAAATATTGTGTCACATACATTTATTCCGTGTCAGTTTTACATAACACTCCTTATCAATATATAGTTATTCTAAACGTATCATTACTGCGCCTTTAGGTTATTATAGTATTATCATATTAATAATATACAGTGGCGATCCAATAATTTTACCATGGGAGGAGATGAAAAACATTCAACAAATCATCATGAGAGCTGTGTCCCCTACATAACAGCTTTTTTAGTGTCATTACTCTATCAAGATGTTATTATGAACTATTAGATACGTATAGATAGCTTTATTCTTATTAAACCTCTTTAGAATATTTAATTTAATTTAGAATAGTACATCGTTAAATTTACTTACTTATAATTAATAACCAAGACTTAAAATTTCATCTCTCAAATTTGTAAGATTAAAACTTTTTCCATATTAACTAATTTCAATAATTTTTAAATTTAATATCTTATAAAAAGTTTTCAAAATATAAAACATATATAATAAAAATTATTTAAAAAAACTGTTATTTAAAAGATATATAATAGCGACTAGCTCAGCATCATTGAAATTCATGATTGTCTCACATTTTATGAATGTCACAAAATTGGATTATAATTAATCCTTAAATTACCTTAAATTTGACGCCAAAAATAAATACTGGCATAAATCGCTCACGTGTGAATACTAGGCACAGACGAGGTTTTTTACTAATGCGGTTTTCTACTCGCGATCGCTAGTGGTTAAACTGCTTAATGTGTAACTAGCTTAATAAATTAAATCACGTTCAGTAAATGAATTTATCGCAAGATATTAATTATGGTGTATACATAAAAAATGTTGTAAAATTAACGAATAAAAATCATTTTATGTTTTATCTACAGAGCAAAATCTAGTGATAAAAATAAATCAAATATTTTTAAAATGTTATCATAACTAAGATTTTTATTGACTGATCATAATAATATATATTTATGAACAGTAAATAAATATATAATATTCAGTGTTATTAATTATATGCATTTATAAATTTTGAAGGGTCCTAAGCTTTTGCAGCTTAGTTGTAGGATTATATAGTAACGCAGAAATATTTTTTGTTTTAAGAAGGAGATTAACCTCTGTAATCTCCCCCAAAACTAAAACATTAGAAAATTACTACTTAGTTTTCAAGTCAACTAATAAAAGTTTGACTGATGGTGTATTCAAATTAACTTAACTTAAATGTTTAAATGCATGTAAATCACAGCTCTGATAATATTAGTAAATAAAATAAAACCTAAGTTTATAAATAATCGGCGTGAGGAGAATTTTTAAACTACGAACTTTTTTTAATGTGAAATATTTACTGAGGTTGATCAGCCTAGTTGTTGTCTCTTCCAACTCGGCTTACAATACGTCCACTCTCTAGCGTTTACGCTATCTTTTTATGCTAAACCAGGTACTGTAATAAAAATAAGGTAAACATTAATAAAGATTTAAATAAAAATTTGAACAAATATAATATCATTACATTTTTTTGCCCAGATTTTTAGTTCTATTCTTTTGCTTGACATGTTTTTACTTTTAATATGTTTCATTTAGTTTGAATTATATAAAATAAATAGAATTTATATTATATATTTTAATTTATCAAAATAATAACCTAATCATTTTTTTTTTTTTTAATTATTTGAAATACTTAAAATTTATATAAAATTAAAATTTAGTTTTTAAACATTTTAGGTGAATTTTTATTTTAGATATTATTAAATGATGTAGACTTAATATTATTTAAAACAAATTAAAATTTGACACCCTTTATTTATAAATAGTTACAGAAAAAAGTTAATTAAATAATAAAAAATTTATTTATTTAACTAGACATAACAAATAATTTTTAATAACAATAACTAAAATCAATTTTTACAGAAGACCAACTCTTAATTAAAATTAAAATTAAGTAATAAAGTTAAAAGATAATAATAACAGTAAAATCACATACCATGAAGATTCGGATTCGTTGATATTTTTTTTTATAAAGATTGGTGTATTATGTAAATTTTATATAGAACTGTAATTTAATTAATGTAAATTACAAAGTACATTTTGTCTCAAATAAAATGTAAACAGAAAATTTTAAACTGTCAACAACAATTTTTACTTAAAGTAGAACAAAAAAGAAAAACAACACTAATATATAGAATATGGTGATGGAATTTTGGTACCCAAAATTGACTAAGCTGACATTATAAACAGCATACATTTTCTAAATGCATTCAATTAACAATAGTAATGGACTATAAATAACAAGGAAAAACCCAACCGGATGGTCTACTAACAGCAATAATATTAGTATAATAATATAGACCATTAAACGATTTATATTGCTAAAATTTTGAACAATAAATTCAATCAATTGTTTTTAGTAGATGAAAATATATTTTAAAAGCTACGACAAATTCATTGATTATTTTTAATTCGATGGACAGATATTTGAGGAAATTAATACTGAAGTCAATCGAGCCACAAGTAGCAAGAGTGACAAATTCAAATAAAAGATAAATTCATAATTAAACTGGCAACGTGGTGTTCATAGTGTTAACAATGTTTTTAACGCTCTGTCCGTTTCAATTATAAAGACTTATGAAAGAAACTTTACAAGTTTGCTTATAAACTTATTTCTATAATTTGGCCAGAGAAAACATAACAGAGTGACTATTGGGTATAATAATATCTTACCGTTTGACAGCCGAAGTTCTGTCATGCAATATGTTTACAGTACTACACATTTATGACACTTTAATTTTATTCATCCAATTATTTGTGTTAGTCGCTCTTCAAATTAAAATTAATCAAAGAATTTGTGGCCATTTATTGTTTAAATTTATTATTATACAATTACTCTCTTGTATAGTATATTAGTATTTAGATATGATTATTTTTATAATTAGACGTTTATAGGCCGCGAATTTTCACCCGTATACATACAAAAAAAGTAATAATTTCTGAAGTACTGATCAAAAAATTATTTTTTTAAATATATGTTTTACATTACTATCTTACAAGTATGTTAAATATGTATGTTGTCATTAAAAAAAATAAAGTTGGTATCCTTATAAGGGATAGAGGACGAAACTAAAAAGTATTTAACCACTTAAAATTTGAGATATAAATAGTACTTCATAAAGCTAAAAAAATATTTCTAATATTACTACTTTAGGAGCAATTAAGTTGTCAATAATAAATGAATCACATTTTAAAGCTAATTAAACAACATTATAAATATATAATTAATAATATTTCACACAATTTTTATTTAACAGTCTTATAAATTTATTAAGTTCACAACTTTATAAACAATTAGTTATATTTTAAAATTTTTAATTAAAAGTTATTATAGTTCATAACTCATTAAATTATATATATAATCTCCAATAAATTATAAAAAGAAAATTTAAAACTTTCATGAAATATAACGAACATTTTTGCTAAAAAAAGAATAACATTAATGTAGTAAAAGTGGTACTTGAATAATTTATACCAAAATAGACCAAGCCGAGATAATAAACATTTTATAAATGCAATTTATTTACTATACTAATGATCGATAAATAAGTAATAGAAAAATAACTAAACCAGACGGTCTATTAATAGCAATAATTTTAGTATATTTGAGCGACAAATTCAATAAACCATTTTCAGCGGACGGATCAGATATTTTAATAAATATAGTTTAAAAAAACTAAAAAAACACGATTTTAAGCACATCGAACTAAAAAGTTAAAAATAATTATGAACAAAAAATGCTAGTATTATTGTGATATAAAAGCATCGGGCGCTCAATATACGAAAAATATGGCACAAAGCACCCACGCTTTTATCACAATAATACTAGTATTTTTTGTTCATAATTATTTTAAACTTATTTTAAAAATTATTTTTAACTTTTTAGTTCGATGTGCTTTAAAAGCGTGTTTTTTTAGTTTTTTAAACTATATTTATTTTTCACTTTTTAATTTCATGTTATGATAGTAGTTATTATCAATATCGTGGTTGTAACGGGTAACGGAAAATCAGGGATCGATTCCGGGGAGGGTGTCTGAGAAACGGCTGTGGTAGCCGTTTCTCAGACGCCTGCTGCTTTCCTTGGATGTGGTATCCAAGGAAAGCAGCAAGCGCGTAAATTACCCACATCCGGAACATGGAGGTAGTGACGAAAAATGACGATACTGGATTCATCCTTTGTAATCGGAATGAATGAGTTCTATATCTCTAAATAAGAATAAAGTGTGTTAATATATATTTTTAATAGTAATTAGAATATATATATATATATACATGTAAAGCGACTTAAGTACGTAAACGTATCATGTACTAGGTATAGCCGTGTTTTGTGGGCGGGCGGGTCGGACTAACGTTATACCTGTGGTATAAACGGCGGTAAGAATATATACGTAAGCCGTATGGTACGCGGATGGTATTGGTCAGTCAAAATAAAAATTTGTTTATATATATATATATAATATTGATGACACGCACGTGTGTACGGGTACGATAACCAAAAATAAATTTATACAGGAATAGNTACGTGTGTAGGGGTACGATAACCAAAAATAAATTTATACAGGAATAGTATTGCCGGCGTCTGATGAGCGAGGCGTGAGGTGGGGTGAATGCGTTATGACAGTCTAGACTAGACGACGGAATATGCGATAACGCGTGGCGTTTGGAGAGTTACAAACATACATACATACATACATATATACATACATAATTTAAATAAAATATAAGTTAATAAATAATCTGACGACGTGTGATATTCATAAACATTAAGAACAATTTCAACGCTCTGTCCCTTTAAATTATACAGACTTATGAAAGCAACGTTGCCAGTTTGCTTATTAACTTATTTCTAAAACGCGGGACACGCGAAAGATCACAACCGAATGGTTATTAAGTAATGTAAGATTTTTTCTGTCTTACCATTTGGCCGTCGGGTCACTTTCTTTCATATTATATATCCATTGTACAATACATTTATGATAGTTTAATATTGTTCATATAAATATTTGAATTTGTCGCTCTTACTTCTTGGCTCGATTAACTTCGATATCTGTTCATGGAATTCTAAATAATCAATGTATTTGTCACCAATTTGTGTTATAGTTTACAATTTATTGCTCTTATATATTAATGACTATTTTATTATTAGACATTTTTTGACCGCACTTTTCTATGTGCCTATATATAAAAATACTAATAATTTTCGGAGTACTGTTCCAATAGTTATTATTGTCGACTAGTCATTTTTTAATTGACCATTATTAATTATATAGGTGAGTTAAAAATGTATGTTACAATTTAAAAAAATTAATTTGATTACCTTATAAGGGATAAAGAACAAACTTTTAAAGTATTATACATTTTAAAATTTGGGAGATCAATAGTCCTCAACAAAGCCAAAAAAAATATTTATAGCATTATATTTAATATATTTGAGCGACAAATTCAAACAACCGTTTTCAGCAGACTGAGCATATATTTTTAAAGCGGGGACAAATTAAATAATAGATGAGTTAATAGGAAAACTGACAACGTGTAGAAATCATAAGCTTTAAGAATGATTTCAATAATCTGTCCCTTTTAATTATACGGTCTTAAGGAAGCCACGTTGCCAATTTGTTTATGAACTTATTTCTAACCAGCGGGACACGAATAAATGCGATTGAGTAACATAGAATTTTTCTAGATTTTTATTTGGACGCCGAGTCACGATGTCCTATGCAATATGTTCACGATATTATACATTTATGATACTTTCATTTTATTCATCTGAATATTTAAATTTGTCGCTATTACTATTTGGCTAAATTGACTTTGGTAATCATTTTAAAAAATATCTGTTAATCGAATTAATTAAATAATTTAAAAATAATTATATAATTAAATTTGTTGTATAATTTTCAATTTATTGCTCTAATATATTTATTACTATTTTTGTCATTAGACGTTTCACGGCCACGCATTACCATCTGTCTAATTATAAAAATACTAATAATTTCCTAATTACTGGTCCAGTAGTTATTATCGACCAGTATTTTTTTAAATTAGACCATTTTCTATATTATAAGCAAATTAAATATGTTTGTTGCTTTTTAAAAAAATAGTTGGTATTCATAAGGGATAAAGGATAGATTTAAAAAGTATCTAACCTCTTATAAATTAATATTATATTAATAATGAAAGCCAACAAAAATATTTCTAAGATTATTATTACATTAGGAAAACTTTGTGGTTAATGATAAATCAATCACTAAAGTAAAGTTATAGAGTTAATTGAATAACAAATTATATATATATATAAAAGAAATGTTTTAACATTTTTATACATTTATTAAGTTTACAATTTTGTAAAAAATTGTTCATATTATTAAATTTTAAATTAAAAATTGTTGCAGTACATAACTGTTTAAATTAATATAAATTACAACATATATTTAGTCTCAAATAAAATATAAAAAGAGAATTTCATACATTCATCAAACATAACAACTATTTCTACTAAAAATAGAAGAAAGACTATTATAAATAATAACTATTTCTGCTAAAAGTAGAACAAAAAAGAAAAATATAATGTAGTAAAAGTGGTACTTGAATAATTTGTACCTAAATAGACCAAGCCGAGATAATAAACATTTTATAAATGCAATTTATTTACTATACTAATGATCGATAAATAAGTAAACCAGACATTACAAAAATATTACAAAATAAAAAATCGACCAAAAAAATTCACTATAAAGAATAAAAATAAGTGGTATGATAATTTAAATAAATATAATAAAGTCAATTTTTTAGGATAATGAATTTCAATTGTTATTTTTGGAATCTATGCTAGTCCAGGTTCGTAAACGTGTATCAATGAAGTAGCTTGGTACGAATGGGCATACATTTAATATTATAATCAACAACAAGATAGCAAACGCGATACAGAATAAAACAGAGAGGCGCCCAGCAATTTATGTTAGTGGTGGTAAGAAATAGTAGTAGTAAGTAGAGATTTCATCACTGCTATTTCCTAATAGCAATAAATAGCTGCTAAACAAAACGATTAATAGCAATGACTGCTAGTTTTATTTATCAATATTATTACTTTTCTGTCTATAATGTTAACTGCCTCAAATTACTAGGTCAGATTTAACGTTTTATTTAATTAAATTGACTTTTATTTTGCTCATGCTCATCCGTCATGCTGGCACAAATACTCTTATACATTTTTAAATATTTTCCTAGAATACTCGATGACTCCCAGAAATAGAATTTTTGTGTAGTTTTTCTTTTATCATCTTAAAGCACATTGTATTAACTTTAATTTAGGTTTAAAGAAGACAGGTTTTTTAAAACATTATCAAAAATTGAAACAAAAAAAATTGTTACGATGATATTATCCCTTCCCAGTATTTTGGTTGATGATAGGATTTTCAAAAAATTTATGTTAAAATTTAGGGAAGCATTTTATAAAACTGAAATTTATTTTGATTCGTGTATCATCCAAATAAATACGTTCTGTGATCTTTTTATGTATAGTTGAGCAAAATTGGTCCAGTAGGAGCAGAGTAATTGCTTACACGGACACACAAAAAAATTAATTAATAATAGCATAGTATAACCAATAGCCTCTTAGTTACGCATGGAAGCTAATTGTTATAAAAATTAGCAGTTTCATAATTTCTTTAAAAGATATCAAAATTTGCTGTTTTTTACTGCTACTTCAAAACAACAATCCGGGAACGATAGAGATAGACCAACGTCAGAAAAAAACTATGTTAACAGATTATTGGAGCTGCCATTCGAAGCCGGCCGTTTATTGGACTTTACACTATGACGATAACGCGTATGTGTAACAGTAAGATTTTCAGTGGTGCGGTGGCTCAGAAGGAGCTGACATGACCGCGAGGTATCACACAGTTGAGAACGACGTGGCCGTGTCAATTCATAAATTAATAAAAAAGCATTAAAATAACAAACTTAATGATGCTTTCATTGAACTATAGCGCGAATTTAACGAACACTGAATAACAGTTTTAGTTTGCTCGATTTTTATTTGATATTTAATTTTTACTAGGACATTTTCGCAAAATAACTAAGATTGTTTTACGTTTTTTGTAAGTAATATTTTCGAGAGATTCATAATTTTCATAGCGACAAGAAAATTGTCAAGACTCCCGCTTTTTCCTGTTCACTCTGACATTTACTTTTAACTTAAAAGTTCAATAAAATATATGCACATTTAGTATAATTTTTAGAGTAAATTAATAAATAACTATTATTATTAATAATAGCTTATATTAATATTTTTTAAAGATGAATATACATTTTATTAGGACACTGCAGCCATTTAAAAATTTATTAGGAATTACATGTATTGTAATAGCCAATAGAAGACATTTGGTAAATTTATTTACTAAATGTTCCCATTTTGTATTACGATTAATTAATCATAATACAAAGTTAATTATTTTAATAAAGTATTATCGTTAGTAAATGTTACTATAAAAAGTTGCCATAAAAATAAACGGTAATAACGGTATCTCAAAATTTTCCATATGCCTAAAATTTAAATTATTTTTTATGCATAAATTTTTATTATCTCCTTAGCCTCTATCCCAACTATTTGGGACTGAATTATTTTAATTCATTTTATTTATTGATTTTCATTCATACGTGTAATACAAAATACTTCTGTATATAAATATTTAAAATAATGCATTATATATATAATAATAACATTATATAGAAATATATATATAGAAATTGTTGACTTTTAAGTGAAAATCAATCTATTGTGCTATTCAATTTTTAGATTTGTTATAAATTTTAAGTAAAAAAAGGATTAAATTGATTTGAATGAGAATTATTTTTCAATAGATCAAATTTTAAACAAATGAAAAGTATTAAGTTTAAGGATTTTTACCAAATAACAATTAACAGGATTTTATATTAAACAAAATTATCATCTAACTCATTTGTATATTTATTTGTAACCTTTATACTGTTAAATTAACAAATATACAAATCTATCAACAAAAAGTATATTTAAATCTGAAGGGATAGACTTACATATAACCTAAGTAATTTTAAAATAATTATTACCAAATCTTTCTTTTTACTTGCCTTAATCCTAACTACTTGTGGTTAGCCATTTAAAATAACTATTACCAAATAAATAAAAATATTGGCACAAGTTTCCCTTTAACACAAAAAAAAAAAACCAAATCTTTATAATTACATTGTCTAAAATACTTAGAATAAAAGCTTCTTATAAAATATTATATCAAAATCACTGCATTATGTTAAATAGTTACGATAAATCAATGTTGATAAGTATCATGTTTTTTTTTCAATTTCTAATATTTAAAAATATGGCTCTTTAATAAGTCTAATAAATATTTTACAAAATATAGCCAAGTACTTGATTAAACATTTGAATGATTGACGACAAGGTACCTTGTATCCCTGAGCCGCACAACACGTTATCAACCTATATGTAAGTATATCGGATCTGAATTATAATTACACGGTAGTCTAATGGTTAGGTTTGTCTTTACCATACATTGGGTCACAGGTCTGTACCGCGCCTCCTTTTACACATGATTCCGGTACACTATCTATGACCGGCCGTGTAATACTGTAATACTAAAAGGTTCATTTTTTTACAATTTATTAAATGAACTTTAAGTGTTGGTATTAAATAGTAAATTTATATAACTCAATAAACATTTTTTTATAATTTTACAATACTTTTTCAGTTATATGATTTAATACTTCATTGAATTTAGAATTTAATCGGTGTGCAATAACTAATTTATCATTTACACAAACATTTTTGAACTCGCTTTATTTTTTTTCACCCGAGATGTTAATTTATTGGCTTTTATTACTTTGACTTAATAAAATAAAACTTTATACTCTTTTGTATCAAAATATTTTTATTTAAAATAATATATTTAACATAATAATACATACAGCGGATTAAAAATCTATTCATTTGTATACAGGGTGTTCAGTAAGTCAGGAAACGGGTTTCTATTGTTCTCATTGTTTATAACAATTGACCTGTTTCCATACTTTTTGACAATTCTGTATATTATTTTATGCTTTCAATTGTAATTATTTTTACTTATGATTTTGAGTTTCATTATAAATAACTGCGTCGGCACAAGGTACAGTGCCGACACACAAAGCAGTAGCATAGTTAGAGGTTTTTTTTAAGTGGATTACACATAAAAATATTTTTTATTACCCCTGCAAACAAAAAAAAATTATTTTTATTATGTAATAAATTTTATTAGGGAGGATCAATTCCAGTTCAACTTCATCTCTCTTGGTACAGAGCAAAACCTAACGCCGGCACTGATTAATAATACTTTTTAAAACCAATCGTCTTCGTGTGAGCGATATATTGTACCTTTTTTTTTAAATGCATAATCAACAATTTCAAAAATTTGTTTCAAATAAAGTATATACATTCTCATTTCTTATCGTTATTGAAATGAAGTTTTTAGCTGTTTGTAATAACAAAATATTTTAGTAAAACTTTAGATATTACAAACAGCTAAAATCTCATTGTCATCTCAATAATGATAAAATATTTTAGTAGATTTTTAATTACTATAACAAATTTATAAGAATTAAAGAGTAACTATTTATTTATTTCCAGAAAAATTGTCTGATGCAAAATAAACTATATCTGAATGGCTATTTTTGACACTACAAAGAAAAAATAACTTTTTAATTTTTATTACATTTGTCATAGTGTACTTGAATAATTTCGGGATTTTGTGTGTGCAGATCACACTATGTTGGTGAAAATGCAGCCATTAAATGCGCCATAATGTTTCACACAATATAAATATTGTTGTTGTAAAAATTAAATAGACTTACTCGTTTTCACTGCAGTGAATAAATACTTGTTGTATCATGATGTAACCAGTATTTTGATTCTTTTCTAAATAGCAGTTAAAAAATCATTGGATAAAAAGAGTAAAACCTAAATACGTACATAAAATTTGAATTTTTTATAGTACTATTTACTAACAACTTGTTTAATTATAATTGTAAAATTTATGGTTTAAATTATATTATTCTAGTCATTCGTTAATTCAAGCATACTTTAATTAATATTGCAATCTACAGTACACTCCAACACGTTACCGTGTCTCGTCCAAGGTAGGGCACAACAACTAAAACACATCAAATCAAATAAAAACCATAATTATCCATATTATGAAAAAACAAGAATAACAATAGTAATTCTTAGATTTTGAAAATAATTATAATTAATCCAAAATAGATTGTCTATTAAACATTTTTGTTTTCATATTACATTATTATTTTATTCTCAATATCATTTTAACTTCAATTGTAATAAAATATTAAATTATTTTTAATTAATCATGTAAAATATCAAGTGTTAATCTTTCATATGTTTTAAATAATCTTTTTATAAACATAATATGACATATGTAGGGCAATGCTTATGAATTTGATAAGATGATGATTTCAATAAAATAATTAATTATATATGATATCAATTTTAAAACCAGGATAATATAAATTGGTATAGAGAGAAAGGAACATGGATGTTCACAACAATGCCACATATTGATACATAAGCTTAAAGTATATTAATTAAAAAAAACAAACTAAAATATGTGTAAATTTAAAATATATAGATTTTTAACAGCATTGGACATGAACTAATGTGATAGAACTTAATTATAACAAATAGTTTCTTAATCAATATCGACCTAAAAAAAGGATAATTTTTTTTTTAAATTGTTAAAGTAAAACATTAAGTGAGAAAATGGGTTCATCAGTGTTATTAATTAACTACGTTTATTTGTAAATGGAGCTAAACGCTTATTCTATACCTGTATGAATACGTGTAAATTACACATTATGTAATTTGAACGCAAATCATATTTCTGGGGGTCGGACGGTTGTTGTCACGCGACGGCAACGCGAACACGACGCAGCGGACAGGCGGCAATGGCGTATACGCCGGTAGTTATTATTATATTAACAATATACAGGTAGTTCCAAATTGGAATTTAGTGGAAGTCAGACGACGAGATGCAGCAGACGGGCAATACCATATACATCAGTAATTATTATATAGTACAACAGCGGCCCCTGGAATTATTTGGAAGTTCTCGTCAGTAACGGACGGTCCGTGTTTTAGGCCATCCCAAAATTATTTATTGATTTGTTATTTTTTCAACTTGGTAAAATATGTTTGAACGAAAGTATAAGGAAAAATGTTTTTTTATAGTTAGAGGAGGGTAGTCTAGCGACTAATGTTATCTTGAAGTTTATTACTAGTAAATTAAGTAGGAAGTTTGATCTATTTGCGTCATCTATAACTTGCTCACTTTCCTTTATTACATTTGGTTGTTTTTCTATGGTTATTTTGATTGTTATAGAGTAGAATAAACTTAACGATATAAAAATTTAGGATTATGTTAATGTCTGACGAAGATAGCAAAGTTCTTGTATCAATTTTTATCTAACCATTATCAAATTATTATTATTATGTATAAATTTGATTCAATTTTATCAAACATCGGAACATAATTTCATGAAAATAAACTGTGCACAAATTTAAAAAAACCCTAGAAATAATTTTTTTCTAATACAGAAAATTATATACAGTTTTATTAAATTATGTTACTACATAATAACTAAATAATTGCGATAAACACATATCGATGAAAATAATTTAAATTTGACTAAACATCGCCATTATGAAATATATATAAATAATAGTACAAACAGAATGACGAACATTTACGTTTTAAATATTTATTGAATTTAAAATATATGGTATAATATTTATTGCATGAACATAAAACCGAAACATAAATTATTTTTTAATAGTACAACTACAAATTATAATTATTTAATTAAAGAATAATGTTACTTCTTTTTCTGAATATAAGATTCTAAATTTTATGTAACACATAATTATAACCAAGTTAAGCAAAACCAAATTTATCACAGAAAATGTCCACACCGTTTTTAACAACTTTTTCTAATGATGGATGAAAAGGGTTTATAACATTCATAGTTCTTCCTGGGTCAGCCGTAACTATAGCATTTATAAAATCAGTTATGATTTTATTTTCTTCAGTTTGTAAAATGTGCTTTTCGGCATAATTATTTAGAGTTTCATTTATATATTCTAGTGTTATTGATAATTTTTCGATTACTTGTGAAATAAGATCAACATTTATAAGCCCAGCATTGTTTTTAAATTGCTCTATTTTAATGATTTCATCTAATGTGTAAGTCTTCTTCATAATTTTGAGTGATTTAATAACATTGTTTTTACTACTGCTAAAGAAATTAAATAATATATTTGTTTTTAGACTTTGTAAAGCATCTAACATACACGAAGTCACTGGGTCGAAAACAGAAACACACGCTTTTAATTTTAAATAACAGTTAAATTTGTTTACATTATCTAACAATTGCGAACAGTAATTTGCAATAATAAGTTGTTCATCTGTAATTTTTTTCATTACATATGCGTAAATCGAACTCAATGCAATGAAACTTTCTTGAATTTTAATCTTGAAGTTATTTTTAGAAACTTTACTCCCAAAAGGTCTAATTGACCCCGATTCAGTTAGTGATTTCAAATTAAAATAGTTATCACCATCTTTAAAGTCCATATTATTATATGACGACCATCCTTCAAATCCTAAGACATCGTTAAGCATTGTTATTTTTGTAGTGGACACGGAGCAACCCGCGAAAACGACAGTAAATAATTGTATAAATGAAATTGTCTTTAGAATGTTCATTGTTTTCATTGAAACTATTTCATTAAACTATTATAATACTTACAAATAAGTATTGTAATAGTTTAATGAAATAAATTTTTAATGCATTTTATAGTAAGATTTATTTGTTTGATAAATCACCATCTGCATTTTAAAATTTTTATATTTAATAGCTTTTTTAATAAAATAAATAGAGAACTATTTAAGTTTTATTTTTAGGTAATTATTTTTTATTGCATACGTTTTAACTATATCAATACAATAAATTTTCAGTAAAATAACTAATCGAACAAAGAAGTACAATCAAATTATCACATGTAACCACGTAAATTGTTCAATTTCGAATTTCAATTCATTAATCTGTAATTCTAAAACAATGTTATCAAATCATCGATTAATGAAATAAATAATTAAAAATAACACTTTAATTTTAATTTTTCTTTTTTTGAGGCTCTGTGATAATTTTATCATTTTTAAGAGCGTTTTTATACATTAAATATTAATAGAGAGTGAGCGAATGGGACCTAAGGAAAATTCGCATCAATAAGTATACTTATTGGAGTTTCATATTGATTTACATCTTTTATGAAAGATAAACTTGTAAATTACCATATTTGTATAAAAAATTGAGGAAGTGGTAAAATTTTATTTTTAGTAAAAATTTATCTTAAAGTTAATTCAAATATCTATATGAATCTATTGAGGATTCACCCTTTGAAAACAAAGAAAAATATCTATATGTCTTGAAAACCGGAAAAAATTAAACTATACCATTGAATTGTAATAAATTAATTTTTGAATATTATAGCAGTTATATTATCCAAAAATGCATTTTATCTTTGATGCGAATTTGAGAAGGTATTGTTTTTATCACGATGTGCATTTTTTTTTTATGTCTGTGCATGAAAATTCTCATTTTTCCCTAGACCGATATTAATGTTTGACATGTCAAATAAACCCGATTCAAATAATAATTGAAATCTGATTAAACCTATCAGCGTCGAAAATTTGAAAAAAAACCTCTTACACTTGTTAGTTCTAAAAATATCTTAAAATTACAATATCGTAAAAAATTGTATTTTCTAAAAAAATATTTTACGACTTAAAATTGCAATAAATTTTTTTAAAAATTAATCATTATAAAATGTTAATAGAGTAAACTAGAGATATTAAGTTTTCATTTGATATTCTATGTATGAAAATCCAATACAAAACCTGAATATAGTGTTTAAAAGAGATCACCTACGTAGTGTCGATCGAATGATTCTATGACTTCTCACCCCAAGATTCCTTTAAAAATTAGTAACACTATAATTTGGACAATAAAATTTATCTGTTTAAAAAATTGTTAATTTTAAACAGTTTTGAAATTAAAAAAATAATATATATACAGGGTGGCCCACCACTCACTGACAACTTAAATAACTTTTGATCCAGTTAATATTTTTAGCTGATTTTTTTTTTTAATATTAGTTAGACGTTAGGTCTATAGCAATATCTCAATATTTAATTTTTTTACATTTTATTAAAAATATTAATTATTTTTAAATTTTAAATAAAATGTAAAAAAAAAATCTAAGATAGCTATTTTGTAGAGTAGAATTTAAGAAAAATTTTAGTAAAAAAATATCTTATTAATATTCAGTAGTAAATATTCTGTAGCGTTTTGAAGTTTGTGAAAATTTGAATTTTCATGTACTATTTTACGGTATTAAACATTGAAATACGTATTGAGAAAAGGACAGAAGAAAACGCTATCTTTTCATGATTACTGTGTATACATATGATGATAGTGTGTATACATTACAAACTTGGCATAAATACCATGATAAGAAATTAGATAAGGCAATTATTACTTATCACTCTCATTCAAAAGTATATTGAAAAGATAGCGTTTTCTTCTGTCCTTTTCTCAATACGTATTTCAATGTTTAATACCGTAAAATAGTACATGAAAATTCAAATTTTCACAAACTTCAAAACGCTACAGAATATTTACTACTGAATATTAATAAGATATTTTTTTACTAAAATTTTTCTTAAATTCTACTCTACAAAATAGCTATCTTAGATTTTTTTTTTACATTTTATTTAAAATTTAAAAATAATTAATATTTTTAATAAAATGTAAAAAAATTAATTATTGAGATATAGCTATAGACCTAACGTATAACTATTATTTAAAAAAAAAATCAACTAAAAATATTAACTGGATCAAAAGTTATTTAAGTTGTCAGTGAGTGGTGGGCCACCCTGTATATATATATAATATGTTAGAAGTAAATATTTACTTTTACCATATTATACGGATATGATTTTAATCACTGGAGATTAGAATATGTTCTTTCAGGTGTAGACGTTGATACTGGTAGTGTGCATAGTATTAGGATTTTTATGATATTAAAATATTATGTATTCATACTAGGAAATATTTCAGAATTACAAAATTGTATAGCGCCTAGTGCAGTTTTAGGGAATTTTTTGACTCCTGAAAGTTTAGTTTTCTATAATTGAAGTTCTGTTCTAACAATTTTAACATTAGTAAGACATCAAATTTTACTAGTTGGTAAAAATCTTCGGATTAGTAATCAATTTCAAATAAACTTTGAAAACCTAAAAAATGTGCAAAATCAATCTAAATTATATTTATTTTGATAATCTTCTATATTAATTGAAATAAAATCTTAAAATACACTATTGCGAGCCAAAAGTCTTTCTGCCATTTGATTTATTAAGTAGATTATATGAGGAAAACAAATAATGACTATAATATTCCTTAGGGTCAGGGCTATTGCTGTGTTTATTATTTATAGATGAGTTATCTTTGTAAGTTTTTCTTTCTTTTATTATTTTAATTTTAATAGAAAAATTCATGATTTCAGCCATTTTATACCCATATTTTAAAATTAATTGAAATTAAAATACATTTGTTGGTAAAATATTTTGTTTTTACTTAGATTTTTGTCAAAGTCACTAATTTTTATCTATGCTTATTTTTAACCATTTTCTTAAATTCATATATAACATTATTTCGTATATTTTTAAGTGGTGTAACATTATCATGCGCAAGTTTAACAAATTATTTTAATTCAATTTTTGTTTTCTATAATAGCTTACACAATGGTAAATCATAAGAAAATAAAACTTAAAATTAAAAATTTCAAAACGGTTTACATAAAATAAAAAAAATAGTTACTTACATTTATAATTTGAAATGATACTAAAAATTTAGAATCAAATGACTTAATTAAAATAGAATAATCTCTTGCTGCCATATCTTTGCAACCAGTTATTTTCTCTAAAAACACTACATCAAACTTAAAAAGTTCTATGAAATCATAATAATTTCATTTTTCTGAACCCCTATGAACGCACATAATCGCTTCAAGATTTTTATTTTTGGATCTAGATGACTTTCTCAATTTTACTTAAAAGTATATTTTGTCTCTTAGAGAAATTAAAAAAGCAATAATTTTTTTCTACAGCATTTACACAAATTTTAGCTAACTTATTACCACTTATATAATAAAAATTGATCACTTGTGGCTAATTAATTAAGTAAAATTAAAACTATATTAAAAATATTATTAATTTAAAAAACTAAAAAATATTAAAAATATAGTTTTAATTTTACTTTATTACCACTTACTTTGAAAACAGCTAAGTTAAGGCTATGTGCAACACAATATACATATAAAGCTTTGGGATATTTAGTTGTATTAATACTTTAAATTCCTTTTAAATAACCAGCCATATTACAAGCTCCATCATAACCAGACCCACCATATTATTGTAGTCAATTCAACATCTATTTGAACCTTGAATTAAAAAAAAAAATCACATCGTTTCTTACGTTAAAACTTAAAAAACAGATTAAATGTAGCGTTATTATAAAGATACAAACTATTAGTGCTTACAATAATTTTTTATTGTCTAATTATCTAATTCCATCTAACATCCTTATAAACGATTTAAAGTAATTAATAATAAAATCACATTTTGGAATGCTAACAAGATGTGTCTTAACATAACCATCTTTTAGAGACTCTAAAAAATTGTAAAATGCATTATAAATCTTAACATGGCTTTACTTGAAAGGTCTTTGTTGAGTAAGTTTGATAAAATTTAATTACTTTAGGAATAAGACTTTGTTATTTTTTTTTTAATTTGATAGCATTGATTTTCTTATACGATGGAAATCAAAGAGAAAACTTACGACATTTTGGGATATTTTCATATCCTTTACAATAATTATGTATTCTTCTGTGAATCTTTGATTTGTCAAAGTATGGATTAAACTTAAGGTTACAAAAGCTTCTTTAAGTTAGTACTGAACATCTGTTGAAGACAAAAAGTTATTTATATCAAACATTTTCCTCTTGTAATACCAAAATGAATATAATACAATCGTTAATCATCCTTTAAATACATTTATCCTTTAGAGACTTTTTATAAGTGTTTTTCGTCTAAAGTAGTACAGGGGTACACCTATATTATTGATACACTGCGTACAAGCTGCACAAAGTTCATAAAAAAATAGTAAATTAAATTTTTTGAAAAAGAAACTTATAAGAATATATATTTTTAAAACGATAATAATGGTAAAAAAAATTGTTAATGTTACCAAAGTTATAAGGTAATAATTGCATGCGTATTTTTTAAATTCGACTAAAAAATTTTAATATTTTGTTATTTAAAATTTTTTTTCTGTAAAATTTGAACTAGTAAAATTTTTTATTAACAAACAACATTTTTATGGAAATAAATTTTTTTTATGAATTTATTGTGCTATTGTTAATGAAAAATAGATATATAATATGATTGATAAACAATACTACATTATATCATTGTGTAATGTACAACCGTTTCCCATAGGTCTTTGATGATTATATATATATATATTCAGAGTGATCGATTTATCATAAAATACTAGAATACTCGCAAAATAAATAATATATTGATTTTTTTTTAGTTATATGTATTTCTTAATTTATCAACTATTAATTACTTTTTAGGATCATCTCTTATAAATCATAAGGCATGATTTTAGGGCATTTTTTTATTTTAAATGGTATCATACATATTTACTTGACTTATAAAATAGGAAATAATCTAAGTTTGTTAATTTAGTATTACTTTTATGGATGGATAGGCATATCAATCGTGATCTGCTATATGCTAATGTATACGTAACGCTAAGTTAGGAACACATACCACTCTATAAGTGACGGTATATAATTCATATTCACATAATAATTGTAGTAGTAAAGGACGCCAAAATATATGTTGATATTTTTTTACATATAACTTATTTACTATAATTCACCTATACGTAATACTTATCTTATAGTTTACGTCACTTTAGGGATGCAAAAACGCATTAAAACATCTAATAATCTTGTTGTAACATAAGACCACATGTAAACAATCTTTAAGTGTCGAACTCCATTTTAAACTTACTTTTACTTCCCACGTCAGTATATGGTGCAGTATGAGGTATGTATATGATTCCTGTGCTCTTTTCCATATGACTTAGTATTTCATAATCATATATAAAGGTATTGTACGCTTTTTGCAGTTGTTCATTATTTTATAATCTGTGTTCTAAACACTCAAACTACTTAATAGATAATTCTTTCGAACCATTAAATTTACAATTGCTTTTTTGAGCGCAAGGTCTATGGCACCGAAAACTGGCCTTTCTCGTTTTCTTTGGAATATAAATTCACATATTCCATTATCAGTGAACTTCAATAATGCTAGTTTCAACTATTCTACTTGTCAAAATCGTTCAATTAAAGTTTTTAATTAAGATGTCGTAATTTTTTGTGAAAATAACAACGAATATGATTGTGCTGTGCACGTACCACCAATTAACAACTAATAAAAAAACTATGCAAACTTAGTTGGTATATTGACTCCAATTTCTTTACGATCATTTTTAATTAAGGTAAAAAATATCTGCATGTACAACACATCTCTCCTTATCAGAAGATATAAGGGAACATATTTTTCATCATCCTCAATTGGGTATAAATTATAAAGTGGCTGAAAAATGTTGAGGATAAATATTGAAAAGTGCAAAAATTTAATTTAAAATATTATGCAATAATATTATATAACTTTCTTCTGTGTATTAATTAATAAAATTGTGTGATTTATTTATTATACATTTAATAGGATCCATTTAACTGGATATTTACCCTAGACCCGGGGTCCTACGGTTAGGTCACTGATTCTGGTAGGAGTACTCAGATAATCTGGGCATGATAAGTGTTTTGTAGGAAAAATGTTACTGCAGAAGCAGTATTACAAAAATATAGAAAAATATTTTTTCAGCTTTGTATCGAAGCTAAAATATTTTTAATTAATAAAGGCGCGTAAAATGAAGGGTTCTGGAACTACGGCAGAGCCTAGTATAAAATAATAGATAGTAAAATAATATTAAAAATTCATACATTTTCTTTTAGACATCCTTTAATTTTCACATATTTATGTAAAAAATAATTTTTATGGCATTATGAATTTATTGTTTACATTATTAGGATAAATTATACTATCATATGTTGATGTAATATAATATTTAAAATAATTATAGTAATTATTTAAATCCAATAAAATGAATTTCTAGAACTATACTGATATAAACATTGTATTTTTTTTATTATCTACAATATTTTTTCAAGAAATACCTTGAAGTAGAATTAATAATACTGCAACAACTGATACTAAATAGTACTACTAATAATTATTAATATTAAATAATATTCGACTATTAATTATTTAGCTCAACAGGTCTATAAAAGATAATTTTATAATCATTAAAATACAATTTATATATACTGCGTTCATTGTTATTTCTGTTGGAGTATCATAAAATATACACAATAAATTGCAATGAGCTGACATAAAACCTTATTCTAATAAAAACAACGCAAGTGGACTTTAAAAAAAAGCCCATAACTTAGACAATAACTAACGAATTTTAACAAAATTTTCAGTGTACTTTTGGAATTTCTATAGACAAATCTGGTAAAAATTTCAGTTCTTATGTCGACAAAAGCTTGTAGTAGTTATTGTGTGTTTATAAAAATATCTAAATTTTTTAATCAACTCACGTAGTACAAAATTTTTTTTTAAAAATCTATGATGAATTTACAACGAAACGATATTTGCATCAGACTTTATAGTGTATATTCCATTATTATATCTATAACTAAAATGTAGTTTAATATGAATTTTAATTGTTACGAGTATAATAAAAGTATAAATAATATTATACTGTTTATAGTTAATCATGAATATCATATTATTTTTTTGATACATTCAAAACATAATATGCTGCATTATGAAATTAGCTATTGCCAGTTACAAGTTAGAAAAACATATTTTGGATTCTTTGGGTATTCGAAAAACAATGGACTAAAATAAAGAGAACCACAAGACAAGAAAGGGTTTATAAGAAGCTTAAGGAAAGGTTTTTCGTCTGGTTATAAAATTACGACATACTTATAAATAAAGGAGTAGTACTGAGTTTAAATGATTTCTATAGCAAAGAGGGAGTGAAAAAGGGAACTTGAAAGTTCAGAATTTCATCAAAATATTAATGTTGTATGGATGTCAAGGTACAATTAGATAGAGAAAATTCCAAACTTAGTTACGTTTATCAATTTAAAATAAACAACAATAACTATTCTGAATGTTTGTAACACAATACACCGAGATTTAGAAGTAAAAAGACGAGTGTCTTTTTACTCTCCTTCAGGAACATGAAGTACTCGAAACCTATTTCTTACTACTGTGTTTATCTGCATCATTTTGACAATATATATATTATTAGCCATGTCACCTAAACTTCCTATACATTTTTCTAATATCATAAGTATCATAAGTATCATAAGTATCCAGTGCCTTTAATAAGTGATAACAGTTTTAAAATGTAGAATATTTTTGAAAATGACGTTTTTCACAGTGGCATAACTTTGAATTATTTTTTTAAATTTCTAAAAATGAGGGTTTTCCCATTTTTTAGTGACGATAGATTCAACTAGAATGGAATCGATCGAGGAATAATTTAAAATTTTCATGGGCAGACATAAAAAATAACGTTACAAATCCAATACCTTCTTAGTTTTGCATCAAATCTAAAAATATATATTTTATTATTATTATTGTATTTTTTTCATTTTACAAATAAGAAAATGATCTAACTAAAACAAATTTCTAGTCATACATAACTTTTGAACCGTATTAAAAAAAAAAATTATCAATTTTATGTTATGGTAAGTAAACTAGTGCTCTTCATAAATTCCTAAAAATAAAAATAAGTGGGATAGTAGTATACAAAAATTATTAAACTTATCGCGAGACAAGAATGTACTAGGGCCAGTGTGGAGTTATTTGAATATATAGGTGTTCAGTAAGTAAAAACACTGTGTGGAATATAATATAACTCTATTTAAATATTTTCAAATGTACCCCATATGTTTATTTGAATGGTGACATTTCGTTTTGATTCAACATTTTAATTGAAACGTCTGAAACATTAATGAGTTCAAAACGCCAACCCAAAACTATACACATTGATAAATCTGAAAATATTTTAAATATGGCAGCAACCAATGAAAGTTTTAACATGTCTATTTAGTTATTATATTTGTACAATACTAAATTTATTAAGTGTAATCTTTATGGCTCTCATACCAACTTTCATTGTAGCTGTAATTTATCACGTCTAGTCTTTGAAATATTGATTAATTTGTGAAATAACATACATTAAAATTGTAACTAAAAATAAATATAAAATTTTTACTTAAATAATTTTTAAATTTTTATATATTATGTTCTTTTTAAATGTTTGGAGTAATTCGTCAAATTAAGCCCATTGAACACGTCTTTTAAATTGAGTTTAATGGTGATTTATTAAGAAATAAAATATAACTTTTTTATAACTGTTTATTTAATAAAACTCATAAATGAATATATACCTCCTTACAATACAAAATCTATTTTCAATTTCAAACGTATTTTTTTTGTTTTTGGCTTGATTAAATCTGATATAATTAATATTAAGAGAAAAATTATACGAAATGCACAATATAAATGTTAGTAGTTAAATAATTTAACAAATATATTTCATGAACAAATAAATAGGTTATTAGTTGATTAGGTAATCAATAAATGTTTTACTTAAAAATTAAAGTTTAAATTAATATTATTATATGAAATTTATTTTTACAAAGTAAGAAGTTTTTTAAACAATAACTTACCATGTTTATTTTCTTCGACGATATTAAATTTAATCTCCTTTTCAAATACATCATCATGACAAAATATCAGAATCTTATTTATGTTTATGTCATACTCTTCTTTGTAATTTAATAAAGAAATCACATATTTGTTTATCTCAAAAAGCTTTTTTTCTAGACATTCAATAATTTAGTCACCTTTTTTTCTACTAGAACAATGAAAAAATTCAACATCATTGTCAAACTTCAAAAAAGTATAAGACATAGCATTAGACAATCTATATAAAATTTGATCCAGCCATAAGGGTTTTTATAGCTTTCAATCTGTGTTTGAAACACGAAACAAAATTGATTGTAAATAACTTTAAGATGAGATTCTATTTTTTTGAAAGATAAATGAAAGCTTATAAATTTGTGTAACGTATCCATTATAAATATTCCCATCTCATACATTTTATCTTCGTAGATTTCTACTATAGTTATTACGTTTAAAAAGTAAATAATGTTTATTACAAATATTTTAATAACACATAAATATAATTGTATGTGATCTAAAATAATAACAATAAAAACTTAAGTCTTACATAATAAAAATACACTAAGGATAATGTACTTATGAACTGCTTGATACAATTTTGTATACACATAGAGCATACACAAAAGGCAATTCGTCTTATGACATACTTAAAATAAAACTAAAATTAATGTCCGGTTTCTGTATGCATTACATATTTATGACAGGCCTAAGAAAAAGTATCCGGTAAAATGATTTATATATTTTTACATCCTTAGCAGTGCTATGTTAGCACGTTTTAGTAGGAATAATTTACGGTGCTGTTGTTTAAAAAAGTTTTTTCAAAAAAAAAAATTATTGTTAACTCTCCTATACAAACTTTTATATCACTTAGGTATGTTAAATTTGATTTTCACAATATTTAAAATAACAATAATATTTATTGATATCTCTCATAAAAATTATATTTTAGTCATCAAAATTGTCTTTTTAGACAGCTTAGAATTTGTAAATAATAATTCTATTTAATTTTTAACTCCGACAAATAAAACATATATGATTTATACGATATATTAAAACGCAAAACTTATTATTTTGAAATATTTTTGAATCATTAAAAAATTTTAAGTGAAATTATTTTATTATTATTTAATATTATAAAAAGTAGCATAAACTAATAAAAAAAAACTACAGATTTAGAGATAATATACTCATACCAACAGATGTAAATAAATTTTAAAGATTCAATTGGATAATTAAATATGTAAACACGAGATAAAATATGTAAAAAAAAGAAAGAAAGAAAGAAAGAAAATAAAAAATTATTTTCCTTTACTTTGGCCTAAAATATAACAAATATAAATTTGTTCAGAAATATACATGTAATGTATTCACTAATTGTCAGCATTTTATTTTATTTTAAATTAAAAAAGAGGGCTTTTTAACGTACTATTAAATGTATAATAATTGATTAATTTATTTCCTTAGTCATTGTTTTTATAATAGGCATTTATAAGAAAATTATATTAAATAAGAAATGAGGCTTTTAAAAACTAATTTCAAACTCAAAGAGAAATTAATGAAAAGGAAAATATATCCCTAGACAACTTTATAAATACATGTAGTTTACTGAACTAAGCCAATAAAATCTATTATCTGAGTAGAAACTTGCCAACAAGTTTGATTGACATAACAAACTTTATGTGAACTGTGCACACTTTGTAATTTCTAAACAATAACTGGATTATTGCTTGGATACTGATTTTCAATGTTTGCTTGTAAAGATTCATAAATTAATATTTACTATAAATAATAGTGTAGTATTCATTACCCATAATCATCAAAAATATTAGTTACGAATCGATTTCGTTGTATAATAATAATAATAATGTATGTATAATAATTTCAGCACCTTACAAAATAAGTTAAACTAACAAACGTTTTATAGTTGAGTAATAAGATAAATATTTTTTAAGTTGATTTAAGTTTTTAACATAAATCGACCTTAATCACATAACCTTATTAAGTAGTGTTGTCTGCTACTTAGTTGGCTGATTAGTAAAAATATTTTTCTTAAAATTCATATTTACAAATAAACAGGTGTAATTAATCATGTTTACTTATTAAAGCATATGCTAAATTAATTCTGCATTGTGAAGATAAGGAGAAAAACGTTCTCTTTTTCTTTTTATGTCTTATAGTTTTGTCGATGTTATTAATTTATATTTATAAAATAAATTTACTATTTATACTGTATTTAAAAAAGCAATACAATTCACAATAGAAGCCAACTGCTTGTCTCTTTTTCGTATTACCTTGTCTTACATTCAACAACATCAACTCTGTAATTAATATAAACGATTGTCGGCCGAAACCTGGGGAAGTAAAAACAAGGATAGTTGTTCACGCACTAATGATAATGGAGCCAACACTCCAAATGGCCGATGATTTGACATTCCCCACCTTATTACCGTAGTTGTTGTGTAGTTAATGCCTTTAATATTATAATATTCTAATTGGTAAATGTATACAGAAAAACTGATTAAATAATTGACTTTTGGTGTACTTAAATTGATTAAAAACTATTGGGGTGGAATTACGTCGGTACAGTATGTTTTCTTGATGGAGTTTATGAATGGTAAATAGGGTTATTTGATACTAGGCAAATGAGCCAAAAATTTATCGATGAATTAAATTTATTGACTTTTTAGTCTATACACAATCAACTATTAATTATTATCAACGAACCTTTTGAATTAAAAATACATATAAATGGTATACTTAAATAAGTGAATTTATTACGAATAAGAATAATGAAGTATATAAAATTTAGTTGCAAGTGTTATTTCGTCTGTTTTTGTGTAATATTTTACAAAATACAATTAAATTATAAAAATTATACAAATATATGTATAACGATTCGTTAATATTGTAACGTGTAAGTAAATTCTTAAAAAATAAATTAAATTTTCTGGAATAATTTTTTCCTTTACAAAAACTGCAGCTGCTGTTATAGAAATAGTAACAGTGTATAATGTATTGTACGACCACCCCTTCCGGTAAGTTTTTGTTTCATTATTTCAATTTTAATTTTACAAAAACTCTACCGTTTTTGTTTTAATGGGGTAAACTCATAACAATAACAGAAGTTTTGCAAAAGAAACCAAACAAAATAAACCATTTTTAATTTTATGCGTTTTTGAATT
Organism: Daktulosphaira vitifoliae; assembly: GCF_025091365.1. Classification (NCBI taxonomy): domain Eukaryota; kingdom Metazoa; phylum Arthropoda; class Insecta; order Hemiptera; family Phylloxeridae; genus Daktulosphaira; species Daktulosphaira vitifoliae. The sequence continues at coordinate 26,613,297 of NW_026099575.1, read as the reverse complement.
TCATTAGCGACCACTTAGATTTATGCTTGTATAGTAGAGCTGATGCTGTTATGGGGGCAGAACTTTGGTCGGCGAGAGTACTTTCTGTAAGGGCGCGTCCGTCAACCGCAGGATTGGTTGAACAAAGGACAATATAATTCTTTACTAACAGTAACGGCACGGGGCTCAGCGGTTGCTTAGCATTACACAGCGATTAAGTTATTAAAACTATCTAGCGGATAAAACACAATGCAGCGGATAACATTTTTACTCTCAAAAAACTTTATGGTAACAATGTGGAATATGTTCAATATTTTCGTTGTTTTTCTATACAAATAACTTACTAATAATTATAATAAATAATAATAATAGAGTAATTACTCTATTATAAATTACCTAAATTAATTTACTATTTCTAAAATAATAAATACTTAAATACTTTTTTTATTAGGCTAACAAAGTGCTTTTTATAAAAATTATTATGGCTGTATAATAAGTGAATAGTTTATCCGTAAAACGATAATACAATTTAATATCATGCTAGAAGCTTCAGTCATAAAGATTATCCACATTTATGTGGATAATATGTATTTGTGTTATAGATGATAATAACTCAACACTAGTCAATAGTTGGCTATATATTAGTTAAATATAATTAAATTTCAGTCATTAATAAAATACCCGCAAAACGCCAATCATATTTTTAACGTCTATTACTTTTACTACTACACTGTGACTTATTTATGGGGGATAGAGGAGTTCAAAAAGCGCACCTCCTCCCCGAAATCATACAATCACCAAATTCTTGGATAGAAAAAATTATCATAAAATTATAAAATAATTTCTTTGTCCCCACCCGCAAAAATTCTAAATATATGCCTGTTACCAATACTCTTATTTATAATATTCCAATGTTTACTCAGTGAATACCTGATTATTTAATATACCCATTTGATTGATCAGCCTTTGCTTAAGTGAGCCCTGTTGGATTTGTTAAAACATTGTCATCTTTATAAGAATCTTAAATTGTAAATAATGCTATGCATTTTTTCTCCGCGAGTTCTATTGAACATTAAAAAGTGGCATTATATTTTTGTATATGTACAAACATAAACACAAAAAACCCATCTTATAGTACTATATAATGTCCATGGTTAATTTACTACCAAAGGCTTGATGATATATTAATTAACGCACTGAAGCCTGGATGAGGTTAATGGAAAGATAAAATCGACCATTAGAACTATATGATATGCAGAGGTTTTGAAACCGTGCAGAATAGAGTTCTCGCACAATTCCACCGCAGAAAGGATCATTGTGATTTGTCATCGGTTCAATAATTTTGCCTTATTTATGTTAGAGAATAGGGCCATACGAAGAACTAAGAGTTTATTCAAAGTTTGTGTGTATACTGTACTTCTCTTACACAAACTCCACCGACATATAATATTATAATCCGTAGCAAAGGAAACAGACGAACGTGGTGAAGACCACTTAAATTGGCGGTAGTAGTGAATATGAGCCCATACTCGGAATTCTGAAAGCCCAAACCTTTCATAAACAATACTCTGTGCAAATGATTCTTGAATAAATAAAACAACTTATATTGTTTTCACAGAATAATGAATTTCCCTATCAAACTAATTACTTAAGCTTTCATTTTTTATTAATGTTAATTATTATTTGTTTAATGTAAAATTATTAAAAAAAACATTTTTAATTTTTTTAAATAATGCAAAATTTGTAATATGATTGTTCTTTTCATAAAAATAAATAATCTATTGAAACTTTTTAGTTTACCAAATTTTGAAGTTTTCTTTATCAACTGAATGACACATATTTATCATAAATATACACAATTTATAAACTTTATAAATCAATTACGTTTTATTTAAAAATAAAAGAGAATGTGAATTTTTAGCCTTTAACTTTTAAAACCTAATTTATACAGAGTGATCGATTTATCATAAACCATTTGATTACTGGTAAAAAAATACAATATTGGGGAAAAAAAAATTTTTCTTTTCTTTTAGTTACATATAATTTTCGATTAAAAAACTATAAATTTCTTTATGGATCATATTACATAGCGTATAGAGGTGTCAACTTAATTTTTTTAAATAGAAACATACATATTAATACTAGCTTATAAAATAATATAATAATATACTATTATAAAATATTCTTTCAGTATTGTATTTATTTGACGAGTAATCCAGTAGTTTATGTTAAACCGATAACTCTATATTTCAATTTAAGGCACTCAATATAAAAATTATTTTACTTATTTGTGTTTTTATGTTCCAAACTAAAAAATAATCATAATTTCAGAGAGCATGACTTTTTTGTTTAAAAATAGTTTTATCTACTCTATAAATTATTTTTTACGACCAATAATATTTTATCACAACTCTTAATTAGATAATTTATTATTCTACTTGATTATAGTACTAGTGACTAAGAAGCCTTAAAAGGAAAGCATTGTTAAACTCATTTTTTCGTATAATACAAGAAGTATGAACGCTGTCAAAACATGTTTTATTTGCGTAGCTTTTATAAAGCTATGTGATGTAATTCACTATTATAGCTTTATTTTAGTTTAATAAGATAGGAGTATACAGGGTGGCCCACCACTCACTGACAACTTAAATAACTTTTGATCCAGTTAATATTTTTAGCTGATTTTTTTTTTTAATAATAGTTATACGTTAGGTCTATAGCTATATCTCAATAATTAATTTTTTTACATTTTATTAAAAATATTAATTATTTTTAAATTTTAAATAAAATGTAAAAAAAAAATCTAAGATAGCTATTTTGTAGAGTAGAATTTAAGAAAAATTTTAGTAAAAAAATATCTTATTAATATTCAGTAGTAAATATTCTGTAGCGTTTTGAAGTTTGTGAAAATTTGAATTTTCATGTACTATTTTACGGTATTAAACATTGAAATACGTATTGAGAAAAGGACAGAAGAAAACGCTATCTTTTCAATATACTTTTGAATGAGAGTGATAAGTAATAATTGCCTTATCTAATTTCTTATCATGGTATTTATGCCAAGTTTGTAATGTATACACACTATCATCATATGTATACACAGTAATCATGAAAAGATAGCGTTTTCTTCTGTCCTTTTCTCAATACGTATTTCAATGTTTATAACCGTAAAATAGTACATGAAAATTCAAATTTTTACAAACTTCAAAACGCTACAGAATATTTACTACTGAATATTAATAAGATATTTTTTTACTAAAATTTTTCTTAAATTCTACTCTACAAAATAGCTATCTTAGATTTTTTTTTTACATTTTATTTAAAATTTTGAAAATAAATAATATTTTTAATAAAATGTAAAAAAATTAATTATTGAGATATAGCTATAGACCTAACGTATAACTATTATTTAAAAAAAATATTAACTGGATCAAAAGTTATTTAAGTTGTCAGTGAGTTGTGGGCCATCCTGTATATCCAAACATCATCTATACTAAATAATTATTAATTTTATGAATTAGTGAAAATTAAATGTTTTAAATTTTTATACAAACCTATTGAAGTTTGACTAAATTAATTTTTTATTGAAATCAATAGATATTTTATCTATGCTTAAATTTCATATAAAACATCTTTAATTTACAAGAAAAAAGATTTATATAACTTGACATTGTCCAAATTCTAGATTCTTTTGAATTAATAAAATTTAATACATGCGTACTTATTTCACCATAAGTTATTTCATAGTCTTTTTTGATCGTTAGGAAATCGTAAGATATCAACAATGTAACTTATTAAAAAAGTATATATATATCAGAAATAATAACGTTTTTTAACACTAGTCTCATGGTTTTTTCAATTATGATTTTAATCAAATTTTTTTTTATAGCCATGTCTTCAGGTTTATGAAGACTTTGTTATACATTCATTACAATAATTTTACACGTTAATAACCACGAAAACTAGTTATAATTTTATATCACTTATTTCTCTTGTAAATAATATCTCTCTTAATTATATTTGTTAGGAAGGGGTATCAAAAATATCAAAATATTGGCGGACATACAAACGGTCTTTATTTTACTAGGACTTGAAATAGTTTTCATAATGTTATAACTACCAAAAAACTATTGAAATCTTAAAATTTAAAAAAAAAACCATATAATGATTGTAGAAAAATGTATAATGGCGACATACAACACATAACAGCAAACGTAATAAACCAAAAATCAAAACATAACTAAAAACGAAATAAAACAAAACTAAATAAAAACACAAAAACATATTGATAAGACGTTATAACTTACAACGAATTTAATAAAAACATAACTACGAGCATACCAGTGTAACTCAACATAAAAACTATGTGAAAGAAATTTCCACATGCCAGTAATGACGGGTTAATTCCTAATTAGGTAAATAAATTATCAATAGCGTTAAAACATCACAAATTTTAAACATAAAAAGTCAATAAAGTTTCAATATCGAAAAACATAAAAAATTGATATGTTTAAGTACTGCAAACAGAAAGCATTATATACCTATAACATTTTAATTATTTAAAACGTATAACGCGATAATATTGTTAACGTTTTGACTGACAACGTATACGACAGTTTATTCATAAATTATTAATTTTATTTTTATGAAAACAAAATGAATAATTTTGATCCAAGCCTTGTACTTTACAAATATTGACTTGTTTACGAAAAGATATCCAGTACATAATTTTTAATAATTAAAATTAAGGTAGTTTATCTGTAAGTTATCCGACAATTAATTTCTTCATTATTTTGGATAACTCATTCGTACCGTTTCTATTTTAATTATTTATTATATTATAAAGTATTCTGTATGTATTATCGAAAAACTTAATTGAAATAGGCGATTTAAATAATATTAAATATTTTGTTTATTTATATGCGTTGACCTTCTCTATTATTTTAATCCATTGTAGATCGTTTAGTATATTACTTATAAAACCTCTGAAATGATGCACTTTATCATACGCAATGCGCTCCAGTATTTCAATACACAATTCCTTATCCGGCTGATTCATCCGGAAAATATTATCTTTTCGTTATAAATATACAAACAACAACAAAAAGACACACAAGGGGATGCACATTGATGATGACTGTGTGTTTGTGTCTCGGCAGGATCTTGGATCATCTCCAAACACATAACAAATTTTGATATTGGTCCAAAGTATAGACAGGGAGGGATTTTCGTTATGTATCCCTCATCTTCTCATTTTATTTCCATTCCACCTCACCGTACCATCCACATATTGCCTTTCAGACAACTATTGCAGTCATAAATCAGATACTGTGCGTTTTGAAAGCCACTTAAATCCTTCCGTTGGCATTTTACGACGATATAATAGTATCTGACTTTGCCTTAGCTTTATAAAATTCAATGGATTTTTTTTTTGTTTGTCTCCGCCTGTTGTTGATGGTAGCATTTGGTTTTTGTTGTTTTTTCAACTCGACTTTGCTAAAAGGGTAAGCTCTTCCGATATAATATACATATAATATTTATCCTTAGGATTAAGCCGTAGCAAAATAGTGTGCACTTTTCAGATAAAATAATTTGTCAGGCTTTTAAACATTTCTTATTTTGCTTTGACACATTTACCACAGGATAAAAAAAAACTAGAAACCGTTTTTCTAATACAGGTATAGTATGCATCATAACAAAACTAGAAATTACGATTTCAAATGTAATAAATTAAATGCATTCAACTAATTTAATTTATTAGCAATAGTTTCATTGTAGCTGTCGTATTACATCCATAAAATATATTTTTTGTGTATTTTATAATCTATTTATGTTTTTAAAATATAACATTTTTTTTGAAAATAAAGAGTTATTGTTTTAAAAACAAAATTTATTTCAAACAAATTGTAAAGTATATTGTCACACATTACTCTATTAAATTTACATAAATATTAAAGTGACATAAATTAATTTTTAATGTAAAAGGAATTATGGTATTTCAAAAAAAAAATATTTTGTAGTCTCATTATAATTTATTTTTTCAGTAGATTAATTATGTATATACAGGGTGATCGGTTTATCATAAACTTCCTGATTACTCGTAAATTAAATACAATATTGAAAAAATAATTTTTGTTTTCTTTTAGTTACATATATTTATAGATGTATCAATTAATAATTACTTTTAAGAATCTATCCTTCTAACAACTTAAAAGTGTGTCAAATTTATTTATTTTTTTTATGGCAATATTAATTAAGAAAATTACTGATCGATAGTAACTTTTGGACCAGTATTTTGAATGTTATTCACATAACATGAACGAAGAGAATAGGCGAGAAAGGACTAGTGATAAAAATAACAGCACCCACTCTTCACCTCTAGTCTTTACTTTAAATTGTTAACTGTCATTAATTAGCCAATTATGAAAATATCACTTAAGTATCATTGTTTAATACTTAATTATTTATTATTTTGACTTAATTATGAAAATTAGTTAAACAGACTTTGGAAATTATAATCAAAAATTAAGACTGTCTGATTATTATATACCACATATCGTCTACTGTAAACAATAGTGCTCTTTTTCTAAAAATATATATTTTGGGACAATTGCGTTCTAGTGGACATAAATTGAACTAGCAATTGATCATTCATAAGTAATAAAATTAACCCATAAACTAAAACTTTGGTATGCTTATCTCATTTTCAACTATTTTGGAGTTAGTTCACTATTATTCTATCAGGCGACATCGGTAAAGTGTAAATTTGAATAAATATTATTTTCAATAATAAAACTAATGGCAATTAGTAAGTCTAACAAACTTGATGTACCAAATATATAAACTGAATAGTATTTATTTCGTTGGGTGCGGCCGTTATTGGTTATATGATGGTTGCAAGTCTATTAAAACAGTGACAGCGGTAAGAAAAAATAACAATAATAAAATAAAATAAATAAAAAACCACAAAACTACATAAACTTTAACAGCCCAAAGCCAATATCCAAGCATTACACTATAGGAATGCTCTTTTATGGTTGCTTTTTCATTTCTCTCTTCAAACCAAGCTATCCCCTAAGTTCTAAACAGTCTTGAACGGATAAATAATTCAATGACCATGGCAGCACGTCTTATTAAAGTAAATATACAAGTCTTTGGCGGTTATATGTTCATCCAAGGATTTCAGGTGTTTTTTTAAATCCATTTCAGTAAAAATATATGTTATGTGTATATTTTATATTAAATTATTTACCCAAAAACATTTTAGATTCTTTTTAAAAAACAACAGTCTGTTATCAACAGACAACTTTAAAGTAAAAGGATTTAATATACAATGATATCCAGAATTCTATTTTATAAAAAAAGGCATAAAATTCACAAACAATTAAAAATACAACTTTTGTAAATTATTGCATTTCAAGTATAATTATTTTTAAAGTTGTATAAATATATTTTTTAATAAACTTTTTATTTAACACAGACTTTTCCCTTGAATTAAATATTATAATTTTATAATTATGACGAGTAATTCTTAAGAAAAGCTTATATTATTATAAAATATGTTTTTAACTTTTGTTTGCAACTGTTTTTACATTATGATATAGTTTTCTCTAAACACAAATGACACCTATCATTTCTTAGTTAACAAAATGATTGTGAACATTTATTGTCATAAAGGTTAGAATTGAGTTAATTTTTTTTTGTGTAAAAATTACTCTAACATATTTTTAAATTAGCTAGAAACAAACAGTATTTAAAGTATAGTTTGTATAAGATTCTAAAAATTAATTTATATAACTATTTTTAATAATCTTAAAACATTTTAACTATCATTATACACGTGTGATAAATCTGTTATACATTTTTTTTTATTTTCAGCAAACTGTAGAAAATGAGATTATTTTGCAGAGGAATTCTATCACAGAGTAGTATGTTAAATGATAATAGAAGTGGTAGTAAATAAAAAAAGACATAAAAACTTTGATAAAATATTCCTTTGGAGCCATTCATAGATATTTGCGAGTTTGCTTTTATTTGAAATCGCTTTGTTACCGTAATAGTTATCGGAGAGATGTATTTTATTTGAATTTTTTTATTACATCAACACTATTTTTTATGAAAACAAATTGGTATTTTTTTGTACTTATCAAAAGAGTGAAATATGTTATTCGCTTTGGATATATTGTAAAAATAATAATAACACAGCACGTTACCGCTGTATATTGATATATTTATTTATTTCATACAACATAATATACATATTGTGTATTTACAGCGCAGTACTCAAATGACTGAATATAAACTTTCTTGTAAGAGTAACTCATGGCAACGGATTAAAAAAAAAACTATCTTTCTAAACTTTACGAAAAATTGTGCTTTTGGGGATAGGTTAAATCTTGATAGGAATTCCTCCTAATTCGTTTTGTTTGTATCAGCAGAATTTTAAGTTTTCTATTTTACTTTCAATATGAGATCATAGATGCATTCAGGAGAATCTAAAGAAACTTGGACCTCCTAATCATGTCACAACTCCCTTCAATACCAAATATTAAAATTTATTATTATTTATGACTTTTTTTTACCATTCAACTATCGTTAGATAAAAATCTAATAATGACCACCAAATAAGCAACTAAGTAGAAGAATTTTATTAGCAAAGATAGACTAAATTTAAAACTAACTTTTATAAATGGGACTACGTAAGCAAAGTCATTCTTTTATAAAGTGTTCAGTAAGTAAGGAAACATGTCAATTTTTACAAACAATGAGAAATAATGAAAATCCGTTTCCTTATTTTTTGAACACCTATATATACATTTTTATTAAAATTTGTTTTATTTGTATCAGTTGAATTTTTCGTTTAATTTTAATTTTACTTTTAATGTGACATATTAGATACATTCAGGTGTTCTAGAATGGGTTTAGATCCCCCATATATCTGTCACAACCCCTCAAAAATTATGAAAATTATGTATAAATTTATAAAGAAATATTTTTAAGGAGGAGATAAATTATGTTAGATTTCCCAAACATTGTGTTCATATTGCGCCTATAACCATAAGATAAATTTCCTGGGTATTTTAAGATAAAATAACAAATAATAACAAAAATTAAATTTGTGAATGAATAACAACAAAGAAAAATTCAATAATAGTAACATTGTGCTGTAAAAAGCTATAGTATGGACAATAAATACTTTGTTATCTAAAAAAAATGTAACTATGTAAATATTAATATTAAAATTAAGATTTTTATGAAATTATAAATAATTATAATACCCTTCAGGCATTTTATATTATAATGCATATTTAACACAAATTATAATATAAATTTTTATTTTCATTTGAAAAATCATAACGTATTTCTAATTTACTAAGTAAAAGTTATTTTTTATATAAACAAATATAAAATGTGTCTTAGAAAAAATATTTTAAAATTATTTAATATGGAATAGAATGATAGAAGATCAGTTTGAATGTTATTTTTAATTTTTTTTTTTTTAACATTCATACGCAAGTCCAATTAAATATTTTAAAATTAGTTCTGCATGTTATTGCATGCTGTTATCATAGTAAATCCTAAATTTCTATATTACATTAAAAAATTCATAGAAAAAGGATTATTACAGATGAATTTTTTTTTAATTTTATATGAAATTGAATATATTTAACCTACAAATTAATCGTAATTGCTAATTTGATTAGTAATACTAAATATATATATATATATCAATTTTATTTCAAGTTTATTAGTAGGAAGCATTTTTAGTTTCAATTTGTACACTGAACTAGTAGTACTGTTTTAAATATGAAATATAGAAATTTTATCATTTAAACATGATCATATGAAAAAGTACTTTGTGTAGTTTTTATTATTCACTTTAAATATGAAGTTAATAGGTATATGTTCAAGAGCATTAATATACGAAAATTGCCCTATTATTGATTTTATTATAGAAAATTGTTGTTATGTTACCTTTTGTAACGCTGTTGTTGTACTTAAAAAATAATTAAAATTTAGCCATTAGTTTATTTATACTATAGTTTGTCTGTTAATAATAATAATAATACAGTCTATAAAATACATTCAAACAATTATGAATTACAATGATTTTTGGTACTCGAACATACAAATAAAATACTTTATTCAAAAATGTTACAACTTAAAACAATGCATAATGTATTTTATTTGTCACTTATTCTCATTGATTTCACTACGAAACTTCATGTATTGTACTAAAGCTCATTAGCAGTAAGAGATTTGTATCTATATAGGTACATTTGTCGTTTGCTTGATGTCCATATTTAATTGAGTTTTGTTTTTTGTCACCACTGCATCGCGAACAAAAACAACTTTAACTAACTGTAATATTCACACCCCATTCCGCGACTGGTACTTTCTGCTTATCTACCGGACCGTCATCGGGTACGTGGGTCGTTAGCCGACCTCGTTTCAAATGACAAAAGATTTTTCGGAATCCTAAAGGGATCATTAACTGTGGATTCTCCATCGTTGTCTGCGTAATAACTTTTAATGGTTCCGTTTAGAATTTCCTCTAGTCTAGTGCTGGACACTAGAGATACTGCATCTCATCTATCGACCAGCTATGGAAGCACACGACCATCTCAACGACCGAATTGAAAATAATAATGATAATATAATTGTGTTTTGTAGTTTGCTATTGTGCACCATTACATATAAAATGAGATTTTATTCCTATTCCTGTGCATATTATTCGAAGAAATCTGCACAAGACTATAAATATTCACAATTGAAGTCACAAGACGATAATACATCTTTTTCCTATGGTAATAAATGTAATGTTATGTCTCCTTTTCTATTATTTTTATTGTTATTTTTTTTCTTCTTAATTAAGCAGCGTCGTATAAACACTGTTAAAAATGCCAAAGAAGCTTTAACGATATCAATATATAAATTATGCACTGTAAAATATGTATACTTTTAACAAATTGAATTGCTAAAAATACTTTAATTTACATATTAAATATGGCTTTTAATCTTGCGGAGGGTTTTATTTGTGATGATCTTCAGGTCAATTTATTTTTATGCGGTCCCGTTTGCGCTCTTTAATATTCTTAAATTTTAATCTTCGAGGAAACTGTGAATCGATTTAAATAATAGATACATACTACGTATAAAAATGAAATATCACTTTTATAAAGCCATCTTTGAATTAATTTTTGAAAATAAACAAAGAAGTGGATAATTAAAAAATTATAGTAATTAGGAACGCCTTAATAATAAATCATTAAAAGAACAATTATCTTTCATCATCACGACTTTTTTTTATTTATTTTTGTTTTGGCAATTTTTCAATGCTTATAAAAAAAGAGCTCAGTGGATAATGAAAAACGAGCTTATCATACTAATCTTATTGTGGTTTTTCATAGATGGTCCTCTTTTTATTAGATAATACTAAGAGACAAAATCAAAAACAATTCTGTACAATAATGTGTTTTATAAGATTAAGTTTGTCGACATCAGTGAACAAAGATTTAATATCAAACGATATGTAGACCTAAACATATTAAATATAAAAACTATTTTTTTGATTATATGACAAATATAATTTGTCATATTTGTCATTCACTATAAAATTTTGATCAAAAACAAATTATACTGTACTTGATTTTTTAACCAAAGACATTTTTATAATTATAAATGAATAATTACATTTTAAAAACTCCAGAGTTAATAATATTCAAGATATAAAAATTACCCATTTTGTATAAACTTCGTTTAATGTATTTAATGCATGGATGTATTTAGCTCTTCCATATTAATTTATCTTTGTAACAAAATCACCTAAAGTATAATTCGTTTTTGTTTAAAATAAAAAATAAAGTAAAAATAAATGAAACGAAAGGTGTAACCAGACCCAAATCAAATATGACCTAAAACCGTCAAAACGAAAATATACGAATTTTCATTATTCCTTTGACATTAATTATTCATTTTGAATACAAAGAGATAATTCATCAATAATAATCAAGGTTATTATTTTATATTAACTTCTTATGTAGATTATTTTCCAATAAGCTTTTAATCAATAATATATTAAAACACAAATGATATTGTATACAAAGCATTTATTTATTTTTAATTGAAATAATAACTTTAAGGTTAGTAAACAAATAACACTCAAAAAACCAACAAATGTACTACCAATACAAACCAAACGGTTTTGTTTTGTTGATTAAATTATACTTTTATGGAATGATAGAAATAATCATGATTTATTTAATAATACAAAAATAATGACTATTGAGTGTATACTATTATCGGATTATTAAAAATAATCAGCAAAAGACAATCTGGAATAATATTTAATTAGTTCGAAGGTTGGTAATCAATTCATCCTAATTATTGGATTTTAATACAATTTTTTATAATAATGTTGTAAATTCAGTTTTAAAAAAAACCCAATATCGATTATTCCAATGTCGCTTATATCGGCCAATATTTAACATCCGTTTGCATATCGGCACAGTCCTATATTTTTTATATAGTATAATCTTGATCTTTTTTTATCACTGAGCAATTCAATCTTTGATAATGTAACACTTTTGAGGAATGTTGATTATTTTATGATAACAATAAAACATTCGCTTTTATTAAAATTTCTTATGTGCAATCATAGTAAAAATTTCATATTGCTCCCGTAAAATATGTTAACCAGAAAAATACAAGAAGGGAACCATATGTTTTTTTCACTTTATAGCGTATAACAAGTTATGTTTATCAAATATAATATTTGATTTCACAACATAATACTACATAGTAGAAGAAGAGTTAGCGCTAGAAGTCTGCGAGGTACCACTTAACAATGCCTAACAGACTATTTTTATGATGATATTGATATATGATATTAATATGAATTAATACAATTTTTTTACGATTAAAAAAAAATTAGCGCCACAAAATTGTTTTGCCTCAAAAACAATTAAATATAAAATTTTTGTGAATCAGTTATACAATATTGTATAGTGCCTTAGATTTAATTTTTTTACACTATTTTAGATGTTTATTAGTTTAGATTCTCAAGCCATATATTTTATTTATTTTAATTTCCTTAAGTATGCATTAAATTATTTATAAAACGTAAGAAATTCGTTTGACGTTTTAATTTTTCTTATTTGCGATATCGTATATATTAATTGTTGCATAGTATGCTTATAAACACTCATAAAAGTCTTTAACTTTCATTTTATTACATCATAAATACTGCCGTTAGTACTGATTAAATGGTTGTACATTCGTAAAACATCTAAGAGGTAATTTTGAAAATGTTACGAAACTTGCAAAGACTGTTTATGTGTACTTAAAACATTTAAATTATATTAAAGATTGTTTAATTAACCATTCAAAGTCTTTTAGAAGTGTCATTAAACATTTTAATAATTATTATATAACAAGACTCTCTATAATTATTCAAATGTCTTTTGTAGACTCTATACATGGCATGCATTTAATAATCATACTCAGTTTTCAATAGAAATTGAGGAAATTATTTATTATTAACTTTTTTTTATAAAAAATATAATAAAGAGCTAATACATCAAACATATATTGTTTAAAGTTACATAAGTGTATAGAAGAAAGCGTGGAATGTTGACGCTTTTAAGTTATGAATAAGATCTTTTAAAAGTATTCATTAAAATAATTAATTTTAATTTGTAAAAACGTTTAGATAATACTTTTTAATTAAAAAATTTTTAAGAAAAATAATTTTTATTCAATAACTAAATTTATAATTATCTTATTTATACATGTTATAAATACGAAATGTTGACACTAAAAACGCTTATAACCGTCTCACTTATCGATCGATTGAATAATAAATGGTTTTATTTTTATTTTTCAAATATTTTCGTTCGTGGCATATTTTTATCAGAACGTTTGTCATGCAGCTTCCGTTTAAAAATTGAATAAAAAACCATTTTGCATATAATCACAAGTATACCGCTTTCAGCCCTGTGGGTCGATTTGATTAATATTCAAACGCTTCGCTTGAGTCCCATACATAAACACACGATTTCGCAATGATAATACTTTTATAACTCGATATGTATGTATATTTATATTTTGTTTCATTCTTTTCTTTTAATATATTTTTATGTTTGACAATAAGTCTAAATTTATGCTTAATTAATATAATAAGATTATATTATAATCTGACACGTGTATGTCAATGTTTTTATCAAAATGAAGTAACAATTAAATGTGTCTACATGTGTTCTAATTTTTAGTGTCTTATGATTAAACATTACTTAAATATTAGTACATCATACAAACATTTATAAAATAGCCATATGTGCGAATTTCTTCAATTTTGGAGTAAGGAATTTATATATAAGAATGTCTTTGCATACGTAGTCACATTTATAAGAGTTAGTTTTAAATTTAGGCTTTCTTTGCTAATAAAATTCTTCAACTGATGTTACTTATTTGATGGTCATTATTAGATTTTTATCAAACGATTATTGAATGGTAAACAAAGACACAAATAAAAAAAAAACAATTTTAATATTTGATTACTAACAGTCAGTACGATTAGTAACAAATTTGTATAAGGAGTTGCAATTGAGAGCTTAACAAGAATTACTCTGAAAATAAACATATTATTCATTCATTGCTAATTGTTTTTAACAGTAAGAACGGATTCTATTGTTTTATTAGCTATACGGCCAAAATATTATTGTTCGATGAACGTTTACGTTCCACGATTGTTTGCAATTTATTCTAATAATTTAAATAAATATTTAAAATTTTAAATTTATACAACTTGATTTTTAATATTAAAATATTTATTTTTTATGTATTACTTTTTAATAACAACAATTTATTACTAACTCATACATTTATAATTTCTTAATTTAATTCAAGTATTTTTTGTTTGTAAATTTTAAACATTTTTTTAAACTAATTTATGTTTTTATAACAACATAATTAATTTTAATAATATTTATTATAATAAATATATTTTTTTAAGGAAAATACATATTAAATTTTCTTTTATTCCCCTAAGTCAATTGGGGGTTCTAATAAAAAATGGGAGGCTAAGGCACCTATTTCCGAGTATACCTATAACTACTAATAATTGATTTATTAAATAAATTTAATTAACTAAATACGACGTTAATTTAAAATTATATTTTATGTAAATAAACGGTCGTCCTTTTGATATTTCATACGTTCGTATGAACAACGTTTGCTATACAAGCCTATACAAAACAAAATCTGAACGTATGCGTTTGTGAACGAACAATTAAAAAATAGATCCCTAGGCCGAACCCTTAAATTTAACATGTACTATATTTTATACAAATAAATTAAATTTTATTATGCACATTTTTATGAAGAAATGAAAGTTCTATTCTTTATAAATCACATTTTATCTGTATATCTTTTAAGTCAATTTTACGGTCATAATTTCGTTTGAAATTCACAGTTTTTTACAAAATCTCATAAAAAAATTAGCATTTTAACTTAATTTATGGTAGAATGCAACTTACTTTGGATCGTATCTCATATATTTAGTACAATTACATGTATAATGAAGTATTAAAAATTAATTTACAATATTATCAATTATTTTCATAATTTCAAAAGAAATTATTATTAAAAATGTTAATATTTTTAGCAATATCAATATAATAAGTACCAAGAACAAATGAATGACAAATAATTAATTTTCAATTTTTAGTTAAATATTTCCTAACTAAAAAGCTTTTTGAAGTCTAAAATATTTTATTTTACACAAAAAGTTTTGATTCACATTCATTTAAAA
Organism: Daktulosphaira vitifoliae; assembly: GCF_025091365.1. Taxonomy (NCBI): domain Eukaryota; kingdom Metazoa; phylum Arthropoda; class Insecta; order Hemiptera; family Phylloxeridae; genus Daktulosphaira; species Daktulosphaira vitifoliae. The sequence goes on along the minus strand of NW_026099575.1, from coordinate 26,597,507 downwards.
CGTAATGTGTAATTCGAAGCAACACTCAGTAATTAAAAGTATATTTAGGTCACATGAAAATTTATTTAAGGCTTTTTTGACGAGTTATTAAAAAACGTAGGCAGCTTAAGGTTTATGAAACTACTATAATATAAAATGTTCTTTTATTAGTTTACACTGTTTGCTGACTGTCTTTCACATAAAAGAAAAATAATAAAATATTGCGGAACAGAAATTTTCAGAGCAGGTCTAAAGTTTTCACAGTCGTGTATTTTAATGACCGCCTTTGGTATGATTTTGGATTAAAAGTTTTCATTCGAATAAAACATTCGTGGCAGTCACCATCAACTATACCGAACACACCGAGAATTTGTTCGCCATCATCTCGATCGTGTAAAAAATGGCCGTTAAAACCATCCAAGTCTATAAATAAAGTTTTCCCTAACTACTCCGGACGTGCACAGGGCAAGTACTAACTCCTCGCGACTTAATTTCCTGGTTCACTTCTTCTCAGTAGATTTTATCAATCCCTTATGTTAGAAGTACATATGAGTTTACGAAATTGCATAAATTATAATATTCCCATTTAAAAAGTAATCGATTTCCACAAAAGTTATTATTTTTACTTGTTTGTCTCTTATATTATTTTTACAGATTTTAATGGAAATGTATATATAACTCATTTTTTTTTTCAACTATTTGACTATTTGAGTCACTACTTAAAATTCTGCTTATACTATAATGTATAAATCGAATAAATTTAAAATATAATTCGAATACGTTTAATTAAAAAAATATAAATTCTTACTTTACTATTTGAAAAGCAAAGAAGTTAGTTCGTTCATTATTGAATCTAAAAGTAGATTCCTAGTGCAAAACGTTTACTTATGTGGAGTAAAATTGAAATAAATGAATTCTCTATAGTTTTCTAATAATAAATTGGTGAGGGATTGGCCAGTTTTCTAGAATGATTAAACTAAAAGTTTAAAAGAAACTTTCGTTGTTAATATGATTCTTATAGTTATTTTATGATCTATCATAGTGTATAGTAACTTTTATAGTATAATGTTATAATAACAAACAGCAAAATTAATTTATTAATTACCTATCAGTGGTAAATCATTTCGTAGTTTAAACTTAAAGTTATTTTGCTATTTCTGAGATACTGATAATAGTCAAAGACTTTAGGATCATTTATTGGTTTTAAACATATAATTAATCTACATTTAATAGAAGAATATAAATATAAAAATCTACCTTATTAGAAGTATTAATTTTAAATAAATTTAATTTTAACATTGATATCAATACACACTTGATATTTGTAGAAAAATAATTAAAACTATAAAAATCTCAGTTACCTTGACAATTTTAAGTGTGGTAAGATGTTTCTTTATTTTATTATTAACTCAGTCTTACTACAAACATTTATAAAACATAATTTAATGTTGATACACATAAAATAAAATATTAATTATAGTTTATGTTATTCTAAAACAAATATATATCAAAATACATATAATTAATTATCAGAAAAAATTATTTTGGAGGTCATTCTTAGTATTAGTTACTCGTTGACCAACAATTTAAAATATCAATTTATATAACTACAAGAAAATGAGTTTCCCTTAAATACTAGTCATTCTTGTTATATTCTTAGTAGTTCGATTGAATTTAAAATATAGAGATGGAAATTTTTGAATGTGCCAACTGCCATCGACATTATTCCTTGAAATTGAAAATCACTTATTTTCTCCGTCACTTCAAACTATCAGTAAAATTTGCTAGTATGTGAAGGTAATTTTATACCAATGTGGATAAACCAATAAAGAACATACATGTATATATATACACATGCATACGATATCAACGAACATTAAATGCATTTCTGAAAAGAAAAAGAAGAAGTCTTTTGTATGCATTGAAATCTGTTCTCGAAAGAAAATGAAAATTTGAAGGGCGGAGGCATTGAAATAGGTAATTTGAGAATGCAAACTTTTTATTCTGGATGAGGAAAAAGAAAAAGTAAACATCAGTTCGGTACAATCCGAGTAAAAACAGTAGTCGATTCGGTGTGTAAACGACTTCTTGAATTTCAATTTAAGTAAATACATTTATATACTTATACATACGTGAGTATAAATAGTACTTTTCTTTTATTATTTACCAATATTTTTTTGTGCTTTAGCAACATCAACATTTTTTTATTATTTTCATTTCGTCAAACTAAATTGCTAAGTAAACTTTAATTGCTTATAAGTTTTCTTTTAAAAGTAAAAAAAAAAAAACGTTTATTACATCAAAAACTATAGTCTATAATTGAATCGTGTACAATAACTTGATTTAATGTCAAATCATTATCGAAAAATCCAAGTATCAGTGATTGTATTTAGAAAAATGAAATTATCTTTATTGAATAAATAATTTTGGAATTATCATGGTGTACACTTTATTGCTGCTTCTGTTTGATATCATTTTATTGGAATTATATCTATTTTATAAATAGGTTAATTTAAAGTTTGAAATACAGTTTTTACTGTGCCAACAATATTAATTAATATCCTTACTTAAATTTTTATTTTCTTATTTTATGTAATCAATATTGCTTTAGTAAAAACTAAAATTTTACTTTTTTAAGGTAATAAATATAGTTTATATTATTTAAATTAATGTTGCTTTTATTTTACTGTGTTATTGATATTCAAAAAATTGTTAATTTAATTTAATACAACAATTAATTAATCAAAATTAAATTAGTTAATAGAAACATTTTAATTAGGAAGTAATATAAATTTCAAAATAGACAAAAAAAAAGTGTTTACTATAAATAATCAAAAAGATTTTGTGAGTGGTTTAAATTTGTTTCCCATTTTTCTGTTGAGCAACAAATTACCATTAGGCTTGACAACTAGCTAAAGTTGTGTAGTTTTACTTTTCCCTCTTTACAATGATTCTTAGCTTTTATAATTTATCGTTTGTGTCTGACGTTTCCACCTTTAGGAAATTAAATCTGCTACACGCTTTTTTCGTTTTTGATCAGTTACAATGATAATAGCTTTCGACTGATCATGTATGTCATTTAAGTAAAAAATATTCGTAAAAATGCAAAACACAATCAACTGAAATTCAGGGGCAAAATCGATTTCATAAGAGCCGGGGAGTCTAATAATTCTATTAATTGAGTATTTCGATAATTTCATACAAGCCATAAAATATTAATCGAATTTTTCTATCATTCAGTATAATAATTCATCGTGTTATAAATTAGAGTAAAAATATCTAAGTTTAATTGATTTAACAAAGAAATTTTCAATTATGGATATTATTTAGTGTGATAATCTTAATAAATCATACTATATTTATAATTATTTTAATTATACTAAGCGTGTTTCATTAATACCAAATAAATTGAAATTCTAATTATTGAATATGCACAAATCTATTTGCCAATGTAAATATATTTAGGGTGATTCCCTTATCGTTAAGTGGTTAGTATTCACTAACCACTTAATTAATCAAAAAATAAAAATAATATTAAAAATTTGTTTATTTGTTTGTTTTAGTTCATGTTTCTCTCAATTTTTCAACCATTAAGTTTTTTTATATTCATCCCTTATACATTAAAAGAATGTTAATTTAAATTTTTCAAATGTAAATACCCCTAATTAATTAACTTAATTAATGATATTAATAGATAATGATCAAATTAATAAAATGACTGGTCGATAACAATTTTTGAATAATGAATTTCTCTATCAAACTAATCACTAGAGTTTTCATTTTTTATTAATATTTGTTTGATGTATAATTATTAAAAAAACAACATTTTTCATTTTTATATAATACATTATTTGTAATATGTATTATATAATTTTTGTAAAAAATTTTTTTTTTATATTTTTAATTTTATTATACTATAACTTTTTGAAAAATATATGGATCAATACAATTTTTTCATGATAAATAATATATACGTATATATATTCGTCTTTCATTCTACATACTTTTTTTTTAAATAAAAGCATTTCCTTTATATATATTATAAATATATTTATTCGTATATTATACTTATAAATCATTAAACTTAATCAGGATATAAATTAGGAAATGGGATATCATATAAGGAACTAGCAGTTTATGAAGCTTTTGTAATAATCCACCAATTTTATTAAATTAAACACTATCCAAATATTTTCATCGTAGCGTTTTTTTTATAGTGATTTTAATCACTGTCAGATATCATTATACTTGATCCAACTATGCTGCGACCCCACTGTATTGGGGTTTTTTATTAATGGTAACATACATAATTAATTAACTTATAAAATGGGAAATAATGTAATTAAAAACACGACTGGTCGATAACAACTGTAGGACCAGTACTTAGAATGTTATTCTCATTTTTATACCTAGATGGGACGAAGATTATGGAAGGAAATGACCAGTGATAAAAATAGCAACACCCACTCCTCGCCTCCAGTCATTACTTTAAATTGCTTATAACTTGTGAGAAAATCACCCTGTTATATAATATATATATAACATATTTATTAAGTGATTACTCAATTAGTAGTGTCAGATTAATCTTTTTTTGTTATTACTTAAAACTTAGAAAACTTGATAAATAACAAAATTCGAAAAGATACCACGTAACTGATTTTTTTAATATAAATTAAAATGCTTCAACTAACTAAAACAATTCAAAAAAGTACAGTAAACCCTCTTTATTCCATCGTTGATTCAGTCTCTGAAAATAGATGATTGCAATTCCTATCAAATTGAATGGGATTAAATGTAAGACATTACGCCGTATGTCATGCGTGAGAATTCTAAATCTCTTGCGTAGAGCTCCCCTTGCTCATTTAAAATTTAAACTGCTATTTGAAATGGAACAAAACATTTTCTTATTCTTAGTACAAGTCATTTTAAGTTAATTTATTCTTAAAAAAAAATATATATATTCTAAGATCTAAAGTTATTTATTTCTGTATTTTAATTAAATATATGTTTTAAGATACATTTTATTTTTTCAGTTCAGAAAACAAAATTGAAACTAAAATTATTAACACATATATTAAATTATAGAAATATATGGTTAATATCTCTTTTGGCGGTAAAAAATTGACAAAAATATGTTTTATACTTGTTAGTGAGTTACCTCTTTGATAAAAATACTTTCAAATTACCAATGACACATTTTAAAGTAGTAATTTATAAGGATAATATTCCATAATAGAATATTCAATGCAAAAATTAATTTTACCATGTGGTTCATTCAATGACAAATTACCAGGGACATTTGGAGTATAGGATTATCAGCCTATTTCCATTTATTTAATGAGTTATTAATAAATTATCATGTCATATTATACATTTTGCAGGAAAAATAAATTGTGTACAGAAAAATGCTTTTTCGTAACTTTTAAAACTAAAATTTCATTAAAAATGAAAATGATTTCAATATACCTTATTTTTTTGAACCGCCAAAATATGTCTGTTTAATCATTCATTTTCATGATTTATAAATGAAGGATTACAAATTACAAATACTGTTAAATTATCGCATTTAATTTATTGTTGATTGAATTTTGTTTATAATTTAAGTCGAAGAATAAAATAGGTAAAAATAATTTTATTTGATTGCTAATTAAGCATCATTATTGAAGATATCTTTTTTATTAATTCAATTTTTTTAAAAACATATCATATTATTAAAATTAACAAGTCCAATAGACACATTAAAATGTAACTTTCTAAAAACTAAAAATTACTCTACTTCTTACCTTATATTTTGAAAAAGTCTAAATTTTAATTTAATAAAAAAAGTTTTTAAAAATAACTACTAAACAAATATTTATGAAGTATTAAATTAAAAATAATTGAAACTCTCTTACAAAATTAGAATATAAATAGTACACCTCTTTTAAGAACAAAATTTAAAACTTGTAATGTCGATTATTATAAATATTGTGACGGTATCGAATGAATTATTTAAATTAACAAGCAATGTATTCTATGGTTAAGTATTTCGCAAGTGAACTTATTAAACTGATTTTCCAAATTCATTTTTATGAATCAAAACATTTCTTCGCGATTTTTTTAGATAGTTTCCAANTTTTTTAGTGCATATAAGTAGAGTTTTGTTCTAGGAATCCAATATCATTTAATATCTTAATATTTTTTTATTTCACTACTATGATCAAAGGCCCTGGATTGAACCTTTCCCTTTGGGAATGCCCAAGACACAGATTATAGATGATGCCGAAAAAGTTCCATATCAATCTAGTTTTGGAATAACTAATAAGAATGGGTTTATTTTGGTATAATAAGAACAAACTTTTTCTTAAGGCACGTAATATTATTCAGGATATTAATCTTTCCCGTGGGAAAACACAATGAGCGACTAAATTGTGTTAGAGTTGGCTTTCCACGGAATCTTCATTTACCCATTTTATAAAACTACAATATACGTATATATTATAGCTCAGAATAAATTTTATTGTAAATAAGAAAATGAAATTTTTATGGGCTCATGTATTCTATGGTTAAGTATTTCACAAGTGAACTTATTAAACTGATTTTCCAAATTCATTTTTATGAATCAAAACATTTCTTCGCGATTTTTTTAGATAGTTTCCAAATCTGATACAAACTTTAATTATAATATAAAAACAATAACTTTGTCCGTAAATAGCCATTTAATAATTACCTACATAACTATTGTATTTTCTGTCAGATTTTAAACAATTATTTCAGTTTGCATTCAATGATGAATATTAAAACGGTATTACGAAATTACATTTGATTTCAGAATTCAAATAGTTCGCTTATATCGCGTAACAAATTGATTACAACTACTGTAGAGCAGACATGTCGTTTTTCGATTAAAATTTTTACAAAGGGTGTGACCTGTCATGTTCCGGTCCCATTGATTTTGAATCAACCCGTTTTCAATACATTTTACTCTTCATCGTTAACGTACCAGTAAAACCTATGTAGATATTGCGCCTTTAATGTGCACATGCACCGACAAAACGATTATTCCAACAGGATTACTGTTTTTGATCATAAACCTTCTCTGGTCAAAGGAATACGTGCGTACGCCATACTGACTAGCCTACCCCTACAAATCCACCTGGAATTAATTTTAAACGTGTCCATCAGATATATTGTACCTCTCTTGTCCTCATTGTCACACCCGCTAAAGGCTAGTAAAGTTTGGTTAGAGGCCAAAAGCGCTGGAACATAATAGCATTTGATAAAGGAAAACGACTGCCACCCATGGCGAGGGTATTTCTAAATTAGTAGAAATAAGGGAGTTGCGGAAAGAGGAAATTGACGATAGAGGGAGCTTTGTTATTAATCGCCTTTTCCGTTACATTATCTTCGGGTCCGAGACGCGCACGAGGAGTTCGTGAAGTTCTGAACGTTACCTAAGGTGTATAGTAAATGAGTGTCACGTGTAAAAATGGACGTCTTTGCCACATAGTGACAAGGCCTTGCTAAGAGAATTCAGGAAGTTTTAAAGCGCATTAATTAAACACCTGCAAAAGTGTGCAGCGCTAGATGGTTGGCGTTTATATTATTATTATTATTATTATGTACTGTGGATAGGTTGGTTGTTAAAATTAAGCTTCCATGTTTCCCGATAAAACCCGAAACCGTTGTTTAATTACTTTTGACCCGGCCCAATGTAAAAGCTTCTTTTCCGTTAATACACGTGAGTATACTGCATAAACCTTAGCGTGGGGTAGATATTATGTCTGCATTGCCATCGTATACGTACCCGTTAATTTCTTCTCGGCCACACACCTCAATTATTTAGCAACTTGTATGCCACGCTCGTTTAAAACCAATAAATCATTCAAACTCAAAATGATGGTACACAAAAATGATAAGAAAGTCACATAAGTTTTCACACTAACAGTATTAAAAGTATTTTGATAAAAAAAATATGAGTAGCAAATAACACTACGGATAGGACATTTAAGATTTTACTAATTGCAATTTTGCTCCAGTTATAGTTTTTGCACAAAAATAATCTGTTCTTATGTTTAAAATAATAATTTAGGGTTCTTTTACAATTACCATTATACAATGTATACTTATTAATAAGTTACACGCTATATTGGAGAGTAAGAAAAATAAAATATAAAATAGTTAAATATGCATTTAAATAGAAAAATATGTTAACAATAAAAAGAAAATAGCCAATCAAAAGAGAGCTCTCGCTACAACATAAAAGTATAACAAATAATGATTATTTATTAATATATAATCAATTTATATAAAATTTGTAGAATACATTGGCATCATAATAGAGTAGTCTACAAATTTTTTAATTCTTCTATGGTCTTTCAATTATATAACTATTTTAAAATTGACTTTAGCAAATAGACGAGTTAATAGAATCGAATATTCGATCCTATAACTCGTGATAATTTCTGATCTAAATTTGAACACTATAGTGTTAGTTAGTCGAAATTATATGATGAAAATATTATATCTTATAAACTTCAATATTTTAAAGTCATATTAAAATTAGTATGAAGATTATTTGATAACTTAATCCTAGACTATTAATATATTTATGACTTACATGACTTCTTAAAATGTATGTGCGTCTATGGAATTTTAAAATGTATGTACTTTTATAATTTCCTAAAATTGATGAATTTTTATGACTTTTAAAATGTATACTTTTTATGGTTTCCCAAATTCTATACATTTCAAAGGCTACTTAATTTTTTTGCATTTGTACTTGTTTTATCATCTTCCATAGCTATAATATCTGTATTGAAATATTCCAATTTGTTACTTGTTCTCAAATAAAAAAATTATTATTTATCATTTTTATACTATTATTGTTAACTCGTTATGCTATAGATTACTTTTAAAAACTAAAAGTTTTTCAGTTGTTTATATTTGTATATGCCGTTAAACCCTAGAGAGAACAATAATTAGATTAGGGAATGGATCATGATTGCTTAGAGAAAACTACTATGGTTGTGTGCAAAACATAATCACTTCGATTTCTTATACACCTATCTGGAATACAATATTTTAGTGTTCTCAGTTTACGAGGATTTAGGCAGCTCATAGACAGAACTCAAATAATTCACTTCTAGACTAAAGTCATGTTGACATATAACCATGACTGGGCTATTCTAAGGTTTCTCAGTTAATTTATATAATGGCTTATGATTAATAAGGATTTGGTGGTAGTTGTATGCAAGATACTTATATATAGTGTCGATATATATATTTTAGAAATACAAGGATAATTAATGAAGTGTACATCTAATAAACTGCTATCACCAAATGATAAATGATCTGAAGTACTTGATATTCGAACTTACAAGTTAAATTTTCATTAATTCAATTTACAAATAATAAAAATTGTTAAGATTATTTTGGACTCGGATGCATACATTTTTTTGCGTGTTGTAATATTGTATAATAATTAATATTTGTCACTACTATGTAGCATTGGTCGTTCGTTAAATATCTATGACCTTGTACGTTTAATTAACTTAGTATTTATTGAATTCAAAATTAACGTATTTCTGAAACACATTAATGGATGAATCGAAACGATATTGTTGTAATTAAAAATTATAAGTGAATATATAATATTAGAAAACAAAAAAAATTGATATATTTAATTAAAATTGAATCCATTCAATAAAACAAATTGTTCTTATTATTTTAATAACTACAGGAGTACGTATATTTTGTATCCTCTAAAAGGTTATTCATATTTTTTATATTATACATCATTTTCATTCAATAATAAAATTTTAATTATTATGATTTTAAGCTATCACTAGAAAAATGAAATAAATTTCATAAACATTCCATTTTTAAATTGATTAAGTATATTATATAAATAAATTAAATTATATTATAATAATTAAAAAGGTAAATTAATGTAGCGAATTAATTTTATATTAAGTATATAAAAGTTGATTTTTAGTACAAACAACCTCAAAAAATGTATATGACAAAAAAATCACATTGATTTGACCTTTATACCTTAACTACCGCAATCCCAAAAGAATCATAATTTAAAAATACCAATTTTCTCGCTTCGTGTATTTGCAACCCAATTACTACACAGCTTACAATATGACTTTTAACGACTTTTTGTAGCAATAACGATAAAAAAGAATTGTATAAAAGGCAACATCTTGTAGAAAAAAAATATTGTACTATTATAAATGTAAAAAGGAAAAAGAGCCAGTAAAATAATAATATCATTAAAATGCAACGCCAAATTCATAACCATATATTAATGTGTTTAACATTAGTGTGGCTAGTTTTGACTTAACAATTAGATTTGAGTATAAAATTAAATAAAAACTGTATTAAGATGTACAACTTATATTTCAAGTTTTTAGAATAATAAAATTAAATTTATAAGTATTACTCATATACTTCAGTAAGTTAGGAAACAGTTAAATTGTTACAAACAATGAGTACAATAGAAATTCGTTTCCTTATTTACTGAACACACTGTATAAAAATAATATTAAATTATATCTACAATATTTCTAAAAAGATTCGTTTCTATACAAACTTTAATGACAATAATTATTTTTTTCGTACTTCAATGTAACATAATTTTACAATATCATTAGGTAAAATATGTTTCCAAATTTTATTATTAATTAATATTTACATTTGATTTTTAAATTAAATTTTACCATGCTTATAAATACTTTTTACAGAATACTTATTGATTTAGTTTTTATAATAAATACTTTTTAAGAATATATATAACAATAATACAATCGACTTGACAAATAAAAAAAAACTAACATAGTAAGTAGTAAATACATACAACACTAACCAGCTTAAACCTAAATTTCCCGATGGACAGCATATGAGTGCAGAAAAAGAAAACAAAATGAATTAATAACGAGTATTACTTTAAAAACATGGTTAAGTTAAATTTATAAACCTTTTTTAAATTATATCACATACCTAACAGTTATATACTCTTTACTGAAGTAAATAATTATTTTATCCTTAAACAACCAGTATGTGGATATTGAAAAAATCGTTGAATTAATTCACAGCTTGACGAAAATATTACTTAATAATATAACATGCACAGATTGAACAGATTGTTCAAATATGCTTGAATAAATTGTAGACTTAACATTTATTTACCACCTCAGACATTGATAATAAAGTACATAGGGACAGTTATTCCCATAATTATAATTTTAAGTTTGTTGCTGTGTACAATGTTGTTTGTATTCAGATAAACTTGATGTATTATGAAATAGAATAGTTTGCTAGAAGGACTCTAAAAATTGACATTTTTTAAATTTTAATTGACAAAAAAGTTCAAAAAGAACTCCTAATATATTTACTTTTTAAAGTTAAATCAAACAAAATTCCTATAATTTTTCAAAGTAAATTGAATGACTCTATATAGAAAATAACACTTCATAAGTCTATTGTGAATTAGATCTTCAAAGATCTCAATATATAACAATCTTAGTACTGTGTATCCTAGCTTATAATAAACTAAAACTAAGAGAAAACATTTGCATAATACCTTAATTTTTCTATTCTCTGAAGGCTAAAACTTTGGCTCCTTTAGAATTTGATATACCCTAATGTGTAACGTAATTGATCAAAATAACGTATAAATAAAACATCATGATATGCCCCCTGCCTTGGTTTAATAAAATATAACATTAATCTGATATTTCTCAACAAGACTAATGCTAGTTATTTTATAATATTAATATTGAATATTTATGTAGTAAAATATATTTCAATTTTTGACATTTCTCAAACTAGTGGTTAGGTTATTAATTGACTAATTTCGAACCACTTAAATTCTTCTCAAACAATAGTAATATCAACTTAAATTATCAATTTTTAATATTAAATTTAATTATTTCCTGATTAATGAGTATTACGTAATTTCTAATTTCATCAATTACATCTTATTACGGTACCGTCAAATGTGCCAATTTAGGACGGTGGTCAAACTTGAATTAGTAAAATCTAATATCATTTTAGACGTTTTAATCTACATCATTAGTCTAATTTTTATAACTTTTATTAATAATCACAAAATATTTGTTCACAAAAATTAAATAATAAAATTTAAAAATATTAACCGAGCCCAAGTTTAACAGCCGCCTTATTTTGGGGAATTTGGACGTAACAAATTTATCTTAATAATACAATACATTTTCAACTACCTAATTTATTAGAAAAACTGACTAAAGTATTGATTGTGATAATTTTACTGTATATTTATCATTTAAAATTACTNTTGTGATAATTTTACAGTATATTTATCATTTAAAATTACTAATTACTGATTATCTCTCGTGATAGAATAAATCTGAAGCCAGATTTGGAATTAATGTTTAAGTTCCATATTAAAATCATATAAAAACTAGATTCAATATTTCTCTTAAGACTCCAAAGAGTTATAAAACACAAATAAAGTAACACTTGAAAATATATAAGTTTAAAATATGGGATTTAATTTGCAGTGTTTAACTGAATAAATAAATATTTTTTTGTAATTAAAATTCCAGTTAGACTTAAACTTCAGGCATCTAAGCTATTTCGGTTGTTTTTTATGATTAAAAATGTAAAGACTAAAGTTGTTAAATTTATGAGGACAAAAGCTCTTTAATTATTATTGTTATTAAAATCCAGGGTCGACACGTTGCGCTAACCTACTACGGTCTGGTTGCACCAATTTTTACCAGAGTTTTATAGACAGTAATTAAATAACGGTATTCTTTTGCCTTTGGGCTGGCTTAATATAAGTTCACACCAATTTCAGTCATAAATAAAACCTAAGGTTCTTAATTTATTTTCTTACTGGTGCATGATTTTGTGAACTAAATAATTTGTTTCAATCCATCTTAAAAAAAAAAATTAGTGCTCCAGACCTAGAGTTTAATGTTCATGAGATTAATTACATTATTTCAAATAGTTTAAAAAATTAATAAAATATTTACGTAATACAGTATGTAATTTTAAATTGTGGTGTTTTTAACTAAAGTAAAAATTTAGGTTTTTCCGTTAACTACATAGTTGTTTTTTTATACTAGGAAAAACATCCTATAGATTTTAGTCTGTTAATGAGTATTTCACTATTCTATTAATAAATCATTTATATAACAATTTAGTACATAAGTAAATACTGGAAATAAAACCATAGAAATTAGGAAAATATACCAAATAAAAATTTTAAGTTTACGAGAAGCATCAAATTCATTTTACTTGTGTACCATTAAAAACGTTTGCATAAGTACCACTCAAAATTTAAAAATTGAGTTTGAACATTGCGAATAAATAACTATGACGTTTGTTTTCAAATTCACAAATGTTTAATACCGTTCCTTATTTTTAACTTCACAATTATTTTATTTGAATGTTTAGAATTTCTGTTACGATATTTTAGCTTCGATGCGAAGCTGAGAAGGTATTAATTTTACCATGATGTGTTTATTTTTTTTTTTTTTTGTGTCTGTCACTACTTTTTCTCAGCTCTCACTGGACCGATTTCTTTTAACAATACGTCAAAAGATCACAAATTGTATCTAGTTGAAGACATTACCCTTAAAAATTTAAAAATTTTCCCTCGTTCCCCGCAAATGGGGGAAATATCCAAAAAAATTACAAATTTAAAAATCGACAAATTTTGTCATTTTTTTCACTTTTTTTTCTTAAAACTTCCATAACTTTTTCAAAAATCAACAAATCAACATAATTTTTTTTTAAACTAAAACCTTAGATATTTTCCTTTCATTTGATATAATTTTTTTGAAAATTTAACACTTAACCTGCTCATGGGGGGGGATTTAAAATTGCAACTTTTTTACAAAAACTAACTTTTTCAACTTAATTTTTGAAAATGTTCCGGAAATACTGCGTCCTTTAAACATATATCAAATTAAAGCTTATTTTATGTACTATAAAATGAAAAAAAAAAATTTGTCCCGACACTTTATCTTCTGCATGTAAACGGTTGCCGTAGTTAAAAAAACACTATTTTTGTGTTAAAATTTTCGATTTTCAATTTTTAATTTTCAACTTAAAAATGCTATAACTTTTCGAAAAATGCATGTATCAGCACAATTTTTTTTTTTCTAAATACATTATAAGTACATCTTCCATTTGACATACTTTTTATTAAAATTAGACAATTTCCCCTTATATAGGGGGGGTTCAAACTTTGAAACATTGTATAAAAAATAGAACTTTTTCAACTGAACTTTTGAAAATGTTCCGGAAATACTGCGTCCTTTAAACATATATCAAATTAAAGCTTTTTTTATGTACTATAAAATGAAAAAAAAAAATTTGTCCCGACACCTTATCTTCTATGTGCAAATGGCTGTCGAAATTATAAAAAAAATGTAATATTTGCGATAAAAATCACCTTTTATAACGATGTTTTTTGTACTTAAAACTGCCATAACTTTTTCAAATATTAACTAATCAAAATAATATTTCTTTATATTGAAACCTTAGGTAATTTTCTTTCATTTGATATCATTTTTTTTTGAAAATCTAACACTTATTCTGCTCACAGGGGGGATTTAAAATAGCAACTTTTTTACAAAAACTAACTTTTTCAACTTAATTTTTGAAAATGTTCCGGAAATACTGCGTCCTTTAAACATATATCAAATTAAAGCTTATTTTATGTACTACTAAATGAAAAAAAAAAATTTGTCCCGACGACCTATCTTCTATGCGCAAAAGGCTACCGTATTTAAAAATATGCTATTTTTTATTAAAATTCTAGGTTTTGTATTTTATTTTATTTTAAAATATTTTATTAGGGGAATAAACTGACTTTCATGAATATTATATAATTTCATTGACATAGAATAAAGTTCATAAGACATATGATATTATACTTATTAACATTTTTTACTTTTTTAAAGTCGAAAAAGTAATTTTTAAATTTGAGTTAGCTTAAATAGCCAATTTTATCATGCAACAAAAATCAACGAATAGTTGCCGAATGGGTAACACCTTGATCTTTAACGCCTAGGGTACGAGGTTCAAATCCGTTTGTGGCTTCTAAAATTTTGCATTTTTTTTTTGAGTTAGAATAGAATTTTCAAATCATTTGATATTTATCTCATTTAGATTCAATAATTTCAATAAATATAAAGGATCTTATCACTATAGTCTCCCCTCGTGAGAAGAAATTGATATTCATGTTAATATTATTTTACTATGTGGTTCTTTTTCTGGCTACGATTTATTTTGCCAACCCTCACTAGACCTACTTTTTTCAACGATACGTCAAATGATTCATTTAAGTTTATGATATTTAAGTTAATGATTAGTTTAAGTTATTACTCTTAAAAATCAAAAAAATATTCCTTATTCAAATAAAAAGTAGCTTAACTAGATTTGTCCATACAAACAATTAAAATCATTAATTTTTAATATTCTTAAATTATTTATTGTCGAATTAAATTTGATATGATAAAAGTATTCAACTACAAAAGTAAATAATTTTACTTTATAATTTATTAATTTTTTAACTCTATTTCTGTGTGCTACTACCAGTCTATAATATGCCAAATTTTTTAGTAATATTTTGCTATATAAATCATAAATTTAAAAAAAAAATGATTTTTAGTTTCACCTGAAGTTAACGATGGAGTTTTACAATTATAATTATATTTTTGATAATATGCTCAATTGAGTAAATCTTTTTAACTACTTTGGTTTGATTGGTTCATTTAATTAAAGTAAATTATTAAAATTAATTAAGTTCTGAATATTTCAATTGCAGAATTTTTTTAAACACCAAAAGTTATTAGGATATGATTACTATTCTTTCTATTTCAGTTATCTATTACGATAAAAATGTAAAAAAATCGAATTTTTCTGACAAATGTACTGTAATTAGTAATTATAAAATTTCCAGATTGCATATTAATCTTAAAAATTTCATTTTTTTCAATTTAATAATGTCAATTTCAAACTTGCAAGTTGAACTATAAGTTATGGTAACAAATTCATTTTTTAGCTTCGATGCGAAGCTGAGAAGGTATTTTTCATTAAAACTTTCACTTTAAAAGACAATAAAAAATAGGTTCAAAATGATTACCTTTAACATATTAAAAATCAAAATCAGTATTAATTTAATACAATTTTTTTTGTTCTTAATTATTTTTTTTTATATGTAAATACTTATTTTTTAATAATAAGTAATAATATTAAAACTTAGAAGTAATAGAAAAAGTTTAATTGCACATTTGAAAACATCACGAAAAGTTTATTTAGAAAAGTATATTTTTTTTCTGATGAAAGTTCCTTTTGTTTAGTGTATTTATTCATAAGTAACAAAATTTTTTTATTAAAAAGTATTGCATAAATTCCTTTAAATTTGTATACGCATTAAAAGTATATGAATATACAACTCCTTTTTATTTTTATAATATCTCCGTAAAAATTACAATATTATATTATTGAATACCACTTTCATACTCAATTTAATTACTGTAATTATTATGTATTCATATATTATAGTTATAAATCGGGGTAAAATTAAGGGAATAAGTGTTATTGTTGTTTTTGAAATAATCTACCAATTTCATTTTTTTCTATTTAATAATATTTATTTCAAACTTGCAAGTTGAGTTAAAAGTTATGGTAATAAATTCATTTTTTTTTTATTAAAACTTTCACTTTAAAGAACAAAAAGAAGTAGGTTCAAAATGATTACTTTTAACATATTAAAAATCAATAATAATTTGAAAATAATTAATTATAAAAATTATATAATATATAATTAAAATAATTACTAATCTGGATATAATTAAGGAAATAGGAGTTGATGTTGGGTTGGGTTGGTTACATTTTTAACTTTATAATGCTATAACTCATTGAAAAGTGTACGAATCAACACAATTTTTTTATGAGAAATAATATTTTTTAATAATCCCTTTTTCATTCGACATACTTTATCTTAATCAGGGTATTAATAAGAAACTAGCAGATAATGTAGCTTTTGTAATTATCCACCAATTTCTTAGAATTAAACACTATCTACTGATTTGCATCGAAGCGTTTCTTATGATAGTGATTTTAATCACTGTCAGATTAAATCTATACTGGACCCAACTATGCAACATCCCCACTATGCCGCGATCCCACTGTGCTGGGTTTTTTTTTAATTATTAAGCTGAATAAAAATTAAACAAAGAATAGGCAGCATACAATAAGAATATACAATAAAATTTGAAATAGAATGTAATATATGAAACATATGTATAAATATTTAATTTATTTTATGATATGTATAAATTTTAATGCGTAATATTCAGGATGAAAATTATATAAACTATAATTTAAAGTATAATGAAATATCATACAGATTATTATAATCTGTTAAAAAAAACCAATTTAATAAGTTTGAATGAATCATGTTTTATATCTTCTTATAATTATAAAGAATCTTCTTGGACATAACGGATAAGCGTTCATATTTTGTTCTTTTGATATATTTAATATAAAAAACAAATACTCTAAATAATCAATTATGAATCTCTTTGGATATGAAAAAATAAAAATATACGTAATAAAAATATATATGTATATTTTATACAAAAAACAAAATATTGCTTTTTCTCAACTCGAGTTTTCTTTATATAGTTGATGGTGATTTTAATAGAAAACGATGAAATGGAGCTACCCAATCATGTCGAGATAGTTTTTTTTTAACTAAATACAACTACTGTGTAAAATATTCTTTCAAATATATAATATTGAATTTTCTTCTGGTTTAATACAGTAAATAAACGTCAATCTAAGTATTACATATACTCGAAAATAATAATAACAAAGAAGACAATAAAATAAGTACAAGCAGATGGAAATGTCATTTATAAATAAAGTTTAATCAGTTAATACTACTTCTTAAATTATAATAAAATAATATGTACTAAAATGAAAAACTAACACATATAATTCAATAAATATTAACGATTTGTATTATTATGAGAACATTATAAAAATGTATAATGAATTATAAAATGTAAAAAAATTAATTATTGAGATATAGCTATAGACCTAACGTATAAATATTATTTAAAAAAAAAAATCAGCTAAAAATATTAAGTGGATCAAAAGTTATTTAAGTTGTCAGTGAGTGCTGGGCCACCCTGTATACTGTCCAAACAAAAACAATATTATTAAATAAATATTATTCTTTTTATAGAAACTTGGAAAATGTGATATCTTTTTAAATAGTCCATATATCAAGCATTAAACATTTATTAATGTTCTGTACTATTTTACTAAAATTAACATTCTTTGTGGTAATGTAAAACAAACTATACAAAAATTGTGCGACGTTTGCAAACATGTACAGAAAAAATATGCAAAAATGTATACTTTTAATATTTATTTTCTTGCAAATATGTACAGCTAGTTACAAAAGTTTTATGAAATCATCATCACGAAAAACAGATATTACTAAAATATTCCAATTCAAAGGATGGTCTTTAGTAAAAAATTTTGAATTTAAAGATGGATCTCATCATATAAATATAAACGCTTTGATTGATACTAACTCAGAACATAATGCATTATTCATGGATTATTACGATACTAAAATACGTGATGGTTTTGTAGTACTAAGTTCAGTATATGCCGACTTTTTAAAAAAAATGATAGATTTGAAATTAAAGGAAGTTGATGCTTGTTTAGTATTACCTAATGAAATGAATAAATATATTTGCTTCAACGATTTGAAAAACAGTTTTCCTATCATGAAACCAGCATTCATATGCATGTTAAATGCATTGAAATATTTCATAAACAATATCAGATCCTTACCGACAGATTATAACATGGTTGAAAAGGTTCTCAAAGAGCTATTAAAATTAATTTATCTATCAGAAGTAACGTTTAATTTTAATAATAAAAACGGAACCATTAATTATGATAAGCTAACAGATAACATCGAAAAGTTAAAGGAATCTTTTCAGACAAATATTAGAGGTTTGAACAGTTATATTAATAAACATTGGTTAGGAAAATGTAGCTATACAAATACAAGGTCATTAGTAGAAACTAATAAGAATAACAAAAATAATAACAGAAATATCTTGTTATATTGTTTTCCAAAAACTAAAGAAGAAGTTCAAAAAGTTGAAGAAATTTTCTGTCATAATTTTGGTTTTATTAATGCGAAATAATAATATATTTATAAGTAAATAGAATAATTATTATGTTTGTCTTTAATTAAAATATTAGCAATTTTTAGTAAGCAATTGATTCATTAAAAATAAACTCAATTTGTTTAGATTTTTTTATAATATTTCATTTTAAATTGTTAATTAAAAAAATGATTTACATACAATAAATACGTAGTATTACATTATTAATAATATAATAGTCAAAATTAACTTTCATTTTTTAGTATCGTTTATAATTGTTTATAAAATACAGTAGATTTCAATACAATTTTTAAATATTTTTAAATTGCCAGTTATATTGTTTAAAAAAGAAATACCCTAGTTTATAAAAATTATTGCTAATACAGAATTTTTTTGTTTTATTCTTAAAGAAGCTAAAAAATAAAATAAGTGTATTATCAATATAATAGAAGTTTTTTATGACCTATATATCGTGATGATATTTTGAGAGGTGGTATGCACATAAAAATATATATTTCAGCATTACCCGCCGTTGACTTTAAATATATTAGCTTATTAACTTGCAAATGTTCAAAGTTCTCTGTATATGAATTTAATCTCAAAGCAATTAACCAAAAATACACTTTACTAAATTGAATGTGAGATATTCTTTTTTCTGTTGTATATTAGTTTGATATGTTTTTAAAAAATATTCCTCGACAATGAATAAAAAAAAATAAACAAATATTAAACTAATAGTAAAATATGAGTAATTAAGAATTAATATCGTTTATTTTTACTATTAATTATTACGTCCCATTAAAAGTTCACGGATTAATATACTCATGTGCATCTTATTTTAATCGTAGTTATACAAATAAACATTTTTTAGCGTGCATATTACTGTTTTGTATTGATTTCAACATTTTTGTAAAAACAACTTTTTTCTAATTTTTTATTTTAAAAAATAGTTCACGTACACTATTATTTTATACTGTTTAAATTCTTAACATGTTCTAGTCCTAAGCAATACATACATCATATATATATATTAAATCCAAGTGCACCATTTGTTCCAGTACACTTTGACTGTTGCGCGCGACATAAAAATATTGCCCTTTAAATGATTAAAACGCTGTAGTTTATTTTTTTCGTTCATAGTTTAGTATAAAGAGCAAAATGTAATGCGTTTTTCTTTGTAGAAAAGTATAAAAAATGAACCAACTAGAATAATAAGAAAGACTTTATTGTGTTCTGCAATGAAGTAATTTTACTTTTTCGATGACGTTCTCAAAGGAAAAAAACATCTCTTACATATAAAACAATATTAATTTATTTTTTACGGTTGACAATCATTTTAACTGAAGAATAAACAATAGCAAACAATATCTACTTTTATTTTCAAAAAATCTTTATGCCATTGATAGATTACCACTCGTGCCATTTGGTCAAAATTATAAATTTATTTTATTTTATCTATCACTATTAATTATCCATTCGAATATAATCTGTTTCTTAAACAAAGGAAATTATTTCCATTAGTTCAATTTTCCTCGATTAAATTAATATAATTTGTAATCACTACAATCATTTTTTCGTAGTCCATTTTCTTCCTCTATTATGCAATACGCTTACAAAAAGAGTGGGTTGACAATGTAGTATATGATTTACGTTGCGATATAAATAAAACTAATTTATTGCATCTATTTGTCATTTAACATTACACATCAAAAAGAGTAGGGTTCTTTTTAAACATCCTAATACATAAATTTATAGCTATAACCTCATAGAATATATTGTACAGCTAAACATGCTTTATGTATGTTACTTAAAACAATATATTTTATTGCTTTTTCTAATGTTTCCAGAGTAAACTTGCATATTTTACTATCATCTTCTCGGTCTTATAATTTATATTAATTAAACTACAGCAAACCCCCGAAACCAAACAATTTCCTTGTATTCTTTGTTCTGTAAATATACACTAATATAATAATATTATAGTCAAAATATTTAACATGGATATAAATTTTCTCTTGTTGACGTATAACACCTGAAAGGAGTGAATATTATAAGCAAACACAATACTAAAAACAAATAACTATGTTGGAGAAGTAGGAAGTTCTAAACCTTGTGTGGCGAGACACTGCCCGAATTATTCGGCGATGTGTTTTAGGTTTCGTTGAAGGCAAATAAGGTGAGTATTGGTTACGGCTGTAAAACATCCGGTGTAGGCGGCAGTCTTCTTTGCACAGAAACAAACAATACGCCCAATCGCTTACATCAAAGTGACATGATGGGTGAATACTTTAACTAGTGAAAAATTATATTATTGGAATATTTTATTGAAATAACATTGGAGAATATACATAAAGGAGTTCAGTAAGTAAACAAACGGGTTTCTATTGTTCTCATTGTTTGTAACAATTGACCTGTTTCCTGACTTACTGAACATTCTGTATATATATATATAACGCTCCTAAACTTCCAGGCCAAACATTCCCTTATTTAAATAAATAGTTATTAAAAACAATTGTATACATTTCTGTTACAACGCTTCTTTAAAAATGTATGCGGTAAGTTACACCAAACTGATCGTGCAGCTCATTAACTGAAATGTTTTAACATTGAATGATGTTTGGTTTCATTATACTAATGTAAATATACATTATTTTTGCAATGTTTACGATTGCTAATAAGTTTCCTAAGTACCTGCTATTTACCCTTATAATATCTATAAGTCTATACATACTAATATAACAAGGCAAAATGCAAAAACAATTAACAAATCATTCAGTAAATTCAACGATTATAACGATCATATTTTTACTTATATAATAAAATAAAGAAATTTTAATTTTAATATTCCATTAAAATAAATATGTAATTATTTAAATACATTTTTACTAAATAAGAATGAATTTTTTTTTATGATGAATTATAATTTAAAATATTTTACACGAAGAAGTCAAATAATTATTAGATTAAAGATTTTATTTTATCGTTATTTAATGCTGATATCTATAAATTAAAAAAATTCAATTATTATCAGTTAACAGATAAAAAATACTTGGATTTAAAATGTCAACGATATTATTTAAATTACAGACTAAAATTTAAAAAAATTTGAACACAATAAATTTACGTTAATAATAATATGTTACGTACATTAATTAGATAAAAGATAAAAAAAACCAGCACAGTGCTGACGTGGCATTGTAGGATCAAGTATAATGATATCTGACAGTGAAATTCACTATAAAAAAAAAAACGCTTCGATGCATATCTTTAGATAGTATTTAATTTTAAAAAATTTGTGGATTATTACTAAAGCTACATGATCTGCTATTTCCTTATTTATATCCTGATTAAGATAAAATATGTCGAATCAAAAAGGGATTATTAAAAAATATTATTTCTCATAAAAAAATTATGTTGATTCATACACTTTTCAATAAGTTATAGCATTATAAAGTTAAAAATGTAAAAAATAAAATCGAGCATTTTCACACAAAAATAGCATTTGGTAGCTATTTTCACTGTGAAGACAAAATAAAGTCCGAAATTTTTTTTTTTTCATAATAAAATACATTACATTAGCTTTAATTTAAGATATATATATATATATATATATATATAAGTGTAAGACTCTCCGGAACACTTTTAAAAGTTAATTTTTCGTGAAAAAGTTGTTATTTTAAATCCCCCCTTTTATGCAGGTAAAGGTTCAGATTTATAAAAAAAAATTATATTGATTTGTTCATTTTTGAAAAAGTTATGGCAGTTTTAAATAAAAAGAATTTCGAAAATTAGCAATTTTCTAAATTTGTAATTTTTTTCGAGGTTTCCCCCATTTACGGGGAACGAGGGAAATTTTTTCAAATTTTGAGGGTAATATCTTCGACTAGATACAATTTGTGATCTTTTGACGTATTGTTGAAAGAAATCGGTTCTATGAGAGCTGAAAAAAGTGGTAACTGACACAAAAAAAAAAAAATAATACACATCATGGTAACCAACACCTTGTCGCATCAAAAATAAATAAAAGTAAAATAATAAGAAAAATATTTCTGGCTGCTCTACTGGAAGGTATTAAGCTATTCTGAATTTTTTACTCGTGCAATTTAAAAGAAATTATTTACATATAAAAGCTTTATAATTTAAAGGAAAGAAGTAAATAATTTACATTTAATAGAGTTAACTGTTTCTCATTAAAACTAAACTGATAATAATACTAGTTAAGTTAATGTTAATGTTTATGACCAGTGTCAGTAATTAACTGTGAGTAGAAATTATTATACCACTTGCCATTAATTTTCTTTATACTCAATAAAGAGTCACAATGACACATAAATTAAGTTTAATGGTTGCATATTACTATCATTAAAAATTATTCCTGTTTAATTATCAATAGAAACTTTCTTGTTATTTTAATATATCTAAGTTCATATCAATATGAAACTTTAACTTTAAATCTAAATAAATTAACTAAAAATGTTTAAAAAATAGAAATATCATACTAAGAAACTTACTTTTATACTTTTAATAGTGGATAACCATAGTAGTGTAGTATTGTAAAGGATTAATCAATTAAATATATATTTTTTATGAACTATGAAGATATTTTTTATATTACATTAGCCTATAAAATATACAGTTATATTCTGCAACATAACGAGGATTCATTTTTCTCAACCTTTCATAATAATGTAGGTGCCGGATATCACTTCAATTTTCTTTTATAAATCTGTTCATATCATATTACCTTTTGTAGTATTCTAAACCATTTTTCTGAAAAATTATGTGTATGACATAAAAACTGTACAAAAGTAGTTTCGAGCTTTCGATTGTTATTATAATATTAAAATTGACTTGTATATTTCGCAGTAAGTTTGTGTACGAAATATTTTTTTATTAGTTTATAGAATAAAAATTCCTCATCCAAATAAAAAAGTACATACAATAATTTTATATACAGAAAAATTCGTTATATATATATTTTTTTTTTTATAAAAATGTATTGAATAAAATTTCTTACAAAGGGGTTGACTGATAGAGCTTTAGTCCCCTTAAACTAATTATTAATTTATACAGCGTATAACATTGGCACTAGCAAAAGTTAGAAATTAGCAAAAAAAGTTCTCATTGAAAAATTGGTATCATATAATACGCCATTAATTAGTGGCACAGACAGAATTTTCAATTAATTAACTAATACCATGAATGAATTGAGCATACAACTGTAGAAAAGTAATAACAGGTTTCCATTTAAGTTTCAAAAGTCACCCTTAAAAGTTCCTATTCTCAGAAAAGTATATAATTTTTCATTTATTTAATGTAAGTCATCGTTCATTAAATTAAATAACATTTAATTTAGACCATTATAATTAATTGTTATTTAATAAAAATATAGGAAGTATTACTTTTTATAAACCATATGCTGAATAGTTGAAAAAAATCATCTGATTGCAATAGATTTTTATTAGACGAAAAAAAATCTTTAATTTTGTTTTTTCACAATTTTAATTATAATAATTTGCCAAAAATATAAATAAATGTAAAAAAGACAATTTTGGACATACACCTTATCGCAACTCAACCATGTCTAATTGGAAAACTTAAATATATTACATACAACGCTGAATCAATAAACATGTAATAGAATATACAACATAATTGTGTAAAGGCTTAATAAAATGTCCGGATTATGCATATGGTTTAATAAAAAATGATATTTTTGTACAGTGGCATAATTAGGGTTTCATCTTGAAAAGATATACATAAGAAAATTTCTCACTTTCCCTCCAACGAAAAAAAATTGTCTATTAATTAATAATAATAAAATATTTGAAAAAAAATTATTGTTGTCATTGGAGGATATGGGTGTCATATTGTCCCATGATTATGTCAGTGTTTCTGTAATTTAACTCCACGTAACTAATTGAAGTTTAGTAATATTTGTCTATTATAAAAAATATTAGAAAGTTGATATTTTGATTTAGTTGAAATAAAAATATTTCTATAGACATTTATTTAGAATATATGTTTATGTACGTAGATATTTAATTAACTGCATTGGCATTCAT
The DNA here is from genome assembly GCF_025091365.1 of Daktulosphaira vitifoliae. NCBI lineage: Eukaryota > Metazoa > Arthropoda > Insecta > Hemiptera > Phylloxeridae > Daktulosphaira > Daktulosphaira vitifoliae. The sequence goes on along the minus strand of NW_026099575.1, from coordinate 26,572,282 downwards.
TTAAAAGCAAATATTCAAGTTTAAAACTATTTGGAAAACATATTTATTAAAAATATTTCGGGAAGTTAATATTAAATACAACAAATATACCTGAGATATAGGTTATGTTATTTTTAGTAAACTGTCATTGTAATGATAATGTGTGTAAATATATTTGTTACAATATCTCTGTTATTTGGTCTAAGGAATATAAAATAAAATGTAAAGAAAATATGCGTTTTATAATTCCTATAAAGTTATATGTTTGTTATATGAGGTTTCTCATTTGAGTGAATCGGTATTTGAGTGGGATAGAATCAAAATTCACAAGTGATCATAATGAATTAAAAAAAAACTCATCAAATTTTAAAAGGGTTTACCAAACAACAAAATGAAAATTCTTTTAAAAGTGTATAAGATTTTTTTATTCTTTGGTAAAATCTTCAAATTTAGGTATTTTAAAATTCTGCGATTGTCAGTTGTGAATTTTGATTCTAGTCTATTGACAGAAAGAGCAAATTTGTTTTTGTTATTGCAAATTTGATATTCTTTACGAAAAATTTGAACTGTTGGAATCTGTCTTTATTTAGTATAACAAAAGTCTTATAAGCTTTTTTTTTTAAATAAATAACTACTAACTATAGTTATTATCTTACTTTTCATAAAAATAAGGATGTCCTTTTTTTCGGAACTTTCAACTATATTTTTCATAAATAAATATTTATATAATAAATTAATGTAATTTATATGGATATTTAACACTAATAACAATTTTTTAATTGTGACTAATTAGTGTAAAACAATTTAAATGTTGAATATAATATAATGTCTTAATACTCAATATTAATAATAATCGAGTATTAATAAAAACACACATTAAGTAATAATTTTATAATAATTATTTTGTACTAACTCAAAATTAATTTCTAGTAAAATATATTTCTTATATGGTTTGATTGAAAGATTAAAATTATTTATTAGGACTTCATTTTAGTTTTAAAATTAGCTATTTATCTTAACTATTTCATTATAAAGGCTAGCTTAAACTTCAAAAAGGGAATAATTCGAATCATATTGTTTTAAGTTTTTGTAAAATGAATAAATTTATATCCAATTAATCTAAAATAAGTAACAGTACTAAACGACAAACAATTATAAATGAAATGTTAGTATATAACTATGATTAAGGCACAAAAAAAGTTATTACGTTGAAAATCGATAAATTATTTTGATTTCAATGCAGCTAATGCAATAAATCATCTCAAAAATAATGCACTATAGATTTTAGTTGTAACTTATAACAATAAATTAATATTCATTTAAAATGTATAATTGGTGTATAGAATTACTTAACAAACATCCGTGTTCGTCCATGTACAAGTAAGTTTGTGCTCATAAAGAGTACTATTGTACAATATATTATCTTATAACTTTTTTATTGTTACAAAGTACATTTTGTCTTTTAAAAATAAAAACAAATTCACATTAATCATCAGACAGTGTCATGGTTTAATAAGTCAGGTGTAGAAATTTAAGATGAATGAAAAATCGCGAAGAAAGGGTATAACCTGTTTAAACATAGTTAACGTTTTAAAATAATTTAAAAAAACATTAAAGAGAAAATATTTTATCTAAATATTTTTATCAAGTAAGGATATCATGAAAATAACGCATTAATCATCACAAAAGCAAAGTATTGGAATGACAATAACGTTAAAAAATGAAATAACGTTTTGAAAAATATAATCACCAAATACAAGTCGTTATTCAATTTACTAAAGAACAAATCATTTTTTTTATGTTAAAAATCAATTTTATTTTTACACAATTATTTGAATTTTTTCCTTACTGATTATATCTTATTATATAATAAAATATTGAAAAATTAATTAATGCTAGAAAAATTACTTATCGGTGTCCGATTAAAATTTTTTTTTTTTAATGGAAGAACTCAACGACGTTATTCTGGGAAAATTATTCGCTAAGATGAGAACATTATTTTGCACACCTCGAAAATTTAAAATTTTTATCAAATATGCTCATTGCCTTCAGCTATTTTTTATTTAAAATCTGAAATTTGTTGTTTTTTATCCGAGTTTTGAAGTTTTCTTTTCATTTTTTGAAACCCACTCGCATAGTTTTTAGTAAGAAATGATTTTGGTTTGTGCATATCAATTTTATTTAAATTTTTGTATCAGTTTATAAAGTTTTAACTAATAACGCGGCATTCGAAGATTGAACTTAATGATTGTTAAGTTTTCTTTCGCTTATGTGTTGTACTGATTAATAATTAGTAGGTTACTATGATGTATAATTTAGAATACAAGTATTTGGTAGCCATATTATTATCTTCTTAATTATTATTTAATTTAGAAATGAGACTATTTTTCAGATAACCTGTTTTTGGAGATACTATTTTTGCAGAACACGTGTCATGCTCGGCATAACAGGGTACTCCTACAGGAATCAAAGACTTACCTGTAATACAGCCTGAAGGGCACCGGGTCTAAAACTAAAAGAATCTTAGTATTTTTAAATGTCAATAGTGTATTAAGATTATCCAGACATAATAAAACTATCATGGATAAACATTTTTTTTTAATGAATACTTGCCAATGATGAATTTTTACAATTTTTAAGAACTTATAAGCTTTTCTATTTTAAAATTTCAACATTATAATATTTATCACACAAAATTTATTTAATTTACAAAAAAATGGAATAATGTCAAGAAACTAATAAACCTAATTTTAATGGAGAAAAAAAATATTTTTTATTAAAAAGAGCTTTATTTTATATCTAATTAATTGATTTTTATTTTATATACATAATAAATATTGGTTTATTACACACGTTGTTATAACATGACAATTATCATAAATATTGTATCAAATTAAATGCATTTGCCATAAATCTAAGTATTAAGAAGTAATACAAATTTACTTTTTAATTCAAACATGAAGAAACATATAAAATTCTATTTTTTTTATGTATATGTAGGATATTTTATATATATCACGAGCCTCTACACGTAATTAAAGTGCGTATTTTTTTTAATACACAAAATAACATACACAGTTTTTATTTTATTTGTCATTTTTTTCTTCATATTTACGACATAAAAGCAATTATAAATTTTAATTAATATTTTGTTTAAACAATTTTTTATTATTATCGAAAAATAATTGACAACATAATTAGAATTAAATGGAAAGCAAGTTAATTATCAATAATGTCACTTTGTAAACTTGAAAAATAAAATACATTTAATGAACAGTTTTATAATTTATAAGATAAGTTATTTTTAAACAATGTTTCATTGCTGTCGAAAAATAATTGACAACATAATTAAAATTGAATGGAACACAAGTTAATCATTACTATAGTTATTTTGTAAACTCGAAGAATAAAATACATTACATTACATACGTTATTCCAGTTCACAATGAACTTTTTGTATATTTCACCTGTATATTATGCAATTTTTTTTATTATTTTTTCCACAATTATCCACAAATTTGACTCAGTAATCTTATCAAAATATAAATTTATTATATCTTATTATTATTCATGTTAAAATCTTTGTTAATTTAATTTTCATCGAACCTAATACTTTTAACTAATATTAATTATAGAAAATCCTGTATGAATCATTGATCTAGTGTTAAAAAAGGAAGTTATTTTTAAATTAAAATTATATTAATCAATGTTTTTGCGGCCTAACAATACGAAAAAATTGTGTCATTTAAAAAATATATATTTAGAGAATAAAAGATTTTCTATTTGTGGTTTAAGCCCAACCCGACAATTTCACTGTTTACGTGACCTGGTTGAGATGTTGAATTGTACTAGCGTACGTATGTATATATGATATAAAAAATATATAAAGCTATATGTCAGAAAAAGAACGACAGGAGACAAGAAATAATCAAGCTCTGAAAAAGTTCCATAAATCAACGCCAACTGGCCCGGAAGTCGTCATCAATTACTCAACGCGGAGGAAACAATACTAAAACACTTTTAATCATTATAAAAAGTGAGAAAGAGAAAAACACATCAAAAATATCGGTCGATTATAGACCATATAAGAGCTACAAAAATGAAAAAATATAATTTTGATCAAATAACAACAATTATTATTGCTGTAGATAAAATATAATTTGTCTCAGTATGCTATTTCATCAATTATAATTTTTCATCGGTAATATTTGATACAGATAAATAAATACATTTATATTATGTTATGATACATGCTTTTATTAAAAATAAATGTTCAAAAAATACAGTTTCTCTCTATTCTCATGTAAAGTTTTATTTTACCAGAAAAGAAAATTGTAACAAAAAATTAATTTTTTTAAATTTAGCTATTTTATAGGTAATATTACTACACATTAATTCTGAACCAATATAATTTATTACCACAATTTAAAATAAGATAACAACCAAGATTGGTTGATCGGAAAATCGGAAGATTTCACAAAGGGTTGCTTAAATATTATGACAAGAGAGCTTTAAAAAAATTGAATTTTGACTTTTTTTTTAGTTCACTAAAAATAAATTTTTTTTGGATCGCACTAGAAAAGCCAGTTTGGTTCTGATAACAATACAATACATGAATGTACTTTAGATGTAGAACTTAGCCAATAGTTTATTTTTGTCAGTTCCCGATGTATCGAATAACAGGAACCATAGAATAGGAGACAACGACCCCGAAATGTTATGGCAATGACAACTTTTGCCAATTGAATAATTTACATAACTATTTTTACAATTTTACAATGATAAAAAAACGGAATAAATTTCTACAGTCTGGTGCAACCAAGAGAGGTACTTCAATCTTTTATTCAACCTCTAATAGATAGTATAAAATTATATATACTATTAGGATTTGTGTAGAGTGATGAGTATACAAAAAAATAATTAAAAGAAAAAAAATTTGGTTTTTATTTTATGTTGTTATTGGTTTTATATTATTATTAGTAATAAGTTTATTAAAGTAAAAAAAAAAACAAAATAAAGTTCAATCAACGTCATTTATTTAAAAAATAAAAAAATTAATTGATAAAGAACACATTTATTTACATTTTTGGCAATTTACCATCTTTCTACATAGTTTAAACTTTCTAAACTTTTTATTTCAATTGACTGATAGTTTACGTCTACATTACTTTGCTTCCATCGTATATTTTTAATAGGAATAGTTCTTATTCCTATCAAAATAGAACCAAAAACTAAGAAAATGAGTGATAATATAATAACAAAAAATACCACAATTCCAGGATGTTTCACTTCTGTTATGACTTGTGAAATTTTGGGTTCAGTTTTAGCTCTCAATCGTTCAAAAACTGCTGTTGGTTCTGTAAATATTATTTTATTTTGTTTGATTGACGTTGTAGTAATCGCTGCACAATATTCTATGTCATAAACCAATTGTTCTTGACCATAGTTATCTATACAATACAGCTGATCAATGGGCGTTTTTTTTAATGTTGGTAGCACATTTCTTAGTCTGACATTTGTTAAATTTATCTTGTAATTATATTTTTCCCACGAAGAGTGTATTTCACACATCCATTCCTTAAACCATTCTCCAAAACAGTCAAGTTTATTAAAAAATAAATTTCTCATTTTTGGCATATAATAAGGTAAATTACTAGGCAATACTTTTATATTGCAATTCATTATATCTAAATATTCTAATTGTAACAAGGAAGAAAATACTGCACTATCATTAAATAAAATCGCAGCAAGATGTGAACTGTTCATCAGTCGGAGATGACTTAAATATTGAGTATCTGTAAATGGAAATAAGACTGTTTCTAGTGGTTCCATTTTTTCCATTATAAGATGCTTTAATCTAACAGGACCCACTAACATCTCTCTAGTGATAAGCTGGATAGGATTTTCAGATACGTCCAAAATATCTAAAAATGTAAGAGATGAAAATGTAAAATCTTGAATGTAACTCAATCTATTATTTCTAATGTTTATTTTTTTAAGTCTTTTACAACCTTGAAAATCTTCCATAGTTAAGTTATTAATCCTATTACCACTGAGATTAAGTATTTCTAATCTATCAGGTAAGCTTTTTGGTACTATTTCTAATAAATTATCACTAAGATCAAGTATAGTTAAAAGATCTAGTCTCCCAAATGCATCATCTTCTACGTAACTTATACGATTTAAACTTATATCAATTTTTTTAAGCAGTGGAAAACCATCCAAATCACCACTGCGAATAGATTTTATCATATTTCCACTTAAATTAAGAGATCCCAATAATGGAGCTGACGTTGTTGGTACTTCTATAAGATTAGTAAAAGATACATCCAATTTTTGAAGTCGTGGACTTGAAACCAAAATTGCTGGAGCCAAATCAACGTTCTGGGCAATATTCAATTCAACCAAAATTTCGAATGGTTGAAACGCGGTTGTCTGATCAAGACGATGGTTTTCTGACAAATCAAGATGTTGTAATGTATTACTAGGTAGATTCCATTCTGAAATTCTCGTCAACCTATTACCTCGTAAGTTTAGCCACTGAATATTTATAAGATCACTAAACGTATCGTTTTCTATCCATAATATATTGTTATAACTTAAATCTAGAACTTCAAGGTATGTGGCATTTATCATGTCGGTTTTATTTAATGATTGTATAGAATTCCAACTCAAAGTCAAGTTTTTAGGTGTTGAACATATAGAAAAATATTTTACTTGATTGTGTGACAAAACTAAAGAATTTACATGAATTACCTGGTTAAATTTCACTGTACATGGATTTGAAATATTATTTTTGGACAAATTTATTTCGTTTAAAGTTACATTTTGTCCACTCGTTAGGTAAAGCTCTTCAATATCATTTTCTGATACGTCTAACCGGGTCGTACCATTGAGATAGCTAATATCAATTTCATACGGTATGAACTTACAGTAAATGTCCCTCAAATTATTTTTTAACAAATCTAAAACACATTCATTTTGGATTTTTGATGCAGTGACTAAAATCAACAAGGCAAAAACAACGTATCTTATCATAAACATTGTTAACATTTTGAACTTACGACTTAAAAGCCGTCATTTTATCTAATACTTAAACCTTTTCATATCATATCGTATGCCTGCAGTCTTCAACCAAAATAACTTCATAGTGAATACCTGTAAAAATACATAATAATTTGAAATCGTTTATAAAAGTATATTAATTAAAGTTTTATTTATCTTTATAAATTATGATCTTTGATCGATCAGATATTAGTAAAATAAAAAATTATATATGTGTATGTGTTGCAAGAAAAATGACTTCATATAAAATATTATACTATCTCAAATTTTTCTATTAAAAAGACTTAATTCAAACACTGGTTGTTATTTTCTGAAAATTGAAAGCATTTTCTGTCAAACTCTTTAATAATTTACTCGTGTGATACCCGCTATAAAAAAATTTCAGCTATTCCAGCTCGTGTGTTAAAAAAAGTGTCATATAATTGTATAAAATAACACACGTATGGGTAATATATTATAATTGAAAAATATTGTTTAGAATTAATTTTAAAACAATGAGTAAATTTTTACAAGGTTCTGAACACTTGCACACGTGGAGGCATAAATCATTGAAACTTTGAATCTTATCCTTTGTGTTTTATCAAAATATCATAATAATAACATTATAATAACATCACACCTTGTAATAAAATATACAGTAGACTAAAGGTTACAGTCGGTTTTAGAACAATACACAATTATTTATTTTTATCTACATGGGTTCGAATTTATATTATTATACAGATACCTATATACCAAGCCTTGCAATAAAGTCAGTAATTTTGGTTAAGGGTGGGATGTCGCTATTTAATACTCAAAACTGAAAAGGCCATTGTAGTCCAGATTTTTAGAGGGAAAATTTATTACCATCAACAAAATTCTCAGTGTTATAAACTTCTATAGTCACTAGAAATTAATTTTATAACAGCTTATAACATATTTATTTAATCTAAAAAATATCATTTTATATACGCTCTTGAGAAAAATTACTAATTGACAATTTTTAAATATTGTGAATAATACATTATTTATTATACTGGACGAAACAAAATTTACATTAATAAATATAATTCGTAGATTTACATTTAATTTATATACAACTAATGTGTTAATTTTTTTTTTAAATAGTTATATTAAACATTATTTGTAAACATCAGTGAAAGTAAATTATTACAAACTTTAGATTTTAACAATAAATGAGAGATTTAAAATTGCTTAATTATACCAATATTACAACTCTACTTTGGATAATGCTTTAAATATATATGATATATGGAATTTAATATAATTATGGAATTAATTCCATAATTATAATTAATTCCATATAATATATGGAATTTTACAAACTTTTTGTGGCTTTTGGCAAAATCAATATGATACTTGTAAGTCTATGTTGTTTATTATTCACCTTCCTCAAACGAGTCTTTAAAATACTAAAATAAAAAGGATTATCATTTAACACTCTTAAGCCCTATGGATCAGTCTGTATAGGGATAGTGAAGCACATTTTTTGTTTCTAAAAAACATCAATATTAAAGACTAATGAAATATTTCATTTACTTTCTAAAATGTTGACCATAAAATTTGATTCAACTAGTTGTTAAACAATTTTAGAAAAATTAATTTTCTATCATAACAACATTGGCATGGACAATTTTATTTAAAAATGTAATATTACAACAAAGATTACAACTCCTGGAGTTTATGAGATGTAATGAAACTTACTAAAAATGACAAATATCGAGGTAAAATAATATTAATTAAAACGGTATTTTGCTATTCAAGGTATTATTTCCACGTATAGTGTTGTTGCGCTTGTAAAACGGCATTTACATACAGCAAACTTACACCAGTTTAACTTTGTTCGCTTACCAATGGCTCATTAATATTCACAACATAAGAATAATAATAATAATGTATTCACTTCAACCCAATGTCGCGAGCTCAAATCTAAAGTCTGTCATGAATGACAGATTGTAGAACAACTTTTCTTTTGCCAAAGTTTTTGCATATAACCGTCAACCAAAGAGAAAGTCTAAGGTGACTGATATACGTTTGGGTTAAAATGTAAATTCAAAGTTTTCGTTGGCTTTAAGTTACCAAGTAATGCTTAAATCCTCTTTAGACCGTGTTTGGTCCAATCGCCTTTACTTTAACAAAGTATTCGCATAGGTGCGTGTAAATATGTATATAAATATTATGCATATAAATTACTAGCTCATATAATACTTTGATTTATGAATACATCCGAGAACTTGATAGCTGCCATCATTGCTGACACTAATAGTCACATTTTCGTTACGTAAATAGATTTCAAAGTGGAATTACTCATTATAAACGACACTGAAATTGGCCCATTAATCATTAAATTAGCACAACAGCCATGCCAATTTTACTATTTTATTGATCGGTTTACGTTTTTTAATGACTCCCGTGTGTTCGAGCACACTTTGCATATACGCAAAATATAAATTACACTATTCAATATTCCATACGGTTCTATTTTGCGAAATTCATATAATTTCGCTAACAATAACTACTGTGAATATTACCACGAAATTGTGATTGCTTTTACAGTGAGACTTTTATTAATATATTCAAATACACACGTCCTTTACGATCTTTCGTGGTGATATTAAATTTGTTCAATTTAAATTCCGTTTCTGAATGTGTGTAATTGTAATTATATTAAATTTTTTAGTAAATAAACCATTTCATTCCGAATTTAAACACAGCATTAAACACAATTTGTAAACTAACCCTAATTTATTGTTTATTTCATATCATTTCTAAGCCCCTGTTAATACTATCATTATTCGATAAATTTTAAGTACGTATACATCTATTTTAGAGGAATAAACATTTTCAAGCGCTCATAACGACACGGTAGGACCTTAGGCGTTACAACGTGAAAAAAGCAATTCAAAAACGCGTTATCGTTTTCGTAAACATTATTTTGTTAGTAATTACACAGATAAAATCTAACTAACGTTAACAGTTGGCAATTTCTTACAAACAATTATACGTTTAAGTTATTTTTGCTATCAATTTATTCAAGATTTGTTAAATTTAAAAAAATAAAAAGATAATGTAATTAATAGATACCTTTAAAAAAAACGTTTTTAAGGATACAAATGAAAATCTCATGTATAATGAGTTATCTAATCGAATTATCGTGTTGCTATTCGTTCATCAAGGTATAGATTTTAAGTTCTAAAACTTTCTCTGAAGAATTATAAGAATAATTTCTTATTTTTCATTATTTTGTAAGAGATGGGCAAATTAAATTTTCTGATTTATTACTGCGTTAGAAACTTTATTTGAAAATCCAAATCTTATATCATCAAAAGCTATGTACAATTAAAGTTTATTTGGAATTACAGTTTCAGAGATTCAGCGTTTAATTTAATCGAAAAATTCCAAACGAAAATTGTTTGACTTATTTTCAACCAAAACTATTTTATTCGATGTTGTATCGTTTTATTTATTTAATCCTCACTTGAATTACTAGAATATTGTAGACGTATTATCGAATAAAATATATAGCGATTAAATAGAAATTCAATTTTGTGACCGTCAAAAGTATAGACGTACGTATAGGTATGCAATTTAGATAAGACCACAAGCACGTGCCAATGTAATGCATCAAGCTTATAAGCCCTTGAAACGAACATGTTAACGATAAAATGAAAAGAAAACTGACAAGAGCAAAGAATAATTTCACCGTTTGCAGCCTAAAAATGTATTGGATTTTGTATGCAAACAGAGTAAGAGCGAATAGGAAGCATGACTTGCTCCAAGATTCGTGGAAGTTCTTATTTAGATAGTTCACGTAGGGTGGAGAAGTAAGAGGACACGGTGGTCCAAGACAAATAAAGAGGAAGAAAAAATGGTGTTTTCCCGGAGGAATATAATGCTTTGTTATGTGAAAGAGGGACGCCGTGAGAAAAGGTATTACAAATCTGTTTAGAAAGTTGGCTGAACACAAAAATAATCCAATCAGACCTAAGCCTGCATTTACAAGAGACTAGTCCTTTATATAATAATACTCTTAAAAGATAAATCGTATTTTCCATCTCTTCATAACATTTGCATGGACAACTTATAATTAATTATTCTCCTTCGCTCAAACACGTAAATGGTTTATTTCTCCTGTCATTTGTTTGTATTGACTGCATACTTCTGGCTACATCCCAACCTACTTGTTATTCTTAGTCATTGGCTGGTTCAGAGATGCCCACAAATTGATTTTTTCTCTGTTTATTTTCGAATTATTTGTCTACACTATTTTGCACGCCAACAAAAACGTATCAAATGCTTCGGTATTCAGCGTAAAATCAATAGTTTTGTAAAACACACAACTTTCTAACAAAGGCACTTTCAAAAATAAGAACAATTTATCACTAAAAAAAAAAAAAAAGATGTGAGTGAGTTACTCTTGGCTGCATTGTTTTACTGGAACATTTTACTACCGATTGTCATTGGTTTCTAATGTACTACAAAAACCACCCACGAATAAACGATAAATAAAACTTGAGCTAATAACAAAATCCCTCCACTTTAGCTCTTACGGCTCTATAGGAACAATGAAAATCGACAATTAAAATTCCAGATGAATACTCTTGGATTTGTTTCTCAAAACCCAACCGTTTGTAGCTGCGCTTAGATACGATTGATGATTTTGGTCAAAAGGGACTACATTACCGAATTCATGGCGCTACTCAAAGCTATTGTTGTTTATTTATAGAGGCACTTTAAATGAACAATCGGATTCCTTAAGTCTATTCAACCGGAATATTTACGATCACCTGTACGTTAACTAGGTCAATGAGCACGTCTAGAAAATATAGTATTTTGTTAAAAAGTAAGATTAATGGTAAAATAAAATAGCTATAAGCTATTAGATTATTATTTAACTAAGTCTACAAGCATAATAATAATAAAAAAACTATAGACTTAATCAAAGTACTATTATGTATACAATGTATTTACTTATATTATTTTTCCTGTATTTAAATAAAAATATGTTTAATTTACTATCTATTTCAATTTTTAAATCTCAAAGAAAGATTAAAAATATCAGCGCATTATTTATTTTTAACAAACAACAAATATATAATTAGGGGCATTTTCTAGATATTCAATACTGAGTTTTCTAATATAACTATAACAAAAATAAATTAATTGGTGATTAGGATATAAATTGAAAAATTAATAGATTACTATGATGCATAAGAGTCCATTTGTAGGCAAGAGAAAGACACGTCTCCTTTTAAAAATAAGATAAAATATTTTTATTTTGAAATTTTTGAAAAATCTTAATTTTTTTTTCTTATTATTTTAAATACCACCATACTACTTTTCTGTAGATCATTGTTCGTTGTTTATTTAATTATTTACACAGAATAAAATTATATATTTGTAATTGAATCTAATTTTAATGCACATAAATCGGATTATATGAATTTAGTATGTTATATTATTTAGTATGTATTAAATTTCTTGTTATAAAATATTATTTGAAATCAGCTTAATCATTATACAAGTTAAATTATTAGTTAATGTTACTAAAATATTGTGCACATTTAAAACAATAAAGTGAAAAATTTAAGATTTTCCAAAAAAAAAATTTTATTATAAACATGTTTATATGTTTTAGCTTCGACGCGAAGCTGAGAAGGTATTGGTTTTACTAAGATGTGTTTATTTTTTTTTTTTTGTATAGACACTTTTATATATATCTTAAATTAAAGCTAATGTAATATACTTTATCATGAAAAAAAAAAATTTCGGACTTTATTTTATCTTCACGGTGAAAATGGCTACCAAATGCTATTTTTGTGTGGAAATTTTCGATTTTGTATTTTACATTTTTAATTTTATTATGCTACAACTATTTGAAAAATGTATGGATCAATACAATTTTTTCATGAGAAGTAGTCTTTATATACATCTTTCATTTGACGTACTGTTTTTTTAAATCGGACCATTTCCCTTTAATTGAGGGGGGTTCAAATCTAAAAAATGCATGTAGAAAATAGAACTTTTTCAACTTAACTTTTGAAAGTGTTCCGGAAAGTCTGACACTTTTATATATATCTTAAATTAAAGTTAATGTAATATACTTTATCACGGTAAAAAAAAATTTCGGACTTTATTTTATCTTCATGGTGAAAACAGACATCAAACTTAATAAAAAAAATACGATTTTTGTAAAAAAATTCTTTTTTATATTTTTAATTTTATAATGCTATAACTTTTTGAAAGATGTATGGATCAATATAATTCTTTTTTTTATAGATGCATGATGTCTTTACCTATTATTTGGTATATGTTTTTTTCATATCTGACCCTTTACCTGCCCACAGGGGGGGATTTAAAATGACAACTTTTTCACAAAAAATTCACTTTTTCAACTTGACTTTTGAAAATGTTCCGGAAAGTCTGACACTTTTATATATATCTTAAATTAAATCTAATGTAATATACTTTATTATGGGAAAAAAAAATTTCGGACTTTATTTTATCTTCATGGTGAAAACAGACATTAAACTTAATAAAAAAAATACGATTTTTGTAAAAAAATTCTTTTTTATATTTTTAACTTTATAATGCTATAACTTCTCGAAAGATGTATGGATCAATATAATTCTTTTTTTTGTAGATGCATGATGTCTTTACCTATCATTTGGTATATTTTTTTTATAAATCTGACTTTTTACCTGCCTACAGGGGGGGATTCAAAATGACAACTTTTTCACAAAAAATTGACTTTTTCAACTTAAATTTTGAAAGTGTTCCGGAAAGTCTGACACTTTTATATATATCTTAAATTAAATCTAATGTAATATATTTTATTATGGGAAAAAAAAATTTCGGACTTTATTTTGAGCTGTCGTGTAAAACCAATTTGGAAAAAATTAATGTTTTTTTAACTTTGCATAACTTTGAAATATGGGTAAAAATAAGCGCGTGAGTTGCCAACTTTATGTGGATTCAGTGTATGTTTTTGATTATTTTACATTATTAGAACTGTTTATTTTATTACAGTTTTTCCGGAAGTATATTTAAAAAAATGTTTGATTACAAAAAAAATAGGTTTTACCCACTCCTATATTATAATATAGACACTGTCCCTGCTATTACAGTATGATTCTTATCGCAAAAAATAAAAAATGCTAATTAAATATAAATTTTAGTTTTCCAATCTTAGATCTTACTGAAAATCCAATTATTTTATTTTAATACTAAAACCTGATTTTTAACTTAATAAATTTATAAATAAGTCATTAAACTTATTTCAATATATTCTATCATTACAAATGTAATACATTTATTTTTAATAATAACAAAATTTATAAAAAAAGTTAGATAAGAATTTGTATGATATTAAACTACACCAAACATTCAATCGAAAATTGCCAGTTTCTTTTGTCTAACCACAGATTTTATGATTTGTCGGTAAATCCTCGTGAAAACTAATTGGACGTTAACATTTCACTCCATGAGTATCTACTGCCATCTTAATAGCATAATGTTTTTCACTCATTTTTGGTGCTACAAGCTCTTAAATGGTCATAAAACGCTGAACTAAACATCTGATTATAATTCTCGATAATACCTTTCAGTATAAATAACAAAAAATATAAACGGTTTATAATTTTAAAAGTTAATTGGTAAAAACGTATAAAGTTTTTATTACAGAAAATCCTTATTTACGATGAGCCATAAGTCTTGACGAAATTTCTCTATCTTTACTAAAAGTTAATTGGAACTGAATGAACCTAAACGACGTTTAGTATACAGGGAAAAAAAATAAAAGCAAATTTTCATAATATCAGTTTGTGTTTGTTCAGTTTAATAGCATTTAAAATTTATTTTTTATGATTGTATTTTTGAAAATGTCAATTTATAGTGAAATCCACAACGATACAAATGGTTTTTACTTTACAATATCTTAGCGCAATACTATTGTAATGTGCTTACTAAGCTTTATTGTGAAACAAAAAAGTGGTTCTGCGTGTTTTGAATATTATGAAAATATTCAAAAGCTAACACAACGTATATTTTTTATCTCCGTATAATGTATACTACTCGCTGATAGAAATTTAAAATAAAAATACATTTATGTATTGAAAATTGATATAATTATTTCTATTTGAGATGGGAATACTATACTACGTGTTATTTTAAACGTGTTTATGTTCTTTACAAAAGTAATGTACGAAAAATATAAAACAGATAATTTATGTTTTTAATAGACATATAAATAATAATTTAAAATATTATATTTATAAAAAATTTTTAAAAATAACTTTTTAAGTAAAAAGGTGCTTGGAATACATGTTTATTATTCATATAAGTTAAAATATTTAACTTTATTAAAATTAATAATTAGAAGGAAATTTAAGTGGCTATTAATGGTTGACAAAAAAATGTAAGAAAAATTTTTTTATAATGGTTGAAAGTTATATATTTTTCTAAAACAATATATTTTCTATTATATCTTCAAAAATAAAAAATTATGATTTTTTTTCTAATTGAATCAATTAAAAAAATTAAAACAATAAAGCATTTATAGTTTATATTTACCAAATTTTCGTTGTGCTCTATATTAGTGTTGCACAAAATGTTTACATTGCACACAATTATTTTGCTTGGGAAGCTTTTGAATCACTCCACTACGTAATTGGTTAAAAAAAGCTCCAGAGAGACATGATCACATGAGAACAGTTCGAAGACGACTGACTCGATATAATTTTCCTTCAGAGTACATGGCCTGTGTGGTAGTTCCCGGCGATATTAGTTACCACGCGTATATACTCCTGTTTTTTATCCACCGGGTTGGCAGTGTTGCCATTGGTTAATAACGCGATTTTCACTACCCTTTCATTCCATTATTGTTAAGTCAAAGAGCGACGCAACAGGAATCAAAATTCAATAGAACAAATTAATGACAATTTTTTTTCAAGTAATTATCTAACGACAAATATTTAATTTTACCATTTTTTCTTCTTTTTATTGTACGTGAATGAGACTAAATCAATATGAAATCCGGTACTCAATATCGTCTGATATATGTGACAATTTTTAAGATATACGCTTAAAAGTACTCTTTTCTTGTAATAAACGTAGTATTATTTCCTATGGTTTATAGAAACAAATCAAATTTTAATTTGTTTTTTTTTTTATAAGAAAAAAATCATTATTTGACGAAAATGAGGGGTAGTATTCTTAATAAATTACACTGTAAATATTATTAAGCTTTTATTTCTCATTTTCATAATGTGTGTAAAATATTTAAGCAGTAGGCTAATACGTTCTGATTGAAATTAAAAGAAAAATATACTTGTATTTAGACATGAGAAATATTGATGATTACTTGAACAAATTAACCATTTCGCTACACATGTAGTAACATACAGCATTTAAACATATAAATAAACTAGGCTTATTAAAGGCTCTTGACGTTAATCTAAATATTTATTTATTTAATTAAAAAAACCGCTCTCGATCATCATTACGTTTAAAAATAATAAAGTAAAAATAAGCCGGAGGCTCAACAAAATTTCTGTAATGAATTCGCTGTCGTGATACTATTTATTTTATAAATTACCTTGTATACACATAAACGTATAAACCTGCAGAGAAAGGAGATTATATTTGACACATTTTGTGACAGTTGAACCATAAAAATTCTTTCGGTAGTCCTTTCGCATTAACTATTCTATCACAACTAATGGAAACTCTGTGTACCTACATTGATTAAAATGTGAATTGCATACGCTGGTTTGTGTATTTTATATTATACATCATTGGTCTTTAGTAGATATTCTAAAACCTGAACGAGAAAGAATTATCAATTTTAATCAAACATAAATAATCAGTCAAATTTCAGTTTTATAAAGGAAAATATTGTTTAATCGAAGAAAATATTTGTCACAAAACATATCTGATCATTAATTTTTTTAATAATTTGGTTAATTAAAAATAAAATTATGATTTTATTCTGTCGGACTTGTACATAGACATTTTCAAGTAAAAGAACAAGTATTTTGTAAAACCAATTTTTTCTTAAAAAAAAAAAAAAATGTAAATCTAGATAATAAAATAAAATTCACTGTGACTAAGATGTTTTATTTTTAAGAGTAAAATATTGTATTACTATAATATAAATATAAGTAGACATTTTTTGTTGTCAAACATAATAGCAAACTGTTGTGTAAATAAATCATATGCGGTAGGCATATCTTTTTTTACAAAATGATAAAACCTTTTACAGAATAAAGAAGAGTTAATATACAGTATGGGGGCACAATGCTTCTAGTCCATTAAATTCGTACTTCCACATGGCCGCTCATACCATTAAATACCTAAAAGGCTTACAATATAATAACTTCAGAGTTCAATACTTTCGAGTACAAATATTAATATTCTACGACATCCTAAGAACTTAATTTTTCTAAAAAACTAAGACTATAAAATTTTTGTAGCTTATAAGGATACAAGTGCAACACATTTATACCATTAATAAGTTTGTATCGAAGCGTTTTAAGATCAAATTTAACAACAATAAACAATTTCTAAAATAAAAATGATGAATACTTTAACATTTTAAGTTTACAACATTAAAATTGGTACATAAACTGTATAAATGATTTTGTAGTAAGTGTAGTAAAAAACATATCTAAAATGGCACATAGGGAGAGTTTAGGCTTTCACTTGAGTTTTTAAAGACTACCTAATTATTTTTCTATTTAAGTGAAAAAAAGAAAATTTATTCACACAAAAACCGTGTATCATTTCGTAGTCAATGAAAATCGTAAAGTTTGCAAATTTAAATTCAGTGAGGTGTACTTTCGGACATTTCAAGTGTGTAAAGATTGGAGGATTAGTCGACTGAATACGACGGAAAATCGAATACAACCAAAGTGAGTGTCACGACAAGATAAATTGTCAAAAACAATCCGTGCAATGATTTATTATCCTGATTTTATTAGTTCAATACTCTTCCACTTTACATGAATCCTTTCGATTATTACACTAAGTTGTTAAAATTTAAAAATCCATTGCCTTTTATAAAAGTTTATTAACATTTATTTTGAAAAAATTCTTACAAAACTCTTTAAGGGTTTTATTATTATCACACCTTTAGAATGTGCTAGAAAATATATTTATTTGCGTTTTAATTTTATAAATATATTTTTTTTGCCAAACATTTATTTGATTTATTTTCATAAAACAGATATCAGCAAAAATAGTATCTCATCAAAACGTATTCAATTTTTTCAACCAGTGTGAATAAATTTCATTTTATGTGAATATTTATATTTTTATAAAAATACATATAATTTTCTAAAAATTTTGGAGGGATACGGCAACTTTTTTGGTGGGGCAGGAGCTAAGACCCCTTCTCATTACTATGACACACACGGGAATGAGTTATGGGCACTGTTACTTTTAATAGATAATACCTAGTATAACTTATATATTATACAAGTTGTTTACTCACAATGAGCACCTTTATATCAAAATAAATTGTAAATATAAAGACATCTATACACTAAAATTGATCATAAACTAAAAATGGCTCAGAATAAAAATATTCTCTATTAAGATTAAAAGTAAACATAAGTGTTCGGCAAAAAGTTGATAAAAAGAAAAATTAATCCACGTAATTTTAAAAACTATAATATATTTACTCTCGACAACAGTAAGGCAAATATCGAAATATAAATCGATATGAAAAGTATAAGAGATCATTTCCACTGTTACCCGGATAACTTTTCAAAACAAACAACTTTGTGCAAAGATAAAATAATCAAAACTGTTTACCTTTATTGTTTTCTCCTTACGCCTCATTTTCTTATAATTGTTATTGCTGGTTATACCAATTGCACATTTTGTTAATGCAGCGTTTCCTTTTTTATAGCTTCAATACTCTTCTACGACCAACTTTAAATGGTCTAAAATAGTAAACGCAAGAAAATAGTAGCTTTTACATACCAGAATTGCAAAACAAAGATGTCATATATTACACGTTCCATTAAAACGTTTCTCTTTTATACACCCCAAACCCACTAACGATAATTATTGTTGCTACGGACCGACCCCATCGGGTTTTAAAGCGTGAGCCGTCACTTTACCCTTTCTACCATACACGTCCTTTTGAATTCTATTTTTGAAAATATACAACTAAACAAACAAATAACCTGTAACATAAATTATCATAAAAATGCTCACTTTCAACCCAACACTGTGGCGATAACGCACCTTTCGCCGGTAGTAATTCAGTCAACAAAACAGTGAAATCCTCTTGATACAAAAGCACTTTTATGTTAAACGTTTTTATTATATCAGAGCAATGTCCTTTTTGTGGAAAATTGCATACAATAATCCAGGGAATAAGGCGATTATCTATTGAGACGGAAACTCGTAATACCACAAAAGGATAAAGCATTGACACCGTGGGGATGCTGTCAAAGCACCGAGCAACCGCAACTTTTTGTGTAACATCAAGTGACTGACCGACGACCATATTATAAATTATAATGTGGTTTTATAATTTAAAATCAATAAAATATTCTATTTTCAAGTTAAATTGGTATAAATAGTGATGTAATCGAGGGTACATAGCGTTTACCCATTTTATAATTGTCTATCTACGCGTGTACCCATAACGAAAATCTAGGTTAATATATGAGTATATGTACGTCATATTTGATGTGTTAACACTTATTCATTTAGTGATAAATCGCATTTAAAATAATTTGGAATATTTTAAATTCCTATAAGACAAAAAAGATACTATTTTTGTATATACGTGTGTTACATTAAAAAAAACATTAGAGTAAAAGCTTAACTTTCTTCAGTTCGCTTTATTGTTTTGCTTATCATATGTTCTTATTAGTGTCTAAGTCGTGCATTTTTAATTGTAACTATATGTATATCATGATCAATGTACAGATAATTGGGGAGACTTAGCTGAAATGTCAGACAAATTATATATATGATTATATAAAAAAAATTTAAGAAGGAGATATTACATATAACGAGCCCCTCCAAAAATTTTGTTGAAATTGGGCTTATAAATGTGGTCTATAATCCTGCCAGCTCCCTCCGTGTACCACACTGGATAAAATTCCTGTATCTCCCCTTATATCTACGTCTGTACATTGTATAACTACAACAGCCGAATAAAAAATGAAAAAAAGGCTACTCATACCAAAGTTAATTTTTTTATTCCTGTTAATTGTACGCCCAGTGATAAATTTCTGTACGTCTCATTCTAGTTCTGCATAAAATAATAAAATATGCAACACAATGAATACTTTCTTTTTATTTATTAATTATAGCACTATGAATAATATTCATAGTACATTTATATAAAAATAATTTTATTTATTTATTTCAAAAAGTAATTTAAAAAACAGTTTAGGCGTTTATTTAAAAGTGTTCAATTAAGAAATAATTTTAGGTACATCAAAACCTGATAGAAAAGTTTATGGATTTTAATGAATCGATTGGTATAGCATAGACTGTATGATAAACTATACATTTTCATATGTCTGTGAACGTAGAATGATTATTAATTAATCAAATAAACATGAATATTATTTATAATATTACCTAAGTTTAATTTTTCTCATAGAAATGTTTTCTTTTACATTTACGATTGTTAAACACAACATTTATTAGTTCAGTAATAAAATATATTTATGAAATTATGTTGGTTACACTACTTTTTCCCGCGATTTTTCAATAATTTTTTTATCAACATGTAACTCTTATTATATTTGATCTACTTAATCCATAACACTTCCGCCAAATCGTAAAACAAATGTTTTATGTCCATTCATTTAAACTTTAAGTGAGTAACGTGTAAATTTGAAATGAATTAGTTCTGAAAACTTTAAACATGGCACTTCTTCATGCAGAATTGACTGCTACTTGTAATGCTTTGGGATATACAGGAGCAGAAAAATATTTTATTGACCCGCAGTGTAAGGGTATGACAAATAAGATATATATTATTTTTGAATTATTGTATTATCTTTTTAATACAATTTTTTTTTTATTAGAGGCGGTTCGTGATTTAATCAAATTTTTACGGCGTGACGGTGATGATCATGAAATCAGGCGTTTTCTTGGAAGTGCAAATATTGTACAATCAGATTTAATACCTATACTAATTGAATATTCTAACAAAATCGAATTGTTTGATTTAATTGTGCGGCTTTTAGTTAATCTTACTACTCCAGCATTGTTGTTGTATAATGAACAACCTCCTGTTGAAAAAATACCTTCCCAGTATTATTTACAAATGATACTACATTTGCAAAAATATAAGAAAGCTTTTACAGATGTTAAAGTTTGGAAAGTTATTGTTGATAAACTAGCAGAAGTTATGCAAGCTGTATGATATTTTTTTTTAATTTTCAAATTCTTTTTATGGTTTTTTTTGTTTTTAAATTTTAAGGAGTACCATGAAAAAGGAGAAGAAAAAGTTTTATCTACCGTAAGAATTCTTATATTAATTAGAAACATACTTCATGTTCCTGCTGATAATGATGCAGAATGTAGACCCGATAATGATGCTAGCTTGCATGATCAAGTAAGAAGATTAATTATGATTATATTTATATGAAAAAAGATAATATGTCTATTATATAGACATATTATTATATATATATATATCTATTATATTATTATATTTATTGCAAGGTTCTATGGGCAATGCATCAAAGCCAAATTATTGATGTTATTATGTACATTGCATGTTCAGAGAATGAGCAACAGTATTATCTACATGCGTTAGAAGTAAATTTTAACTAAATATATTGAAATTAATTTATTAAGTTCAACAATATATCTTGTTGTAGATTATTTCTTTAATGTTACGTGATCAAAATGCAGCAGAACTTGCAAATGCTTCTGTTAGTCGTACTGAAACTGAAAAAGAAAGGGATGAACAAGAACTTATAGCTGTCCTGAGAAAAGAACGTCTAGAAAAAATGGAAAAACTTAAGAAGTATAGTGGTTCAAGACATTCTAGGTTTGGTGGACGTTATGTTGTAGCTGGTATGAAATCTATAGGTGACAATGAAATGGTTGTTTCTTCAATGAGTTCCAATGTTAATAAAGCATTTGATCGAAACAAAGTATAATTGTTACTTAAAATTTCTAATTTTTTTTTATTTTAATCAAATTTTTTTTTTTTTTTTTTTTTAATTTTTTATGTAGAAACCTATGAAAACACCACGAAACAGAATGCCTTTAAAAGAATCTGGTATTGAACGAAAATCTGCTTTTAGTGTCAGACTATTTTTAAAAGAATTTTGCGTAGAATTTCTACATGGATCTTATAATACATTAATGAAACATGTTCGAGTAATTTAACATTTTTAATCATTTTATTCTCTTGCTGCTAAATGTGTTCTTAATTTAAGATAATAAATTAAACATTTTTTCTTATTTAATTATTTAGTCAGTTAGTATAAAATTATATTAATTTTAATCAGAAAGTTAATTAAATATTTTTTCATATTAATAATTTCTTATTTTATTAATTAAAAATAATTTAGTAACAGCTAAAAAAATATTTGACTATGTTAAGTAATTAGAGAAATATATTTTAGAACAAGGGTTGATTCAGTATTTAATGTTGACTGATATAAACCAAATTAGACTAATCAGTCTCAGTTTTTATTTATAACCCAATATTAATACTGATGTAGTATTATTGGATCAAAAAATTAAATATATCACACTGTGAGTGCAAGGGTCCTAATGTTGAATTGATAAAACTATAAATATATATCATCTGACATTAAATACCAGTTCAATTCTAATTAGAATATAATTTTAGGGAAAAACAGTCTTATTCATATTAATTAATTCTTTCTATAATTAAATTTATTTTAAACAGGAGATTTTAGTTCGTTCAAAAGGGCAACCTAATGATGAATCATATTATTTTTGGGCTATGCAGTTTTTTATGGAATTTAATCGTTATTACAAATTTGAAATTAAACTTATAAGGTAATAAATTTATATATTTTGCATCTAGATTTTAAGTCGTTTTATTTTTAAAAAAAATTTTAGTGAAACTATGGCATTACATATATTTCATTTTGTTCAAGAACGTATTGATGAAAGCCGTGAAAAATTGTTAACAGATAAAAAGAAAATACCTGTGTGGTCTAAACGTATGCACTTAGGACTTAAGGCTTATAAAGTAATTTTTTCAAAATGTATTACTTCACTTAAATTAACTGAATATGTGATGCATTCTAAAAAATTCATCTTAGGGTAAAATAAATTCAAATTAACTTTTTCAAATATTCTATTGATAATCTCATTTGTGTCAGCGGTATTATTCCTGTAGTTCTATTTTTAAAGCTCCCTGGCATATTGTGTTTTATACTTGGTAATTACAAAAATAGCTGTTGTTGGAAAAATCACTATTGATTTAAATCTTCTATAATCTATACTTACAGATGGTTTCTCTTATTAACTTTAGGATATGTACTTTTTAAGGTACAATCATTTTAATATATAGATTGACTATATAGTGATGGCAGGGTATGTATTAAATTTTTATAACAGTACAAGTTGTACCAAGATTACCTTTTTTTTTAAGTGACGCAAAATATTTGCTGGACTAAAAGTTATTAAAGATGTCAAAACATGGTGACACTCTGTGTTTATAGATGCTTTAAATCAATAGTAAAACTTACTTAAAAATTATCTAGGAGTTGATGGAAACACTCTTAGTGATGTACCAAAGTAAAGAAGCTGTTTTGGAATCCAGTGCACGTACCATTTTAACTAATCTATTTTATGTTGTGGAGTACAGAGATATGATATTAGGGTTATTTCAGTTCTATGATGAAGTTAAATTTTCCAGGTAATATATTTAAATGATAATTTTTAATTGTATTTACTCAATAATTCATAGTAAACGTTACTAAATAAGCAGTATTAAATTATTAAAATATTAATGCCCTAGGTTATATTTAAAAGACTTAGTTGAAACCAATCACGTTTTTATGAAATTACTGGAAAATTTAAAAAATAAACAACGTAACTTAATCGTACAACGTAAAGTGAAAAAAACAAATAAAAAAATTGTTAAAAGTTAGTTTTATTAGTATTTGTNTACAACGTAAAGTGAAAAAAACAAATAAAAAAATTGTTAAAAGTTAGTTTTATTAGTATTTGTTCTAAAATATATTAATTTATATTTGTAATAAATTAAATTTTTAAAATGATTATTAATTATTAAATTTTAAGCTGTAAAATCTCAAGCTACATTGAACAACGATATTGAGGATATTACATGGGATAATATTTTCCCCACATTGAAAAAAATAATGCAAAC
Source organism: Daktulosphaira vitifoliae (assembly GCF_025091365.1). Lineage (NCBI taxonomy): Eukaryota > Metazoa > Arthropoda > Insecta > Hemiptera > Phylloxeridae > Daktulosphaira > Daktulosphaira vitifoliae. The sequence continues at coordinate 26,547,876 of NW_026099575.1, read as the reverse complement.
TAATAATTTAATTGTTGACGCTGTTGAAGCTAGACCTTATGATCCTGTATCTGTAATTCCTATGGAAGATCAAAAGTTGTTACACTTATTTTTACAATAATTATAATTTTATATACTTATAATTACTTTTTTATTTTGAAGAATTGAAGCCATGCGTCGCATAAGAATGCATATGAGAAATAACCGTTTAGAAGAATCTATAAAACTTTTAAGAGCTTCAAGGTTAGTTCATTTTCTACATAAAAAAACATATATGAGAAAAAAAATACTTAGATTTTGTTTTAGCTCACCAAAAATCTTTTCTTAATAATTTAAAAATGCTTGTACCAAATTGTTGAGGTAATTTGATAAAGTTCCAATCACTCAAATTGATTATGTATTATTTTGTTAAGATATTATTTTGATATAAATATTGACTAAAATCATTTTTTTCATATGGAAAAAAAAATTAGTATAATTTTATCGTTTTAATTCAAATCTTCTATAAATATCAGGACCTATTGTAAAGGAACACAAGTATAGATTTTTGTATACATTAATTTCTCCTCCTCAATAAAATAAGAATGTGTGAATAAAATTCATGAAATTTATATCAATTTATGTATAATATTTTAGTTTATTAAAACTGAAATATTGTTTTACATTGTAATGAAACAAAAATTGAACAATAAGTCCTATTTTAATTTTAACTGTTGACATATTTGCTTCTCTGTTTCCTAGTCTCTCTTGATTCTCTACCATATCATAATGACTGTTAGTAGTAATCCTTGATCTGATCACACTTTGATATTAAGGTGAATAACCTTTCCAATTGTTTTTGTAGATTCTCTACCCACTTCCCAATATTACTAATATTCTTAAAAGCACCTTTGCTTTATCACTTTATGTGCTCTATAAATGCAAGTTAAATGAAATTTCATAGAATAATTATCTACTAAAAGAAGAAAAATTTTCATTAAAATTGTAAGTTATCAGTATTATCAAATTGTTAATTATCAATATTGTATCACATACAGAGAAGTTTGGCCAGAAAATGGTTATTTTGGTGCATTACAATTAAATGTTGATGAAGAACTTGATATTTTGAAACAAATATATTTTGCTGACCTTGGAATGCCAGAAGGTTATTATTTATAATTTTTTAATGTAAAGTAGAAAAACCAAACTCATTTGATTTAAATAAAAACATAATAAATTTTCTATAAAAATTAACTAATTTTAATATCTATTTTCTTTGGTTTGTCTTATTTATAAATAATAGTAATATATGCATATATTTTAGGATATAATGATGAAATTGAATCTAATAATCAAAATGATGATGAAGACAAAGAAGAAACTGATGGTATTTTATTATTTATTAACACTAAAAGTTTAAAATATAAATTACTTTATTTTAGTAGATTACCTTTTATTAGATTAAAAACCCTTATAAGATTAAAAAAAAATTTTAATTATTAATACTAATTTTTTATACCATACACATATGATGTCTTTTAACTGGATAACTTATTTCATTTGTATCATTTTGATTTTTTAGAAGAAGATGAAGACGAAACACGAATTGAAGAAGAAAACTTTGAATTTTCTGACTTCATTAAAAAGTAAAATTTTTAAATGTAATGTGAGTTAATTATAGATGTAGATTTCTCTTGGGCGAGAGAAATCTTCTCATATTTTTTATAAGTAAAATTTCAATTGTTTGTTTTAGCTTATATTATTTACTGAGTTATATTTAAGATAATGATGCCTGGTCTAATATTTGATGCTCCTAATTTTTTTAAGGGTTGTCTTTTGAATTTATTAAAAACAATTACTCATAATTTTCAAAATTTTTAAAAATTAAGCAAAAAAATCGTGATATTTTTAGATTTTTCTTTTTTATATTGTAAATTAACTTTAAGAATAGGTGTTCTTTGCCAATTTTTTGTGTTTAAGTTGGGTATTATAATGTAGAAAGCTTCTACAGAGGTGGCAAAAGGGGCAGTTTTCATAATCTTTATGTATTATAAAATTTAACAAATAAGTTTTTTTTGAATAAAAAATAAAAAAATAAATTTTATTAAATTATATAAAGAATTTTAGGATTAAGAACATCAAAAATTATCGATTAATTGTAAATAATTTTTTTAAATATATAGATACTTAATTTTATTAATAATACATAAAATTACTAAAATTCTTTTATTTATAACTTTTTTCTGAGAGGTCCATAAGCGTCTATTAGAATAACATTTTTGAAGATACTATATATAATTTTTTCCTACCCAAATAGACAATATATATGTATATGATAATATATATATATACTTTTCTTTATTTTTCGGAGAATTAGTTCGTTAACCAAGGAAGTTGTATTCTATCTTGTTGCGCCTCTAGTGAAGCCTCCAAAAAAGTGCAGTTCCCTGCCAATGACCACACTTACCCCCTTACTCTTTGACCCTAAGTCTGTTGAACAGACAGTAAAACCAAATAAATATTTTACCCCCCATGCAAAATTTCTGCAGATGCTTGGGTTGGTTAAATATTTACATCATTCCACAGAATAGTATTTTTATTTTTATACAATTTTACAAATATGTATAGCCTGTCGAAGATAAATTTACCTTAACTGATTTGACACTCATAATTATAGCTATTTTTAATAATAATAATAATCATATTTTCTACATATTGTATATATTATTAATTTTTTATATTAGCAAATGTTAATTTTACAAAAAAATGAAAAAAAAAAATTTTAAATCTCTTTAACCTCTTTCCCAATTACCTGGGGTTTGACTCTACCTTAAAATTATTTTTACACCTGCTTACAACCTGATTCAACATTATGGCTGAAGAAACCAATTTTCCTGGGAACAAGTTGTATGTCACTGATAAAGTTCATGTATGGTCATCCGTATGGGTACTAACAGCAAACAGTATAGTCAAATATGAGAATTAAGGCTACTTTTATAAAAATTTAGTTACGCAATTTAACAAAAATTGTAATTTTAAAAGGAAAGTTTCATTGACAGAAATTATTATCCTATGTAATGAAATTAATATTCTGGAATTATGCAATCAGCTGAGGGTTAATCTTAAGAACTTAAATATATAATTAACATTATTTTCGTAGATTTGCAAGACCCAAAGTTCTTCATAGCTGTTGTCAATTATTAAAAGACTTTGAGAGGAATTCTTCATACACAAATCATGCACTCGTGAAACTCCTTCATCGTATTTCATATGACTGCAAATATGAAGCATTGATGTATCAAGCATCAATATTTCGTATATTTCAGAAAATTTTTATGTCATCTAATCCAAATCATAAAGTATTAAAAATAATTTGACTAAATTTTGAAAATCAAATGTTATATCTAACAATCTATTATAGGAGCTTAGACATTTTGCTATATATATAATTAGAAAATTTACTGAAGTGGCTCGTAAAAATAAAAAAGTCTTTATGGAACTGCTATTCTGGAAGGACTTGAAAATTGCTTATGAAATTGAAGAAGGATATAATGCAGAACAAAATATTAAAAAATCAACTAATTGGACAGAAGAACAAGAAGATGAATTACATAGACTTCATGAAGAATATATTCGTGACACACCTAATAATGAAGGTATATAATTTTATTTATAAATTTATTTTGATATCATACTTTTTAATAAAACATTTACATTTAAATTCTTTAGATGAAGTGACATGGATATGTAAGAATATGATTCGACAAGACCGTTCTAGAATAAGTGTTCTTAAAAAATTAAGGCAACTTAATATTGTTACTAAAAAATTGGTAAAACAAAATTAATTTGTATCTTTAATGCTTAAATTTTTTTTATTTTCATTGTATAAATTTTTCCTATGGCATTAAAAATAATATTCTATCTAAAATAATATCCGTGTTATAAATTAACATTAGTTTATATTATTGAAAAAAAATATGTGTATTAAACTTTATCATTATTGATATTTTAATTTTGTAGAAACCATCAAGAGAGTTTTCTGAAGCTGAAATTGTTCAAATTACTCAATTGGTTTATGAATTTAAAGAAGCAGCTGATCCAATTGGACATATTATAAATAAATTAGAAGTAAAGCGATCAAAAAAAATAATTATTAATAAGATACTTGAACTTGGATTAGTTAGGGATAGAAAAGAGTTAAGAAAAAAAAGAGGGAAGACTTCTAATAAATGTGAGTTTTTGATCAAAGTAGGCTAGAAGTCACTAGTGATCATCACAAAATTATCCAAAAAAATAATAAAAATTAAAAAATTGTAGTTAACATTTTTTTGTTGATTGGTAAACTCTTTAACTTGTTCACTTTTTTGGATAATTTCATTATAATCACTTATGAGTGTTGCTACTAGCCTACTTATTTATACACAAATATTTTATAATAAAGTCGCATTTTTAAAAATATTTAAAGCTCATGGTGCAAATATTAATAACTCAAGTGATGAAAGTAATGAATCAGATGATGAAGATAATTATGACGACCAACCTGTTTATCATAGTTTGACATCATCTTTTGTTATTAATGCCTTGAAAAAAGTTGTTGATAATGGTATGGAGTCTGCATTACAATGGTTGATTGAAAGTTTAGATGAGGCAGCAGAGGATCTAGGTGTTGATGAATCAGATGTACCTTTATTACCTTTAACTAATGAATGTATGACAGCTATTAATGATCTTACATTCCAAAATGCAATGGTTGCTATAGGAATACATAAACCTTCTGGGATACAGGTGAAATAATAAAATTGTATTTTAAAGTCGTACTTAAAAAAATATCTTTAATATAAAAATTTCTTAGGAAACTTATTGGCGAATACCTGGCAGATGGCAAGCTAATGATATCCGCCAACGATTAGTGACTATCAAAAAAGTATTAGAAGGAAACATTGCTGTTGATGAAGCCAATGATTTAGAAAGTAGTGATGAAGATGTTGAAGCTACATTTGATAGAATAAGAAAAGTTATGGCACCAAAAGAAGACATAAATAAAGAAAATTTAAATTCAAATAGTTTAACTAACAGTGAAAGAAAGAATAATCATTTGTTATCTAATGGAATCAAAGATAATACTGACTTAATTGTTACTAAAACAAAAACTAAGAAAAATGTTTTAGTCGATACAAGTGACAGTGATGACAATGTGAAATTATTAAATAACAGAAATAAATCTAAAAGAAAAATTTCAATTAACTCTAGTGATTCAAATGAAGATTTTGTAACTGTAAACAAAAGTGAACAATTTGAAGACAGTAATAAAGATGATGTCAATATAATTGCTAAACAGCCTTCATCTTCAAATACATTGAAAAAAAATACAAAAATGTTAATACATAGTAGTGATTCTGAAGAAAATTCTTTAAATGTAAAGAAAACTGGATCATTAGAAGATAGTGATGATGACAATGTTAATCTAACTACTAAAAAATCTCAATTAGTTTTTATAAAAAAAAAAAAGAATAAAATTAACTCTTCTACAGATAGTAGTGAGTCTGAAGATCTTGAGTTTACTAAGAAAATGTACTCAAAAGTTCAAAATAAGTCAGGTTATTTGGAAAATGATAGCAGTGATAAAGAAACACTTACATTAAATAAAAATAATGTATTATTAGATGAAAATGATTTGGGCAATTCTAAAAGAAAGATACCATTGGATGATAGTGATGTTGAAGAAGAAATTGGCTTATCCAAAAAGAAGAATAAATATTTTATTGATGAAGATAGCGATTAATAATATTATTTATATAATTTTATTTGGTTTTAAAGTTTTATTTAATAATAACTAATTTTATGCAAATAATAAAATTACTAATAAAACTTCAAAAATATTATTAGAAAATTTTAATAATAGTAAAAATAAATTTTGATAATAAAAATTGATCACTTATAGCTAATATTATTTAAAATTAAAATTTTAATTTTAAACTAAAAAATATACAAAATATTTAACTCACATAAAACAATGAAAAATTGTGTATACGTATTTCAGAAACACAATTGCCATTAACATAATAATTTTGTAAAATATATTGTAACAGGATAATTTACTACCAGAGTTGGTCTGATGGCTGTATTTTTCATTGAGCTATCTAGAGAAAATTACTAAGCAATAATTAGGTATAAAACACCATAAATATTAGCTGTCCTAGACCTAAAACTCATATCTATAGATTATGAATTTTTTTATAAATTTTAATATGGTGTTTTAAACATTAATAAACTATAATATGTATCTATCAAAATCTTTGATAACTAACAAATGATAACTTGAGTTAAATATACTGTTATTTATATGGTTGAAATGATCAATATTGTACTTATTAGAATTTTACTATAGTATATAATTCTACATTTTTTATATTAGCCACCTAGCTCAGTTAGTAAAAAGTTGTGTCTCAATGCATAGATGTAGGTTTACTCGTCTTCTGGCACAATCAATAGTTTTTAAATAAGACTATAAACATGATTAATAATTTACACAAACAGTTTTTTTTATATTTAATTTAAATTATTAAATTTTTTAAAGAATTTCATATTATCATAGTGTATGACATGTAGAATTTAATTTACATTTTATAAATTTTCCTTTATTCTAATTCATTTTTTTTTCACTTTTATCTTTTAAAAAATCTATAGACTTCAATAAAATACTTTTCCTTGTTCAAAATTATTCAGCGGATTTAAAAAAAAAAGATTTATTCAAGTATGTTTTTACTTCAAAAAAAAATTAATAATTATTGCTCTGAAATCATATTATGATTTCTGAGAATTTTTTTTTTAACTGTATTAACTACCGTCATTATAGATTTTAAAATAGTAATGAATGAATTAAAGTACTTTAATATTTCTAAATAAATAGTTTTATTTAAACTATTTTTGTTTTATAATTTTACACAAATAAATGATTTTGCTTAATTCGTTAAGCTAATAAATTTAAAAAACAATAATACACAGTAAAAAAATACATATAGTTATATATGATGAAAATAAGCAATTTTAGCATGCCTCAGAATATTTCTATTGAATTTCCATAAGTATCATAGAAATTACATAAATATGTGGAAAATATGAATAAGTGATAGTATAAAGAAGTATTTAATTTGTTACTGGCTTCGTTAGTACAAACAAGTTAATAAAACAATGAAACTTATTGTCCACAAGAGTAAACTTTTTGAACAGCTGGTGGAATTGTTTCTTTCGTCTTTGAATTAGCCAACAAGCAGTCACCCAATAACTGTGGACAAGAAATACGACCAGACTGAATATTATTTGCTGTCATTAGTAGGTCATAGTTAATTTCATTGCTAACTACAGAATCTTGCCTGCAACAAATAATATAATTTAAACTTCACTGTAATATTATTTTATAAACTTAATTTTTTTTTTACTTATAAGCTGGATGTTCTGTAACAAATCGTCGTATCCAACTTGCAGTTGTATCTATTTTACCAGATGCACGTTTAGAAATTAATTTTAAGTATTGTTGTATTGTACAATGTGTATCGGTATCAACTTCCATACTTGAGAGATAGCTATGAATTAATGGAATTAAACCAGGAAACTCGCCAGTCTTAAAGTGAACAATTTTTCATAGTTTTATATTAGGATAGATAAATAAATATGTTAAATATAAATATGAAAAATTAATATAGCGACAAAGTACAAATATACTAATGATAGTTATGCTCTTAGAGTATGTGATACGTANCAATAAATATAAATATGAAAAATTAATATAGCGACAAAGTACAAATATACTAATGATAGTTATGCTCTTAGAGTATGTGATACGTAACAATTGACACCAAGCAAAATTGTTTTATTTGTAGAACCATCCCTACTTTCTTATTTACTGCTAATAGAATATTTTCTTGTCACTAAATAGTTATTATTAATTTTTTTAAGTTATTATCAAAAATATGACAGACCAACAATTTTGGATGAATAGCATGATTACTAAAATAAAATTTGTTAACAAACACTAAAAAAATATTTAAGTTATGAAAGAAAGCACATAGTAAAAGAAAATAGAATTATATATAGCAGCCATCCCTTAATATAAAATAAATTACAATATTGACAATTGAAATTGAATGGGAACTAACATGTTAGAAGGATAAGGACTAGAATGCAATTAATACCTAAAAAGTTGAAAAAAAAATGCCTAATTGATAGAAGGATGGACTGAGTTGAGATTAAATTTAAAGTCAAAATTGGGTTGAATGTTAAATCAAACAAGTCGTGAAAATAAAGAAAGGAAAGATTCACTTAGTTGAACCACGAGATATTAGAAGAACTAAAGATAACAGGCCAAATTCATCATGCTCTCTGAAAAGCTATGTGGTAGAGATAACGGTAAAATCTATGTAGCCTATCAATTTAAAATTATAAAATTATAGGCTGCATATAACTGTAATAATAAATCTACTAAATAATCTACCTTTCCATTAATAATTTCATTAATAGACATCAAAGTGAAAATTGCATCATCATTAATACCATTTACCATATTGCCTGATTTTGAAGGAGAAGTTATGTTTTTACGAAACCAAAACTTCTCTTGATGAGCAGCTGAACGCTTTTGAGCACGACACATATTTTCATCTACCTGTAATTTCAGTAAATTAAATAAATAAGTTACTCTGCAAAAAAATTATTTCCAAAATAATAAATAAACCTTGTTTATAGGGATAATAAAATTTAATTGATAAGAAAGAATCACTCTAGTAAGTAAAACAACAAAACAAACTATGGCAGCATTTTCAAAATCTGTTAACTGTACTTCACATGGTCTGAATTCAACTCGCCATCCAATAGTTGATTGAGGGGGAGGTGGTTTAAATCTCATAGTTTGCCAATTAGTAGACTGTATATTCTAAAAAGAAAGAATATAATACAAACAATATAAATATATTTCTAAAATTAGTAAAAATATAAGATTGTACCTACAACATAGTTTTAATTGATCATGTTTATTAATATTATTTATTGAACAAATGTTAATTCAAAATTAATGTAATTTAATTAATACTGGATTTCTCAGACTACTTAAGTTATAGTATATTTTTTAATTTTATTATCAATACACAAAAAAATTGAAATAATTATGGTGTCTATTTACATATAGTTGACAAAATTCTACTTTTTTTGTAATATTAATAAAACTATATGACTCCATTTTATTTTTGCTTTTAATTTTAAATCTGCCTTTAGAATTTGCTATAATATCTAATTTTTTAGATATATATTTATTTGTAAAAACAGTGAAAATAAACTTTTAAAAGTAATTAAAAATAAAAAAAATTTTTTTTTCCATATAATTCTTGACATTTTTTTTTATGAGTGTTTGCAAAATTTCAGACAAATTTTCATCAAGATGAGTCTAATTTATAAAATTTTAAAAATGAGTGGGTTTTTTGTTGATTTAAAAAAATTTTAATTAAATACTTCATTAAAAGATTTTTAAAGTAAACTCACAAATAAAAAATCACAACTTTTAAACAAAAAATTTTTTGAGGTTTCAAAAATGTACTTTTTTTTATTTAATGATTATAAACTGATATAATTGCTTTTAACCAAAAAATTATACAAAAGGCACAACATTTCATAAAAATCTATATATATTCCATTAATAAATTAAATTAAACTAATCAAAATATGTGATCCATATATAGATTATTGACACTTAAAATAGTTTATCTTAGGATGATTAATTTTTAATTTGATTATTTTACTTGTGTTTCAAATGAAAATATATTGGTTACATACTAAGAAAGTGATCTATATTTTATATAATTAAAAAACCAATCAACCTAAGATAAATTAAATTAAACCATCATTTTAGATGTCAAAAGTTACATAGAGTCACATCCTTTTATTAGTTTAATTTAACTTATGACTAAAATTTATAAGGGTATCAATAGTTTTTATGAAATGTTGAGTCATTTGTATAATTTTTCTGTTAATAGTAATTATATCAGTTTCTTACCAAATAACTAAATATTACCAATTTCACTGTTTTAACAAATTGATATTATAAAATATGTATCTAACCATGTTATTCTCTATAGTAACTAAAAAAATTATTTTGTATATTTACTTCAAAATGATCCATTTCCACAGTATCGTCTTGATGCACTTTTTCACTGAAAAGAGATACAGTATCTCTAATAAATAAATGAGCAACATGTTGAGCCATTTGATGATCAATATTGGCATTTATTAATGTATTATAAATATCTTTATCATAAACAATATTTTCATCATTGTATCTAAAAATGATTGAAATATAAACTATAATGATTCATTATTAAGAATTATATCTCAAAGACAGGAATATGTTACATTATTACAAAAATTGTTTTCTACAAAAAATTAATAAAATATATAAACATCAAAATATTGGGTAAAAATTATTTAGGGTGTTCAGTAAGTCAGGAAACGGGTATCTATTGTTCTCATTGTTTGTAACAATGAGAACAATAGATACCCGTTTTCTGACTTACTGAACACCCTGTATATATATATATATATATATATTAAAGTACACATTTTTTAAATGGATTAAAAAGAATGTATATAATGCCATTTTAATAGAGTCCCTTTTTTTTTTGACCCTTTCATTATATATATATATATATATTGTGACATTCACTAATCTCTTTAAAAATACTTATAATTTATTAAAATAGTAAGCATACTTCTCTCCTTGACTAGACAAGTACAAAGAAATAGAATCATAACGAGATTTGGGTATAACAAATTTGTCAGTAGTTAACGGTTCTAATCCACGCTCCTGCCGTGTGCGACAATCTACAGATCCTGATATCACATCCCAACGACAATCTACTTCGGATAGATATCCCCTGAATATTGGTGAAGCAGCTGTTAACGCTAACTATAAATAAAGAACAAGAGAGTATCAGCTAAGATTTTGGTAATAATTTTTTAAGAAGTGAAACATTTATTTATATGAAAGATAAATAAAATATGATTACCAAAATGGGACATAAAGGAGTTAATTGATCATACAAGGTCCGTGCTTCTTTAATGCAGCAAGCCTAAAACATACACAGAGCCAATCAGGTTCCTTAGATCTGATACATGTGAGGGTTATTCACATACTTGGAATGTCATTTGCAAACAGCAACAACCCATACCAAAAGCCATAGCATCCATATAAATATGATCAGGTAAAGCTGCATCTAAACTGTCTGCATCTCCGCCAAGACTTTTAAGATCTTCTTTGAAAGGACTCTGAGTATTTTTATCCTTGAATACTGCATAAACATAAGTGTAAATAATTAATTTTTGCCTCAAAACTAATAACAAATTATTTTAAACATATTTTATTTATAAATTATAAGAATGAATAAGTAAAAATATTTTTAATTAGTTTCTAAAGTAATTATAAATCAAAAAGGTATAATAGTTTTTAATATCATTAATAATACAGAAAATAATTGTTAAATAAGTAATATGATAGATAAACTATAATTTATTTAATTTTTAGTATGTTCAAATACATTTTAATAGATACTTCAAAAGTAAGCCATTTAATATATTTTTTTTTGATTTGCCCAAGTTCAATTCAAAAATATCACTGTTAGAATTAAATAAAAGTTTTTGTGATGTAAAGTATTTTTCTTAATAAAAATAACAATGTAAATTATGAATAAATACAATTTTTATTTATTAATTCGAAGAGAAGTAAACGAATTTTCTCATGTTTCTTTTCTCTTTAAGAGAAAAAATAAAATAACATCTTTATTTATTGTTTCTGATACAGGCATTAGCCCAAAAATACAATATGTAATTGACAGTTAATATACAACTTAAAATTATCATAAAACTAGAAATATGAACATTATTAGATGAAAATCAATAAAATTGAATTGGACAAGAAGAAAAAATTGAAAACATAAGCAAAAATTTAAAATACAAAGAAAGGCTAAATGACTCCATTAAGAACAAAAAGAATTTAAAAAATCAGGGTCATTATTTGCAGTACGCATTAAACGGGGGAGAGAAGAATTAAATAAATAGCTAGTAGATGAAGGAGGAATTAGGAAAGGGGCAGTATATCGAGTTGAGCGGGCAGGTACCCGTAAGTTCAACTTAGAAAGAAGGACAGGAGAATCAATTAAACCTGCTAAGAGTTTGGAAAGGAAACGGATATTAGACTCATGTCTTCTGGCGGATAAGGAAGGAAGTTGGAAAAAATTTTGAATAGGAGTTAAGTCATGGGGTGGATGGGGTATATTAAGGACAAGAGCAGCAGATCTTTAGGTCACTAAAAGATTTTAAATAGTAAGCATTAATATAAAACTTTACTAAGTGATAACTATTAAGTATATAATTAACATGCATCACATAATTTACAAACAATTTAATATAATTTAATACAATTTTAAATTAATCATAATTATAGTTTGAAGTTAATAATTCGCAATTACTTATTAATGTGCTTATAAAAGAATTAGTGTTAAATTGTTATGTTAATTATATATTTACTCGTTTTATATTAATATGTTTAAATTTAAAATGTTTGTGGCATTACAAATATTACATTATATTACTATACAAATTAAAACTTAAGGGTTACTTATAACTTACTTATTATTTTAGTTTTCATTTTTAAGTAATATGGTATGTATCATATGGTTAAAGGTTATTATTATAATTAATATTATGCATTAAATATAATTAATGCTTCAAAGATAATTTTAAAAAAAATTGTATAAAATTATTGTAATTAATATTTATATGAACCAAGTTTATATTCTTCGTAAATATATAATAGATATTAGATTAAAAACTAACCATGAAAGATATCAATTGCGTTACTTAATAAGAAAAAATCGTTACTGTGATATAAGTATAAAGAAATTAACACTTGTCGTTTTAACATTTATCTACAAGAAAATAACGTAATTTTGGAGACGCATGTTTATTAGCAAGGAAAAATATAAACGTCAAAGAATACGGATTTTGTATAAACAAATTACATTCCAGTTATCAATTATTATGTAAAAATAGTTCAAAGATTTTATAAAATTCCTATGAAAATATACTTAAGAAATATTAATTAAGTAATAAATATATTGTTTTGATTTTAGCGTTAGGTATAACAAAATTGTGTTTTAAGTAATACTAATTTCTACTTTAAAATTTATAAAGTATAATTAAAAGTTTATATATTTTGAATAAATTAATGTATACATTATGAAATTGGAACATCGAACTCATTTTAAAAAACACATCATAGTAAAATTAATACCTTCTCAGCTTCGCATCGAAGCTAAAATACATTATTATATCAATATGATTCAGATGACAATATATTTTTATCAATAACATTGAATAAAAATATAAAAAAACCCAGTACAGGGGGTCGCGGCACAGTGGTGATGTGGCATAGTTAGATCAAGTATAATGATATCTGACAGTGATTAAAATCACTATCAAAAAAAACGCTTCGATGCAAATCTTTAGATAGTGTTTAAATTTAAAAAATTGGTGGATTATTCCAAAATCTACAAGCTACATGTTCTGCTAGTTCCTTATTAATATCTTGATTAAGATAAAGTATGTCGAATGACAAATGGATTATTAAGAAATATTATTTCTCATAAAAAAATTGTGTTGATTCATACACTTTTCAATAAGTTATAGCATTATTAAGTTAAAAATGTAAAAAATAAAATCGAGAATTTTCACACAAAAAGCCATTTTTACCGTTAAGACAATATAAAGTCCGATTTTTTTTTTCATAATAAAGTACATTATATTAGCTTTAATTTAAGATATATATAAAAGTGTCAACTTTCTGAAACACTTTCAAAAATTAAGTGTAAAAGTTCTACTTTCTCTATGCATTTTTATGTTTGAACCCCCCCTGTATTAAGGGAAATAGTCCGATTTAAAAAACAAGTATGTCGAATTAAAGAGGTATATGAATATTATTTCTTTTAAAAAAATGTATTGATCCATACATTTTTCAAAAAGTTATAGCATAATAAAGTTAAAAATGTAAAATATAAAATCGAGAATTTTAACACAAAAATAGCATATGGTAGCCATTTTCACCGTGAAAATTATTAATTATTATTAATTGGTAGATTATTTCAAAAGCAACAATAACTTATTCCCAATCCTTATCATTAAAAAAAATTATGAGAAATATTTAAACGTAATCTAAGAATGCATAAATTATTTTAAAAAAAATTTCAATGAAATGTTAATTGTATCAAAAGTTATACGAGTTGTCAGTTAGATCTGTTCTACGCTGTATATACAATATAAGACATAACTTGTATCAGTAATGATATATATATATATCATTACTAATACAAGTTAAATATTGAACTATTTCATATAGAGTTTATAGTGTTTGTTTACATTAGTAGCCAGTTAGATAAAATCGAGAAAATTGTTTAAAATAGAAAAACTTCTCATGAAAACCTTTTTAAAAATAAACCTATATATCATTTATTTTGAAAAAAGTTCCTATTTAAAATCAATTTTAGATTCAACGTCAAAACCCTAATAATTCTAATTTTTACTTAATGAATTATTAACATAATTGCTTGTCACAACAAAAAATCAATAGCGAGCAACTACTAAATATTCTAATGTCAAATATAATAACACGCAAAGAGAAAAAAGTACTATCATTGACAAAGCAAAGAATAACGATTTGCAAACGAATATATTGCCACATCACAGTATGACATATAAACAAATTAGTGTTTTTCTTTAAGTACCTATGATTGAAACATATTTATCTAATTTTCAAAACTAAATCAATTACACATACAAGGTTAAGTTATATTTATTGTGCAAAAAGGAAAATCACATTCTACCACAACTGGGTATAGCTTTTAAAGATATAATTGATTATTTAACTCAGATTTACTAAAAGAAGTGTTATTAATTTTTCAATTGTATTTCATATTTCAGTAGTATTGAAATACTTGATGCAATAATATGTCCTTGGTTCATAAAAATCCACCAAAGAATCACAATTTAGAGCTATAATTACTTCAAACTTCGATGCTAATAAAAACAATCATCGTTTCTGTCCTTATTTATTATTGTACAATTTTATTTAAATCTAAACAAAATTAGAATTAATTAATAGAATAGAAAAATTACTTATAAATTATAGTAAAGGAATTATAACACGTACATATTCAAATACCTAATCAAAAAGCTGTTGATAGATGTATTAATATTCATGAAGGTCTTATGCTTATAAAAAATATGCTAATTATTAGTAAGACTTAATTATTTGTGAATAACGAACACAAATATGTTTCATAATTGAACTATTCAAGCCTCTTAATAATTTAAAACTTAAAACTAAAAAACCTCAACTGTAACAAAATATTTCTGCAAAAATATGATAATACAAAATTCTTTAAGGCCATGCTTAAATTTATGCGTTTTAAAAATTTCTTACTAAAGATGTTGTAATTAAACTAGAAGTGCAAATATAGTATGTCAAGAGTACGATTGGAATGTAAATTTCTCAGTTATAAATTAATTGTTCACCTGATAATAATTCCATAAGCGTTGTGTATATTAAAGGATATTTTAACAACAACATAATTGTAGCAAATACCTATATATTATACACATATAACTATATATACACATACACATTACTATATATTTCTGTTGTAATAAAAATAGGTTTGAATAGGTTTTCCAACTTTATAAATACTAAATAAAACATTATCCATCACTATCCCATTTTAAGTTAAATAAAATTATGTTGCTTAAAATGTTTAAACTATGTTGGTGTATTAGTTCTTTTAGTAAATTAAATCATATCCAATATATCGAAAAATAATTTCACAATCAATTTTTTTTAAAATTATTTATTAAAAAAACTCAAGTAGTTATTTTATTAATTTAGTCAAAAGATTATTTTGATGAGATCATATATTATATTATAATACACGGAAGATTAACGTTAAAAAAATTATCTATTAAGATAACATTATTAGAATTATGTACTCTAAATAGTTTGGTATACATTTTTATATTGTGGCAACAATGTGCAATAATAAAGAACTTGTTCATTCGATTTTTTTTGCAATAAATTTTAATCACGTTCGGCAACATGAATAACAAAAAAAAATTCTCCCCTCAAAAATTAACCAAATGATAAAAAAATGATAATGAAAATATAGGCTATAATGAATCAAAGACAATAAGAACTAGATTTGATTACACAAAAGCAAATAAAAAATAAACCAATTTAAATTTTGCTATAATAATAATACTAGTAATAATTACACTTGGGATATAATATTTAACATTTTGTTAATACAAACAGGTGTCATGTAAGTTTCGTAAATCAACTCGCGAAAAATTATATATAATATATGTCGATGAACTGCGACGCACTTACTTGATATAAAAATTAATTATAAAAAAAGATTTCATCTATTTTTGCACAACAGAAACATGACTGTCGTTTTAGTCATGCTAATATTTGAAGTAATAAATAAAGCATCAATAGAAATGAAAATCTATTAATATATGTATTCTAACATAAGGATTAATTACTTACATGACCTGCATACCTTTTAGAAATCAACAGTAGCTATTGTAAGTTACTATTTTGCTCTTCGTGTTTTTGTTACCTACATAAATAATCAGAGGAGGTTTTTTTTTAAATTTTACTTAATAATTCAAACTTATAAATTATATATATGACATCTAAATATCCTGGTATAGAAGTATCTTAGTAAGCTTTTTTTTACGTTTTTGCAGTCCATAAACGGTTATAGGAAGAGAAATTTTCTTATCTATGAATATACTGACACGAGTGATTAATCCATTGCTGGAGAGACAGATGGCTAGTCCAAATAATGAACTGACCTTTCGCACAGCAACGGAAGCGCCCGTAACCAAATCTCGAACCCAAGGCAGTGCACATAAAGCACTGCCGCGTTACCACCGACACGGCCACACCGTCCCTTTAATAAGCTTATTATATTAAAAAAAAATTAAATTATGATATCTCATAAGGTGAAATCACGTTATGTACTATAATCTAATAAAATATAAAAAAAATGATTTAATGTTAGAATTGTTTCTTTTTCTCTGTGTAATACTGAGATATCTGATTTAAATTTAGTTTATCGTACATTTGTTTAAATTATTATTTTGAATTAAAACATATTGAAACTTAAGTGAAATCTTAACTTTAATAATATTTGAGAAATTTCCATTTTTTAAAAACTAATTTGAAATTAAATATGAATTTGATAAAACAATAAAAAATACTTCGGACATGTTTAGTACGTAAGAGTAATTAAAGTTATTTTTGATTATCAACAAATCAGGGGGCAACTTAATCATGTGGCAAGTATTATAAAAGGGGCTTTTTCATACTCGAAAGCTGCCTTTTTATACTTTTTTATAGTTTTAGTACACATTTCTAAACTTTGACATGATAGATAAAAAAAGCTGGAGGACTCCTAAACATCGGCGTTTCCAAAATATCCTTTTATCAACTTCTCCTCTAATTGCAACACTGATTAAACGCATACCTTAAGGGTGGAATTATATGTTCATATATTATATAGAACTTTATCAAAATAAAACTTTCGAAAAGAAAAAACAAATCTGTTGTAGCTCATTTTCTTTTAGTGTTAAAATCTATATTTTGAGGGACTTAAACATATATATATATATATTTTTTTTTTAATTGAACAAAAATATAAAAAAAAGTGCGACCTAAAAATTACCTTAATATTCTACATTTTTCAAACTTTTAAAATTAGTCCATTCTAATTAAAAAACTTTATTAATAATAAATATTATAGTTTTCAACACGAAAATAGTTATTTCATTAAAATGTAATGAAAAATTAGATAAAATTTTATGTTCATATAAAATGTGTTTAAATACTGACGAAATTTTCAACTCGTTTTTAAAATGCATTATTGTATTGTAAATCTATACTTAATTTGTATGTAACATTGAGTGCACGCACACATAACAATTGTTAATAATAAAATAAAAATTTTCGAACGAACAAATCCATCTAACTATAAGCGCTCATTGTTTCTACATCTCTAAGTATATACTTCAAAATAAACAGTTTAGAAAAACAAAAAGATTATTTGAAAGATCTTTTGTGAATTATGAACGCAACTATGTCTTTAATTTTAAAGTCAAATCTATTTATTAAATACCTCATTAAAAATTAAATTGCAAAAAGACTGAACAGAAACGTCATTTAACGAAAAATAAGTTTTTAGTGATTTAAATGTCAGAGACAAAACATATAAATATTTATTTATGTGTCTATATTATAAATAATTAATTTTTTTTGTCTAGCTCTATAAAAATATAACTTACTCGGAATATTAATTGCGACGCGTTCTCCTCTTCGCTGTCTGATATTTGTAGTAAGAGTAGAAAACCGAGGATGACCCTTGTAAATAGCTGAATCAGGTATGAACAGAGACTTCGATGCACCAGCTTCAGGAGTCGGGTTTTCTATTGGCCACGTGAATTCAGGACATCCAAGCCTGCACACAAATTGCGCCCCATGTGTGCAAATTTTGTAATATCTTTCTGAATGATCTGAAACTACAAGCCCACCAAATCCAGTCCATAGCTTTTCTAAGCTGTTTTTTTGACCCATCTATTCCTATACCCTTACTAGATTTAATTTAAATTTTATCAACTTTGAATCATTTGCCCAATATTATAACATCCGATCAAAAAATAATATATAATCGTGAAATCCTTTTCAAATGTGAATATTTATAAGGAGTTGTGTAATTTTCTTAAGTAAATAAAACTGTATATCCTATTCTATTTAAACTAGTTCAATACCCCAAAAAATATCAAAATATATTATATATAATTAAAATCAAAAGTTTTACCTGGGAAAATTTGTTATAGTCATAAGCACTTCATCTGGGCCTAGTAAATTTTGTGCTTCCTCCCTACGGTAACGCATATTTGCTTCAACAATATTAAAATGTGCTAGTAAACCCCCATACGGCTTACCAGGTGTACCTTCAATCATATAAGCGCCATACTCTGGTCTCCACAGCGATTTTACATTACTACAAAAATTTAGAAAAAATTTTTAAAAAACTATTAAAAAAACTTATATATTACAATTTCTCGCATATCTTTATTCTTCTTGTTTTTTTTTTTTATTAATATTTTTACACGTCATGTTTTTAATAGTTTGATTTTGAAATACAAAAAAAAAAATTAGTAAAAAATTTGAGTTTGACTGAAAAATTGAAATATCAGAGTCCATATCATCACTATTAATAACCCAAATTTATTTTATGTGTTATTTAAACTTATAACATAATTTTTTTTAGATACACTACATAAAATATTAAGATTTCTATCAATTTATTAATTAAATTGTAATTTAATTTCATAATATATAATTATTTAAAACTTATTTTTAAGCGTGCATATAGTATCAGGTCGGAGGCAATAAACTTATTTATGTGGCCTATAACATAATTTTGATTAATATTAAACTTCAACAAATACTAAACAATAATGGAATTTTATTAAAAATTATGCACAATTCATTAACAGTATTTGGTGTATGAACAATATTTGATGCTTACCCTATTCAAAACAAAAACCAACCTAATTTTAAGCATTTTTATTTCATAAAAAAAAAATTAATAAGTGATATTTAAACTCTCCTTTGTATCTAAATAACAATATTTCTTTGTCTTTCTAAAAACTCAAGAAAATTTACTTGATTCAGCTCATTATTGTATTGATCATATTTTCTATTAACATTGCTTTTTTTAACAATTATATTCACTAAAATTATTACAATTAAATTCAGCAAAACTGACTAAGTTAGGCTACTCATTAAATAGTAATCACAAAATAGGATACAAAAAATTGAGTAAAGTTTTAATTTTATAAATTTTACATAAAATATTATTTTATTAGAAAACTTCAATAATAAACAATTTTTATTATCAAAATTATTTTAGTATATATATTATATGTAGTAGTAATTCCAAATTATGATGAAATAAATGATACCCAACAATAGTTTTGTAAAGGAAATTTTTAATAAAGAATTATTTTTATTTCTATGAAAGTAAAAATTTTTGATTTAATGATTTTGCTGAAAGTACCATAAAATATAATTTGTTGTATTAAAGACATCTTACCATGGTTCAAGAGTGCCTCTTAAAACCATGATATGATTATATATATATCTGTAGCACCTTCACTGATACCATAGCCATATATTATATTCAATATTACTAACTTCTGGCTCAAAAACAATAATAAGGATCATCTGGAGAGATATAAACTCTTAGAGATAGTTTATTGTTATTAAATTTAGAAAAACTAACATTTTTTTGCTTTATTAAATACCTTAATAGATTAGATAATATTATAAACTTGGTATAAATAAACTGTAAGAAACATTAGTTTCTTTAACATATTAGAATTTTATATAGTTACATATATTTAATTTTATTTAGAAATAGTTAGTTCAAATAACACTTCCATATTTTAACTAGACTGCTCCAACTATAAAAAATGAGATAATAATAAATAAAATTAATAGCTATTTTTCAATCTAAGAAAATAATAACAACTATTTTAAAGAAATTTAGGGATCTAAATTTACTATTATAGATAGATAAATGTTATTAATCCTCATATAAAATTTAAAATTTATAAATCTAAGGTTGACATTTTATTCATAAAATGAATTTTATACACCACCATTAAACATTTAAGAATAATTAAAAAGTAATGACTTACCTGGGATCATTCAACTCTTTAGCATTTAATTGTTGTAATATGTTTTGTGCACACAGACTAACTTTTGCAGTTTTTTTAACATGATCAAATTTGACAATTATATATTCTACCTAAAATATTATTAGTTTTAGTTAAATCCAAGTAGTTTTTTTTTTAAATTAGTTTATAAATTTACACACCTCATCGCCCCATTTAAGAACATCTCCTTTACGATCCACTAACTGATGATATAAATTGACAAATTGATTAATACCATGTTGTCGCACATGATCAGCCAATTTTTTGGTTTCTTCCCAGGACAGCGGTTGTCCTTCAGATAAAAGACCCATGATATATGTATTTTAAAAATATGAATTTAATAATATTAAACTAGTAAAATAATAACAAAAAAATTTTAATTTTCTGAATAAAACTTCTTAAAATATTCACATCTCACGGACCACTATCACTCCTTGTTCACCACACGAACACAGTTCTAGGTACCGTATTTTTCGGCTTGCTATTGATAACTAACTCAACGCAACAAAATACACAGACCTCAGCAATACGGCAAATACTTACAACGATGTCAACGGTTAATCATCGAACTACAATATATTAACTTGAAATAGAGTACTAGAGTTCTCTAGTATAAAAACCTATAAAAATAATGATCATTTTTACTAGTTTATTAAAGTGTTTTAGCTTCGATGCGAAGCTGAGAAGGTATTATTAACACGCTTATATTAGTTTCACCTGTATGTATGTATGTATGTATGTATGTATGTATGTATGTATGTATGTATGTATGTATGTATGTATGTAT
>NW_026099575.1:26524543-26525810 GCF_025091365.1 Daktulosphaira vitifoliae | reverse complement strand
TTTTATCACAATAATAGTATTTTTTGTTCATAATTATTTTAAAAATTATTTTTAACTTTTTAGTTCCATGTGCTTTAAAAGCGTGTTTTTTTAGTTTTTTTAAACTATATTTTTTTCATCATGATGTGTTAATTTTACTTTTTTTTTTGTGAGTCTGTCACTTCTTTTCCTCAGCACTCACTTGACCGATTTTCCTCAACGATACGTCAAAAGATCACAAATTTTATCTAGTTGGAGACATTATCCCCCCCAAAAAAAAATCTCTTTTATCAAAGCTCTCCTTCCCCGTAAATGGTATAAATTCCCCAAAAAATTATGATTTTTAAAATCAGTAAATTTCTTCACTTTTTAGCTTCGATGCGAAGCTGAGAAGGTATTGGTTTTACTAAGATGTGTTTTTTTTTTTTTTTGTGTCTGTTACCACTTTTTCTCAGCTCTCACCGAACCGATTTCTTTCAATGATACGTCAAAAGATTACAAATCGTATCAAGTCGAAGACATTACCCTCAAAAATTGAAAAAAAATCCCTCGTTCCCCGTAAATGGGGGAAACCTCCAAAAAAATTACAAATTTAAAAATCGCTAATTTTCAAAAATTTTTCAATTTTTTTTACTAAAAACTGCCATAACTTTTTTAAAAATGAATAAATCAATATAACTTTTTTTTATATAAATGCATGATATCATTACCTTTCATTTGGTATATTTTTTTGTTATATCTGATCCTTTAACTGTCCACAGGGGGGGATTCAAAATGACAACTTTTTCACAAAAAATTGGCTTTTTCAACTTAAATTTTGAAAGTGTTTCGGAAAGTCTGACACTTTTATATATATCTTAAATTAAAGCTAATGTAATATACTTTATTATTGAAAAAAAAAAATTTCGGACTTTATTTTGTCTTCACGGTGAAAATGGCTACCAAATGCTATTATTGTGTGAAAATTCTCGATTTTATTTTTTACATTTTTAACTTAATAATGCTATAACTTATTGAAAAGTGTATGGATCAACATAATTTTTTTATGAGAAATAATATTTCTTAATAATCCATTTTTCATTCGACATACTTTATCTTAATCAAGATATTAATAAGGAACTAGCAGAACATGTAGCTTGTAGATTTTGGAATAATCCACCAATTTTTTAAATTTAAACACTATCTAAAGATTTGCATCGAAGCGTTTTTTATGATAGTGATTTTAATCACTGTCAGATATCATTATACTTGATCCAACTATGCCACGTCACCACTGTGCCGCGACCCC
>NW_026099575.1:26503365-26523219 GCF_025091365.1 Daktulosphaira vitifoliae | reverse complement strand
AAAAAAAAAAAAACACATATTAGTAAAACTAATACCTTCTCAGCTTCGCATCGAAGCTAAAATAGTTGTATATTTCTTTACTTTTAACGTGTCTAAAAGGGCTTGATGCAGTACTTTTCGATAAAAATGTTTTATTACTTATATTAAATTATAATTTTTATACACTGGACTACAAGGAACTTTTATAATTAACAATAATATACTTTTCTAAATCAACTTTTCGCGATGTTTTCAGATGTACAATTAGACTTTTTCTATCACTTTTAAATTTTAATATTATTACTTATTATTAAAAAATAAGTATTTACATATAAAAAAAATAATTAAGAACCAAAACAAATTGTTTTATATAATTATTGATTTTGATTATTAATATGTTAAAAATAAGGAAAATTACATATTTAACCTATTTTTTTAATCTTTTAAAGTTGATTTTTGTGAAACTTCATAGTAAAAAAAAATTAATTTATTACCATAACTTTTAGCTCAATTTGCAAGTTTGAAATTGATATCATTAAATAGAAAATTTTATAAGAATTAAAAAAATTGTATCGTTAAGATTAATATGCAGCCAGGAAATTTTATAATAACTATTTATAGTAAATTTATCAGAAAAGCTCAATATATTTTTGCATTTTTATCGTAATAGATAACTTAAATAGAAATAATAGTAATCATTTCCTAGTAACTTTTGGTGTTTAAAAAGATTCTACAATTGAAATATGAACTGAGTTAATTTTAATAATTTACTTTAACTAAAAAAAAAGCAATAAAAAAAAAGTTGTTAAAAAGATTTACTCAATTGAGCGTAATCCCCCTCTGGATCGTACTAGCTATTTTGTCCGAGTGATCATTTCCCGTCCGGATGCTCTGACCAAATATCCGTGATCCGCCCAACCTGACAAGTACCCCTCTTGCAAACGACGTGCAACGAAACCGACTGCCCACTGAATTCACTTCCACTACCGAGTTGACATTTCATCCAATTGATGAGTTAACGTATAAGACAAGTACTTTAATCGAGTTCCATTACATTCTATCAGTCAAAATACCAAAGATTTCTAATGAGAGGTTACAAAAAAAAAAAAACACTGAACCAAAAATCATTATCCTGAATATAGAAAAATTTGTATTAGAAAACCTTTTTATTCCAAGGCGATGAAGTTTTTGATAAATTATTGTAATATGTTGAAGATTTAATAAGTATTATATAATTAGCAGACATTTATTACAAAATACAACATTATCTATTCAAAATTTTGTTATTTCAACACTTATGCGAAACGGCATAGAATAATATATAAATGACAATAATAATATAACGTATTTAGTAAAGTTTTGAAATAAAATGTGGGTATAGATTAAATGCACCTAACGTCTTTATCGGATAGCAACAAAAGTACACTTCTAATCATATTTATTCCACTAGATGCGAAGCTAAATCATCTTAACGAATTGCGCTTGCAGCTATATTTTAACTAAAAACGATTTTGATAACATATTAAGTCTATAATATTTCTGAACTTAATTTAGTATCTAATGTAATACTTTATTTATTGAAACATTATTTATAATCAAAATTATTACAAAATTTATAATGGTTTTTTAAATAAATATTACAGTCTATGGTTATTATGATTCGATTATAGTTATTAAAATATTGTCGAATTGTTTGAAAATAATTTAAACTAGAGGTGTTTGATCCAAATTTCTAAGTGGCTAATGTCCCATAGCATTCATTGAAAATTTCCTCATTTCATAAATAGATTTTGAACAAAATATTTGTGAGTAAGAGGTAAGTATTGAGGGACTGGACCAGTGTTCGAAACCAAAAATGACAGCAGAATTTTTAGGTACATAACTGTATACACAGCATACCGCAAATGAAGATCCTGTTTATTAAATTTCTGTATATTAAAAGTACGCCTTCCTAAGAATCATTCCTATAATTAAATTCATGTAATTTGTTCAATTTATGGAACTCCCTGACAAAATTACATATTAGCAGAAAGATATACAAAGTAGCGGATAGGAGATTGTGTAGAGACCGCAGTTTAAAAATCGGAATATTATAGTAGAAAAAACGTAAAATCTGTTCCAGGTACAGCTGTAATGAGGGGCTGAGATTTTAGTATATAGCTAGAGACTAGAGATAGATACTAGCAACTAGAGACTAGTATGATTCAAAATCATTAATATGTAGTTTTACTATGATTTTTTAGGTAACTGATAAAATTCTCGAGTAAGGCTAATACAAGAGGAACGGGTCTATAATTTTTCACGTGAAAACATCTTAAGTTATAAATCAAACCCAACTAGGTGTTCCTCGTGACCATTGTACAGAATACGTCAAATTTACCCTCTATGTACACCATAGAGTAGGTGCCCAGTATTTTAAGGAGGACTCAATTTAATTTTTCCCTCCCTTAAAAATTAATTTTATATAACTATGTATATAATTTTACTCAATTTTTTGGGGGACTAAATTGCAAACGGAGAAGTTAAGCTCTCTGCCTTATACCCAATGCCTATGGTATACGCCGTTTTATTATTTCAATTTCTTCTTACGCAGCATTCAATCTAATGATTGTTTTGCAGCAACTTCTATATTTCTCTATCACTAGCCTTCCTATTCAACTCTTGATATGAATTACATCCTTGATCTTCTATTATCTGACTTACGTATTGCAATCTTGGTCTTCCTCTATGATTTTTTCCATCGATTATTTCTTCAAAGATTAATAATAGCAACCAAACGTGCCTTAAAGTATGATCTATTAATTCATTTCGCCTTTTTGTATACTCTTTCATATTAATTTCCTCTTAGATACCCAAGTGTTGAAGACACTTGCCTAAAACTAAAAAAAATATGACTGTAGAAGTACCATCATCTCGTTTTTCACATTAGGTATGACATCGATTGCCACACGTAAAAGATCAAAGCTAAATTAATAACAGTGCCTAACAGATAGGTACACTACGAAAATAGTTTATCCTGATAGATTAAATTTAGATTGAAAACTTCAATATAATAGATATTGAAGTTACAAAGATAGCCATTATTGTCAAAAAAAAATAATAATAATAAAATTAAAAATACAAATAATAATTAAACCTATAGGTAGTTAAACCCTAAAGTTATTTTCGATTTGTTAAAGTCGTTAAACTTAATTCAAATCTCCTGTTATTTTCTTTTTTCGGAATTATTATATCATTAATTCAATTATTAATTAAATTGTTAAACTATATTATATATTCAACTTAATGAATTTTTATGTTGATTAAAGCCGCATGGCA
Source organism: Daktulosphaira vitifoliae (assembly GCF_025091365.1). Taxonomy (NCBI): domain Eukaryota; kingdom Metazoa; phylum Arthropoda; class Insecta; order Hemiptera; family Phylloxeridae; genus Daktulosphaira; species Daktulosphaira vitifoliae. Next base: position 26,519,922 of record NW_026099575.1, on the reverse strand, counting down.
TGATGTTTTTTATTAAGAACTAAATGGTAATAGCAATGTCACATATGCCAAATTTTTAATAGTTGCAAGAAAATAAATCCGAACGTTGATATTTTATTTCATACAAAAGTTTTTTCTTCAAAAAATCTTTAAAAAATATATATATATATATTGATAATTCTCTGCAATAAATTCTTAATACATTGTATTCTTTGACCAATAATAAAATAAAAATAAATAAGTATTGTTTATTCTAAATTTATTTATAATTGGCTTATACATTTTTTTAATGAATTTTTACAATTAAGTTTCCTTGACATATTGTCGAGTTTTTACGAGTTATATATATATTATATTTACGAGTTACCTTGTAAATGTTGATTTTATCGACATTTGAGTTCAGTTCGTTTTTATCCGTGAAAAAATAAACTATCGTCTTGTGTAAGTATTAAGATTTATTTAATTAGTTGTTGATATGGCAAGTGAAAAAAATATTTTTGGTCAAACAAATGAAACAAACTTACATAAGGTCATACGCAGAGTTGAAGAAATATGAAATCGTCGTTTCATGCACTCCAATTGTGCTTTAAATAATCCAAATAAAGGACAAATATAAAAAAAGTCAACTAAAGGTAGAAGAATTATCTGTAAACACTATTAAGATTAATAATTAAACTAATTACTTCGAATAGAGAAAAAGTTTTTTAATATAAAATATAAGAAAAATTAATAATAAGTTCTCTTATTGATATACAACAATAATTCAGTCGCTTTACTTTAATTTAGCTATTTTAACATTAAAAAACTTTTTCGAAATTGATTATTTAATTAATAATTATTAAAATGATATTCAATTTGCAGCAATTATTAACGAAAATATTTATCCTGTAACAAAATTCACGTATCGAAAAACGAATGAAAATGATAAAATTATTTCAGAAAAATTGATAACTATAATTATATTAATATATATTAACAAATCTATAAATTAAAATTTTGAAAAATTGTGATGAATTCAATTTAGCTATGTAATTGGAGTTTGTCTGATTCAAAAATATAAAATAAACTAACAACCCCCTTAATATAATTGCAATAACATAATGTTTAATATTATTCAGGACTGCTATTTTTTCAATAAGATTTTTATGGGAAATTCAATTTTTATCGAAGATAATAATATAATATTAAATATAGTTTATTTGTTTATTTAAATATCTCTTTAGTTGCCTAGAAATTGATACAGCGAGGAGAATTTGGAACACTTATTAAGAATGAAAAATCTGGAAAATATAAAAATAACATTTTTAATTCAACAGACAAAAAAAAATATAGCAATTTCAAAAGACAATCCGCTATTAATACCAGCTAATTTGTTAGGAAAGGTATACAGGGTGGCCCACCACTCACTGACAACTTAAATAACTTTTAATCCAGTTAATATTTTTAGTTGATTTTTTTTTTAAATAATAGTTATACGTTAGGTCTATAGCTATATCTCAATAATTAATTTTTTTACATTTTATTAAAAATATTAATTATTTTTAAATTTTAAATAAAATGTAAAAAAAAAATCTAAGATAGCTATTTTGTAGAGTAGAATTTAAGAAAAATTTTAGTAAAAAAATATCTTATTAATATTCAGTAGTAAATATTCTGTAGCGTTTTGAAGTTTGTGAAAATTTGAATTTTCATGTACTATTTTACGGTATTAAACATTGAAATACGTATTGAGAAAAGGACAGAAGAAAACGCTATCTTTTCAATATACTTTTGAATGAGAGTGATAAGTAATAATTGCCTTATCTAATTTCTTATCATGGTATTTATGCCAAGATTGTAATGTATACACACTATCATCATATGTATACACAGTAATCATAAAAAGATAGCGTTTCTTCTGTCCTTTTCTCAATACGTATTTCAATGTTTAATACCGTAAAATAGTACATAAAAATTCAAATTTTCACAAACTTCAAAACGCTACAGAATATTTACTACTGAATATTAATAAGATATTTTTTTACTAAAATTTTTCTTAAATTCTACTCTACAAAATAGCTATCTTAGATTTTTTTTTTACTTTTTATTTAAAATTTAAAAATAATTAATATTTTTAATAAAATGTAAAAAAATTAATTATTGAGATATAGCTATAGACCTAACGTATAACTATTATTTAAAAAAAAAATCAACTAACAATATTAACTGGATCAAAAGTTATTTAAGTTGTCAGTGAGTGGTGGGCCACCCTGTATTTTATTATGCTTTTTTTCAATAAAAAGATTTTAGGGTATATCCTAAACCATTTTTTGGACATATAGCAGATTTTTCAAATAAATTTATCATATAATTAAATATATTTTTATGATCCGTTAAGAGTTTTCATAGGAAAAACTTACAACGCAAAAAATCCGAAATAAAAAAGCAACCCTTTGAGATATCTTCTAATACTACTGCTCGACCAAATTTAATAAGTAATTCATCCGAAGATGAAAGTCATAAAAAGTATAAAACTTTTAAAATATAATTAATTTTTAAAAAATAATATAATAAACGTTTTGATTTTTGAAATACCACCTAACATTTTTTTACTTTTTCTATGTTTAATTATTGTTTTTTTATTTTTTTTTAATCTTATTTTTCTTTGTAACATTATTACATTAAAGAAATTCAAATTTATCTTAATTGAAGTAATTTAATTTTCTTGTTATGTGAATATACAAATATTATAATATAGTTATGGATAAAATTATGTTAAAGTCAGCCAATTATAAATTTTTAAGTTAACAAGTGTATCTACTATCTTAACAACTTAATTTTAATTTTACTAATAGACGATTCATAAAGAATTTCATAACTTTTGTTTATTTTTTAAATACTATTTTTATTATAAAAATTTCTTTTCTGTATTTTTTATGAATGCGGTATATTGAATAGGAGTAACTAAACTTATTTTATTTTATCTATAATACTATTCTATCACGATTTTATAGGTTTAGTTATGACCAGTTCAAAATGGATCATAGTCAATGTTTTGCAAAACACAATGGAAATACTCAATATTTCAATAAGATTTTCGTATAAACTCCGATATTTGTTTGTATTAAAAAAACAGGATTTATTTCATTGAGTTTTCAAGTTTTAATACATTATTTCATAAGCCTAAGAAAATTTAACTATCAAAAATAGATTTATCCACTATAAGTATTAATACACATCCCACAATACGAATTTTTATACAAACTCAATTTTCTTTAGTAATAATTTCTTTTTATTTACAGGAAAATAAGTTTTCCTATATATTTAAAAACAATTTTAATATAAAAATGAAATGAAAATTTCAAGAAAAAAAAGTATCATATAATTTTACTACATTTAATGATGATAGATCTTCAACCAATATATAAAAATGAACAATCATTTTTAATACTATACATTAAATATGTTTATTTTAAAAATAATAAAAAAAGAGTTAAGGTAGATTTTGTCTAATATATATTAATGNTAAAAATAATAAAAAAGGAGTTAAGGTAGATTTTGTCTAATATATATTAATGACCATATTTCTGGAATTCCCATTCTCTGTTATCAAGCGGACAAACTTGTCTCGTCTTCAACCAACGTGAAATACAATGAAAATGGAAGGCATGATTACATACACCCCAAGCAACTGTACACTCTTCACTAGTGGCAGAAGCTTGATTGGCCTGACATTCAATACACAAATCCATAATATGATTGCGACAAATTGCACAATTATCCACAACAATATCCCAAGCCCAAAGTGCTACTGCATTCCATTTTTTTACCTCAAATCTTTTTTTTTCTCCGCGACTACTAGTGCTTGAAGATGGAACTTCAACGTCTTCTTCATCTACTTCCATCATTGATTAATTTATAAATACTATTCTTCTGTAATACAAAAATTTCAAATTTTATACATTCTATATCAAATCAATTATATTGAACTAGAAATTGATTTTTATTTTATCAATTAAATGTAAAACTGAGACTAAACTACACTACAAAAAAGAAAAAAATAATGAAGAATCATATTAACTCAATATTAATTTAAACAGAAAAATTAATTGATGAAGTAAGGGTTATTTGTTCTTATAGTATCTAAAAAAAGGAAAATTGAGCTATGAAAGGGAATTTTTTTTATGAAACTTCTACAATATAATAAAATATAAATTAAAAAATTACAGTTTGTTTTCTTATAGAAGCAAGATATAATTACCATGTATAATTTAGTTTAATTTAATTTAACTATGTTTTCATATTACCTAAAGATTAATTTATAAATATTAATTTGACTAATAGACTGCTAGAAATATTCATTTCATAATTGTAAGAAATTATTATTTTTTATTTAAAAAATAAAGTTTGTAAAAATATTAAACTATTTAAAAGAAAATTTATATATGATATTCAACAATATCAAAGAAAAGTTTAAATTTCTTCAGTTTTATTTAGAACGACTATTTTTAGGATTTCATTTATTTTCTATAGTATTATTTCTTTTACTAATTTTTTTAGATTAAAAGTTCAAGTTCGTACAGAAGAAAAAGAAATAAGTTCTATGAACTTTCCTCGTTCTGTGTCAATCAAAATAATTAAATTGAGTTCATAAAATACAATCAATATAAAAATAAGAATTTTAGAAAAAATAATATTTTGTTAAATTAATATAATTATCTAATATTATTATGTTTCAAGTATATGTTTATACAATTGGCATAACATGTATTACTAAAATTTCTTTATATATACTATGAGAATGCATATTTGTTTTAAATATCAAAATAAATAAATTAATAATCATTTTCTATAGGCTTGGATTCAGAGATGACCTTAAGGAGGGGTTGCAGGACCTCACACTTGTAAAAATATGATGTAAATTATATTACAATTATTTTTTCCTATAGCCTCACTAATCTTAAAGACACCTTATCTAGATCATTAAGTTGATTACTCATAATCAATAATATTCAATAAAGTTTTATTATGTTGCAATTTTATTTAAATTAATTAAACAGAAAACAGAAATCTTATGTTACCTAAACACAAAAAAACTGGAGTTATTTTATCAATAAATAGTGAAGATGGCTATTGGACTGTAATTGTAAAATTAATTTTTAGTTAATTTTATTTGAGTTCATTATGATAATAGAATATTGATTTTCATACATAACTTTTGTAAGTTTTTTATGACAAAAATATACCAATTTTTTAGTATTAAGTATGCAAGCTTATTTAATTCTACAGTGTGATTAATTAAGGATAAGTCATTTATTTTCTTAGTAAATTATAATTGATGGATACAGTTCGTACTAGTTTATGTGCACTCTATATGTGCTACGTACTACTCTATATATTAAAATGCTGTAATGGATGAACGATCAATCAGATAAAAAAAATTGCAAGAACAAAATTGTTTATAATATTTTGCTATTATATCATCAAGTTAAAAATAGAGGTTCTTATTGAAGTAATTAAATTTAAGGTTTTTAAAGCTCTGATAGAATGAAAAAAAATTATTTGACTACATATCATTGTAGTTTTACAAACCAAATATTTTTTGCTTTTACAAAAGTTTAAACCTCAATAGTTTCTAAGAAAATAAATGCTTTATTATTAATTGATCCTGTATATCATACTAACTAAAATAACTAAAATTATTATGCAGTATAATTTTGTTAGATTTATTTATACATAGTATTACAAATAATAAATACCGTGTACAAATTTATTAATACAATTTGTAAATTTTAAAAGCTATAAGTTGTATATAATTAATATATATATATATATAAATCAATTAAGGATAAAAACAGGAATACAAAAATTAGTAAGTATTAAATTACTAAAAAATAATATATATAAAACAAATTTTATCAGTATGTAAGAATTATGATTATATTCAATTTTTTTTAATTATAATTTCAAAACCATAATAAATAAACCACATAAAATTTCATTAATTTATTTCAATTAGTAACTTTGTTTTTTTTTTTTTTACAATCAACACTAATATCGATAGTGATTAGATTTAAAAGGACCATGTTTTGGCAAACCGCTATATTTACATTGTTCATCCGTAAGTTCAGTTAGATGTGCATCAAATACTTGTAAATGTAAGTTTGCAACATACTCATCCATTTTTTTTGGCAACATGTAAATATCAACACCATTTTTGTATTGACTATTAGTATTAACACTCTTATACAACTCCATTAGAGCTAATACTTGTGTTGTTGCAGTTATGGAAGTCACAAAAGATGGTACACTAGAACATGAATGCTGAACATGATGTCCACCAGCTAAAAGGACAATAGTTTTACCATCTGGCCAATGTACATGATCTACATTTGATCGTATTCTTTCCCATTTAAGTTCTTCACTTTTTAAAGATTTTACATCAATTTCATTATGACATGAAGACATGCAACAAACAATACTCATATTTTTCATTTTATCCATGTGTTCTCGAGTAACAACATTTTTATTGCCTGTCGCAGCAATTACAATATCTACTTGTCTAATAACTTCATTTAATTTAACTACACGAAATCCATCCATACAAGCTTGTAAAGCACAAATAGGATCTATTTCTGTAACATAAATAGTACATCCAAGTGATTTCAATGATTGACAACAACCTTTTCCAACCTCCCCATAGCCACATAAAACTATTTGTTTTCCACCAAACATTAAATCAGTCAAACATTTTTTTAAACTAACAATAACAGATTCTCTACAGCTATAGCGTGTGTCAAACTGTCTTTTAGTAACACATCCTTGAATATTAATTGCAGGAGTAGTAAGTTTTTCCCCATGAAGTAACTTATAAAGACGATGAATTCCAGTTGCACTTTCTTCTACAATTCCAATTAAATTTTTAAACACTTCAGGGTATTTTGATTGACAAAAGTGAGTAGCATCACCACCATCATCCATGATCATATTGGGTATCCAGTCTTTATTACTAAAACATCTTTCTATACAGTACCAAAAATCTTCTACAGTCTCTCCTCTCCATGCATAAATTGAAAATCCTACTTCAGCTAATGCAGCTGCAACTTCATTTTGAGTGGAATAAATATTACATGCACACCAACGCAATTCTGCTCCCAGAGCATTCAGCGTTTCTATTAATACAGCAGTAGGAGCTGTAATGGGAGTACATCCTACAATTCGAGCACCTGATAAAGGTTTACTATGAAATGTTTGTTTTTTTAAAGCAATTAATCCTAACATTTCTTGTTCAGCAAGATCAATTTCCCTTCTACCATACCCATGAAGACGCAAATCTTTAACACAAAAATCACTGAATCCTAAGCTATTTTGCTGATTTTTACTTCTTACTGGTGTACCACTATCGTCATCTTCTGAAACACAAGCCGAACTACTACAAGATGAGGTATCTGAAGGATAAGTAGATATTGATCGTAATTTGTGGTTATTTTTAAACATAGTAGTTGATGGCATTTTTTCACTAATGATATCAATAAGTTCATTATTAGTTATGTCCTTACTAGAAGACATTTCAATTTTAAAGCTGTTTTCAGAAGTGGAGCTGAAGAAAAAAATCCAAGTAAAAAACTCCTGGGAAAAAAATTGTAGTAAAAATAATCTGAATAAAATAAATTTTAAAAATACCAAAGCAAGTCTACATTTAAAAAACAAACCTCATTTTTCATTTAAACATGAATAGTTACTTTTATATTTTTTAAATCGACAGAATGGACAAATTGATAACTTAAATACAGTAGAGTTATTGAAAACAAACATAATAATGTATGTACAAATAGTTATTACTTAACTTATTATCCTAGTGTTATTTGTAAATAGGTTAACTTAATAACAAGTTAATAGCTCCATTATATAAAGAATATATAAATATATATAGATATAGATATATATTACAAAAATCATTAAATCTACTATAAACTCTTTCAAATATGTTGTATATATAATTGTAAAATTGGAACACTAAAAATAAATAATATTATGTTTCCAATTAGCAGTAATATCTAAGATCAAACATGTTTAGTTTTGTTATCTACTTTCAATATAAATACTTCTATACTTAAAGAACCATTAAAAATCTCACAGTATGATAAAAAAAAGTCATCCAAAATAATATTTTAATTAATTGAAAAAAATTGTTTTGTTTTTATGGACAGCTCAATAAAAAATCATACTTAAGTAAATTTTAATTTAACTAATACTATATTAAAAGCTTCACTAAGCAACTATTTCACAAATATAGAATAATTAAAAAAATTAATAAAAAATGTAAATATCTCTCAAAAATTAAATAAGCTCTAAAAAAATATTATTTTTTGGACATAATTTTCTCATATAGCTTAAGCAATCATTTAACTTATAATGTTTTTTAATATTTTTGAAAGTTAGCACATTATAAAATTGATAAAAAAACTGATGTCTAAAATTAGAGACTCTGAACTGTTCACATTAAAACCCTTCAATAATGGTAAATTTTTTATCATTCAACTACATTAATACTACATCTAACCAATCAAAAGTTATAAAGCATAATAATTATACAGTATTACAAATTTTATTTTACCGAAGTAAATAATTGACATTTTTACTAAAGATTACAGGGGTAACCTAATTGTAAATAAGGTAATCCATACGGAAGTACTAAAAAAATAACTAATTATTTCAACAAATGATATAATACTTACTCAGTTATTAAAAATTTTTTAAGTTATGTTTAAACATTATTAAACACAATTGTGTTAAACATAATTGTGTAAAATACATCTGAATATTAATAAAAGTTTACATACCTTAAAATGGAGATATATTGCCTAATATCGCGTTTCCTGAAAAAATCAAGAACAATAAACAAGGTCCTCACAACAAATGGGTTAATGATCAGCAGCTTGTAAGTCTTATATTTGACTACCCTGATAATGCAGTTGTTTTGATAAATAACCTCAAAATGCTTAACACCATAACAAAAATCTATTTTGTCATGCTTAACATATTAATTCTTATACTATAATTTATTACTCCATGACTTTTTGTGTTATTCTGAATAAAAAGAAAAAGGGTTGTGATAATTTTATAACTGAATACTGACAGTTATATTGGAGTTATCGCATTTTGTTTCCCGGTGTCCGTTGTTTTTATTAGTTAAAAAAATATTAAAATTTAAAGAGTAATAATATAATTAAATATTATAAGTTTAATGGTTTTGATTTTATATTAAAATATGAAACTTATAACTTGTTGAATAAGTAAAAATGATAGAATTATTAAAAGACTCTAGTGTAATACTTTGTATATTTTTTATGTTTATATTATGGTTGATAATTTATAAAAAATTCAATGACTTCACTACGGTAGTATTTTATTACATTATACTTAAACTTTTGAATGTTTAAGATTGAGGAAATTTTGTTTTAGAAATGTATGGCAATATATTCAACAAGTTCACTGAGTATACCGGAAATGAATGCTTTATTTAATTCATTGACTAGTGGGTTATTTTGTTTAATTAGTGTTCCATTATGTTTTTCTACATTCAAAACTACAAATCATGATTCAACTTTTATATTTTGGATTTTAAAATCATTTAGTCAAATATTAGATGAATGCAAAACAGATGAAAAAGTTGATCCATCTAGAAATTTTAAATTTATCATAATGTATTCATGTCTTTTACATAGTGTCTACTCATCATTTTCTGAATTTATTATTGACGATTGGCCAGTTCTAAGAACTATCAAAAAAGTTTCTATTTTGGTGTTTTTTGCATCATCGTATTGTTTTGGGTAATTTTTTCTATTTGTCTTAACCCACTAAGTTTAATGGTATTATGAAATTAATTGTGGGAACAAATGCAATTTAACTTGCAATTAAATTATTTATTTAAATAATGATCAAAATTGGTTAAAAAGTTATAGCTTATATAGTTTATATCAGGTCAAGAACCCTTCAATTATATTCTTCCTAATATCATTTTTGTTAACGATTTATAAAAAAAAGTGCTTAAATGGAAAGTCTAAATTATACCTACATATAACTAAGATTAGAATTTAGGAAATTTGGAAGCCTATAACACTTTGTTTTTGCATTTTAGTTCAATGTTTTTGAATAATGTGCATTTTGCAAACATGTTATTTTTTACCATTATAAATTATTATATTAAATTGTTAATATATAATCAAATATCTATCTGTTAGAACAAATTTTAAAGTCACCTTTGCCTGCCTGCTCTAATGACTGACTTGAATCACTATGGTACTCTTATGGGATAAGGCTCACACCCCTAAACTTCCAAAAGAAAGAAATCTAGTTTAATTTTAACCTTTATAAACCCATTAGACATAAATGCATAATGATCCAAAAAGTCTGAATCGTTACATTAAATGACATAATAATGGTTTTATTGGAATTCCACATAAATAAACAAAATAATGAAGTGTACATAACTAGTGTTATATATAAACCTTAATGCGTTATAACTTATTTTGACAGACATTTAATTTTTGCATATTTGTAATCAGTATAAAAAATAAATTGATTAAAATATATATGAGAGCTAAAATCTATGCCTTAATCGTGATGTAAGACGTGCTTTTTTTTTTTCTTACAATGTATATTTTTGCTTAATTAACATATTTACACTTATATATTTATGATTTATAACTTTTTTAGGTGTTCAGAAGCTGGATTTATATTTCTTGGATTAACAAATCTTTCTCTCGGTACTTTAGAAGCTGCAAGGCTCTTGAAAATGTACCATAATAAAACAAATAGTTTTATTATAAAAATCTTAAGCATTTTACAATTTATTGTCCATTGTGGTGTTTGGTAAATATTGATTTCTAATAAATGCTTTTTAATTACTTATTATTCATAGATATAACTTAACCTCCATGTTTGGTAAATTTAATTAGATTTTGGGATAAAACTTTTATACTTCTAAAGTCAATATTTTAAGATATTATGTAAATATTCATGCAACAATACAAATTATTTGATAATAAAGTCTTACTATGTATAAAAAAAAAAATAGAAACTACATTTTTATTTTTATTCAATAGGGTATGAAATTTTTTTTTTCATAAACTGTCTTAAAAAATATTGAGCTACTTATCTCTACACAGCAATTAAATATATTATAAACTAACCCAATATAAGCTATGTTTACCTTTTTTTAAATAATTTTTGTATTAAAAATGAGGTGTGTTGTTGAAAAATAAATTGAAGCACCAATTATCAACATTACCAATTTTTTTACTAAAAATGATTTATTTTGTATTCATGTTTTTGAAGGATATCAATATATTTATTAATAATACCATTTACGGTTATTTCATCAATTGAAGTTCTCAGTATGGAAATGAATAATAAATTACCATTAGGAACAATGCTTCTGAGTCTTATTGTTTTTTATATGATTGAATTAAGAGACAGTGTAAGTAAAATTTAGCACTAAAAATCATAAAAAAAATTATATAAAGTTTATATTTGTTAAGACATTTTTATACAAATTATGTTGTTAAAATAATTGTAAAATATTTAGCACTTCAATACACAAAATAAAAGGATCAATGAGGCAACTGTAAATTAATTTTTTCTAAAAGATGATTTATGGTTTTAAATGTGATTTTGGTATTATTATAAATATAGATAAGTGTTTTTATAGTTTTCCAGAAGGTAAAAATCCAATTCTATTTGGAAGATTATTGATTTTATTAAACAATTTAAAATAAATTTCTTAAATTTATATAACACCCTTTTTTGAATTGAAGTATGAACATTAATATTGTCTGATGTGTATGGTCTTGAATTTGAAACTTAGTTAAAGGCAGTTCCGTATGTTGAATGAGAGATTAGTTAAAAAATTGGAGTCACCATCTCATTCTGTGGTAATGAATTAATTATCATAGTATTCATAGTTTCATAGTATTTATGATTAGAAAACTTTCTCTTCAGAGAGATCACTTGGATAGGTCCTATGGTGGAGTGTGAAATCATAATATGAAATTTTAAAAAAGTGTGAAATATATAAATGTAAATTTCTTACACCTCCAGATAGAAACAATATCAAAATGTTTATTAAAAGTATACTTGCAAGGTTTTTATATTAGGCTATCAAACTAGATGTATTGGAATAAAGTTTAACACTTAGATGAATACTAGAAATTAGTATTAGAAATTAGCTGAGTGTGAAGAAAATCAAGTCATATATAGCTACTTTTTAAGGAATCAAATATGTCATACATAAAAATTACATAAGGTGATAATAACTTGATAACAAATGATCATATAGATTTTACATTATTATAAATGAATTCAGAACAAAATTAAGATATTGATATTAGTTACATAACTAGTTTTTTTAACAACAATAGGCTAAAGTAATTTTTACTTCTAATCCATACTACTTTTTAAGAGGTGAGCTTTTAAATATAAATATTATACCCTTCTAGTCTCAAACCTACATAGTCGTACACAACTGATTAAGATATGTAAAAAATAAGTGACAAGCTCACTTATATAAATTTTTTGGGAGTTAAAATATAAAATTATTCTCCTACACAACTAGATAATTAATTTTTTTCAATACTTTAATTCTAATTAAATTTTGACTGTTACGAATAAAAGTAATTTTAAGAGTATTTAATTCTAAATTGAAACAACTTATCATCTTAAAATCAAATTTTTATTGTCTTATTTGTTATCTTATTACATATTATACCAAAAATTTTCAAAATTAACTTAATTTGTTTATTATGAACTCTGTGAAACTATAATAATTTGTAAGTAACATTTAGTTCATATTTGTTGCTTTTTGATCTATTTTTATTTATATATTTTTCAAAATCATTAAACATATTAAAATATATTCATTTTTACAGCCATTAAACATGTCAACAACATCTGGAAATGGAATATTTAGGTTGTTAGGATCAAAATCATCAAAAAAGTATTTTAAATACAATATATTTATATATTCTGTTTTATACTATAGATTTATTTACATTATATTTTAGATTAAACATAACAACTAAAAGACCTGTTGATAAATCAAAAGAAAATGCAATGATGTTGTATCAAACAACAAAGTGTAAATACTGTTTTCATTTTTTGTATTATTCTTTTAAAGTTATTTTTTCATATTAAAACTGCATGTAATTGTATGAGTTTATAAAAACAAAAATTGACTATTATACGTTAATTTATCAAAATGATAATTTTCTTTAAAAAACCATCCATCTTTTGCGTTAAACGTAAAAATGATATTAATCTTAAATTGTGTAGATCTTAAATCCAGAAATTATTTTAGTAAGATCACTTAATTCTTATGTTGAAACAATTTTTTTTCTAATTTTCCACATTTTATATTTAAAATTATTGAAATCAAAGTTTTTTGTCTTGCAGACAGTTTTTTTTTTTTAATATTTTTTATTCAACATATTAAAAAACTTTAAATTTTAAAATGTAATAACCTTATTTAAATTTTATCTAAAAAATCTCATAAATTTTTTTCAACTTTAGTAATTTCTATTCTTAGTTATCATTAGACTTATATTCTTAACACCACTATAAAATAATAACAAATTGATTATAGGTGTTATGGCCATGAAGAAAAAAATAAAGAAGATGAGATCAGATAAAGAATCTAGAGAATTAATATAAAAATATAACCAATTAAAACAATAGAAACTAGTGAATGTTGAAAATGAATATGTATTTTACACTATTTTGATTTTAAAAATAATTAAGTATGAACTAAATAGTCTTAAAGGTTGTGAGATTAATAATATTAGTATTCAATAATTGTGTATAGTTTAAATTGTAATATATTGTACATACATATTTATATTAAATTATTAAATTTTATTTTATTTTTTATATTATATTATGTTTTAATTTTTTAAGAAGTAAACTATTTATTGTGTTATAATTTAATATCAGTGCTACCCTTATTATATATTTAACAATAATTTCAATCAGTATTTTATAGTTTTAAATCTATAATGAAAATAGATGAAATTACTCACAAAGTTAAAGAATGGTATTATAAATATTTCACTATGTTGATTTTTTAAAAAGTAACTATCTTAATAATGTTACTCAAGAATAATATTAATTAGAAAATATCAACACTTAAAATTATAATTAGAACTTGCAAATATATTAACTTAAGTCCACCCACTTTCAATTAACTATACTAATATAGGTGTCTGTAAAAGCGAGCTAATGATTATAATTGTTTGGTGACTTAATATAAAAATATACCAATATACTTAAATAACGTTTTTAGTTACTATGATAGTAGTATAATGTAAGATAAGAAAAAAAAATGTATATAAATAAAAACTAATACATTTTTATAAATCAAAATAACCCTTGTAGGCTGGGGTATAGAATGGACCTGCTGCGGGGTTTGCGATGATCATACTTATTATGAGTGGCGATTAAAAGAAGGGAAGCAATAACTGTTACTACCGAACATTGGTGATTTCTGTATCAAATCCAATGTTAGGATTTAATGTAAACGGCTTGACATCTTTCAAGATGTTTAACTCATTAACTGTGATGCGTAAATCTAGAGTAATTTATTGCATTATATTTCCTGAGGATATTGTTTAATGATTAAAATAGAATTAAAAAATAATTTCAAAGATAAATTAGTTCCCCAATTGAATCTACGAGTGAGAACTATCACTACTATTCCATCAAAAAAGAGGAGGAGAATTGCAGTATGAAATATGAGATCTTTGGAAAATTAAAAAATGTCCATTATGTAAAACTATTTTAATACCTATACCAAAAAAAAAAAGAAGCCAGAGAAATATAAAGATTTGTAGGGATTAACAAAGATGTTAAATAACATGTCACAATGAATGCGTTTATATGTTTTATCTTAGATGTACTGCAGTACGATAACACTCCGTGTATTTTTTTTATTCTCGCGCTGTTCGTCAATCCAGTGACACTTTTTATTTGTACTCTTTTTTTATGTACGTATAAAATTATTTTTTATTATTAAAAAGTATTAATTATTATAAATTTTAATTGTAGTATTTTGTAATAAATATAAACACCAAAACACTACAAATTGGTGACCTCTAAAATGAACAACAAATCCGATAGTACGATAGTAAGTGTGCGTGACGACGCGACCGGTAATGATGGCCGAGACCATATCGAATACGGCGAGCCCAATATGAATTCAACGCGAGCGTTTAAAATCCCAACTTTCTGGCGTACCAACCCAGAACTTTGGTTCAAACAAATTGAATCCGTTTTTTATACAACCAGAATTACAGCTGACGCAAGTAAATTTCATCATGTTGTTTCTTCTATGGAAAGTGAAATTCTTGCTCAAGTTAGTGACATAATACTCAATCCACCAGAAACGAAAATGTACGAAGCATTAAAAACCCGGCTCATCGAAAGATTTTCCGAATCTGAACAATGTCGGCTTAAAAAATTACTGACCGAAGTCGAACTCGGTGATCGGAAACCATCCCATTTTCTTTCAGAAATGCGTCAACTAGCTAATGGAAAAGTAACTGATGAAATACTCAAAATACTATGGATACAAAGGTTACCACATCAGGTAAAAACTATCATTTCAGCTAGCAACGACAAGTTGGATAACTTAGCTTCGATGGCAGATAAAATTATCGAAGTATCGGACAGCCGAAATGATTGTTTTTCCATTGCCAACATTAGTGACAAGGTCACAAACCGTCAGTCACATGAACAAGCTGACGATGCAACGACAATAAGAAAATTGGAACACCAGATCGCAGCACTCGCACAAGCAGTAGAGCGACTTAGCAACAGCAACTCTCGTAGCTACAATAGGCGTCACTCAAAATCACCTATGCGCCGAGACAATTCACGACCACGATATGATACATGTTATTATCATTACCGATTCAAAGATAAGGCTACTAAATGCAAACCACCGTGTAAATACCAGCACACGTCGGAAAACTATAAACGATCTACTGTCGAGACGACCGACGGTAGTGAGTTTCAATCTCGTCGTCTATTTATTGTTGATAAAATAACAAAAACTCAATACTTAATTGATACTGGTGCGGACTTTTCGGTTTGGCCAGCAGATCCTAAGCAGAAACGCAATAAAATAAAAGATGGTAACCCTACTTTATTCGCAGCCAACGGGTCAATAATAAAAACATACGGTGACAAATTAATTGCTGTAAATTTAGGTTTAAGACGTGTTTTTAAATGGAAATTTATTGTCGCAGCAGTCAGTAAACCAATTATAGGTGCTGACTTTCTCCACTACTTCGGCTTATTAGTGGACTTAAGAAGTAAACGCCTAATTGATGAAAATACCAATTTAGCCACCGCCGGAAAAGTTAAAAAGACGATATCCTCGGGCATCTTCGCTTTTAAAGACGATTCAGCGTACATTAAGTTACTCAAAAAATTTCCGCAAGTATTAAGAACAAACATGATCCCAATGGATTGTAAACATAACGTTACACATCATATCATCACTAAAGGACCACCACTCTTCGCTAAACCAAGACGCCTTCCTCC
>NW_026099575.1:26497369-26501725 GCF_025091365.1 Daktulosphaira vitifoliae | reverse complement strand
TAATATAAAAATATAACCAATTAAAACAATAGAAACTAGTGAATGTTGAAAATGAATATGTATTTTACACTATTTTGATTTTAAAAATAATTAAGTATGAACTAAATAGTCTTAAAGGTTGTGAGATTAATAATATTAGTATTCAATAATTGTGTATAGTTTAAATTGTAATATATTGTACATACATATTTATATTAAATTATTAAATTTTATTTTATTTTTTATATTATATTATGTTTTAATTTTTTAAGAAGTAAACTATTTATTGTGTTATAATTTAATATCAGTGCTACCCTTATTATATATTTAACAATAATTTCAATCAGTATTTTATAGTTTTAAATCTATAATGAAAATAGATGAAATTACTCACAAAGTTAAAGAATGGTATTATAAATATTTCACTATGTTGATTTTTTAAAAAGTAACTATCTTAATAATGTTACTCAAGAATAATATTAATTAGAAAATATCAACACTTAAAATTATAATTAGAACTTGCAAATATATTAACTTAAGTCCACCCACTCTCAATTAACTATACTAATATAGGTGTCTGTAAAAGCGAGCTAATGATTATAATTGTTTGGTGACTTAATATAAAAATATACCAATATACTTAAATAACGTTTTTAGTTACTATGATAGTAGTATAATGTAAGATAAGAAAAAAAAATGTTTATAAATAAAAACTAATACATTTTTATAAATCAAAATAACCCTTGTAGGCTGGGGTATAGAATGGACCTGCTGCGGGGTTTGCGATGATCATACTTATTATGAGTGGCGATTAAAAGAAGGGAAGCAATAACTGTTACTACCGAACATTGGTGATTTCTGTATCAAATCCAATGTTAGGATTTAATGTAAACGGCTTGACATCTTTCAAGATGTTTAACTCATTAACTGTGATGCGTAAATCTAGAGTAATTTATTGCATTATATTTCCTGAGGATATTGTTTAATGATTAAAATAGAATTAAAAAATAATTTCAAAGATAAATTAGTTCCCCAATTGAATCTACGAGTGAGAACTATCACTACTATTCCATCAAAAAAGAGGAGGAGAATTGCAGTATGAAATATGAGATCTTTGGAAAATTAAAAAATGTCCATTATGTAAAACTATTTTAATACCTATACCAAAAAAAAAAAGAAGCCAGAGAAATATAAAGATTGTAGAATAATAAGCCTTATTACACATGCCTCAAAAATACTCACAAAGGTAAATCATACAAGATTAGAGTCGAAAATAAGTAGACTTGGCAGAAGATCAATTTGGTTTTAGAACAAATAGAGGCGATGATATGCTTAAGAATGATAATTGAAAAATGTTTAGAATTAACAGACGGTTGTTTATTGCTTTTGTAAATTAAGAGAATGCATTTGATAATGTAAACTGGTCAGAGCTTTTTGAAATTATAGAGAACATTGGCATAGAAGGATCATAAGTAATCTTTACATCAATAAAATTGCAGTTATAAAGATAGAGAAAGATAATGATCAGCCACAATCACTAGGGATGTAAGACAGAGGTAAAATTTATAAATTAACTTTTTTAATTTGTATGTAGAAGACGCATTGAAAAAATGAGCGAAGAGAATGTTGGAAAAATAAAAATAGAAAAACTGAAGTTAATCTGGATAGATAAAGAAAGGAATGATGAGGTTATCCAGAGATCAATGTGGAACCATCTAAGAATGATAATAAAAATGTGGATTTGACACTTAATAAGGAGGTCCTTGAATAATCACAGTTATAGAATGAAAAATAAAAGGTAAACCAAGAAGAGGAAGGACATCTTTCATGAAATAAGCGATAGGAGACACCGGAATTAAAAGAATAATAAACGACAGAAATAAATGGAGAAAATTGTTAATTATTTAACTAATCTTCGGACTGTATAAAAAGAAAATAAAAATAATTCGTTGAAAGTTTTCAATTCAACTTGAAACTATAGGTATTAAAATTCAGGAAGCTATTACAACCCCACGTAGTTACGCCACAGAATAGATTAAACCAGAATGGACACTGATAAAAAAATTACATGTATTCTTATGGGAGTACGGTAATTTTGAGCTCATGTCGCTCAGTGTTACCATAAAAACAATAAAATAAATAATTGTATGCATATAATTCATTGTACTGTACAATAATTGTACATCGGCGGTTGATTTGAACTCTAAATGTATTATTTACATGCTAATTATTTTAGAAAATTTGCATAGTAAATTTTTTGGATTTATTTTATTATTATTTCTAAACATATAACACCATTTTAAAACTTTCAATTAATGTTTTCATTATGTGTAATTAGTTTGTTTAATATATTTTTTATTTTATGTATATTTAATAAAGACTTATTTAGGAAAAAAAAATTATTCAATATCCACATAATATTAAATTTATTTAAAACATATATTACAATAATTTACAAATATCATATACATAAATAAATAATTTATAGATGAGTTAAAATAGACAATTTCCTATTTTNTCGCTTCGTTATACACGATGCCCCGCGACTCGTGCCACCTTTATCAGCCGTCGCCCTACTATGAGTATTTGACTGACCAACACCGCGTGTTATACGCTACGGTGCAAAGTCCAGCAAATGCCGCACGGCCGACGACGACCCGCCGCAAATGGTGCGAGAGTCTTCCTCCCGCTGTGAAAGCGACAACGTCGACAGCCGAACCGCACCCGCGCACCGTCGCCTACAACGCTGCTAACCATTTTGCCGTCCAAGGATTACGCCGAACATCGCGTCGTCGACGCCAGCGAAAGTGCCGCGATATTATGCGAAGATTATTATTACTGTGTTTATCTTTTCGGTTTGTTTTATTTTTGTTAACATAATCTGTTGTCGCTCATTTAATAAACGGCCCACGGGTCTCTACCCTCAAAACCAGTGTCGACCACATTTTTGCGACGCAAGTCGTGTCAACTGGCTCCCCGGCGGGGATTATTTAATTAATTTATT
The DNA here is from genome assembly GCF_025091365.1 of Daktulosphaira vitifoliae. Classification (NCBI taxonomy): domain Eukaryota; kingdom Metazoa; phylum Arthropoda; class Insecta; order Hemiptera; family Phylloxeridae; genus Daktulosphaira; species Daktulosphaira vitifoliae. Next base: position 26,498,742 of record NW_026099575.1, on the reverse strand, counting down.
ATCTATGAGTATTTTTTTTATAATATAGTAATCAATGCATGTTTTAATATTTAAATTAAAATTTAGGTTTTATTTCTATCAACTCGTCAGCAACTTTTTTTACTTTTTATTTTCAAATATGATACTGGTTAAAACTATAAAAAAAAGCAATGTGTTGTGTCTACTTATTATTTAAATTTTTGTTTTAGGTTTTTTGAAGATTTTTTTATGAAATATCCAGAAACAAAAAACTATTAACATAATTGGCTAAACTTTATTAAAAAGTGGATTTTGTTTTCAAATAACTTATTGAGCTTACATAGAAATTTAGTGAAAGATAATTATGCTAATGACTTATTAAAACAACTTGATATTATACACTGAATGTAAGTTATTATTGTATAATTATTAATTATCTATCCTGTGAATTTTATGCACCTTTATTTTAAAAGTTAATATTGTAATTTAACCAGAGACATAATTATAAGTCCTGGGATTAAACTAGTCTTTATAAAACGAGTGTGATGCTACCAATTCGTGGTCCACCAACTTCTTATCACAAACAAATATTGGTTACCCTTCGGTTACCAATATTATATAGAGTATAACGCTTTTTCTAACCGATAGATGTAGACACATAATAACAAAAAGCATATATTACACGCATTTACCAATCATACACACAACAAAGATCTGTCGGCCGGTGGGAGTATATATACAATTACTATCGTATACACCGCCGTAACAACTCGAATAATTGTGAACGACCACTGCATTTAACAACTTAGCATTTGATATTATATTATAGAGTTTTTTATAAGCTTTCAGAAAATGTATAGAAAATATCTGGACTCGTCTCGGAACATTCACCAATTCGCCAATTACTGTGGCCGAGTTGTTGCGTTTATACGCTACCAAAAGTAATTTTCGCGGTCTTGATTTGCAATATTCAGTTACTCCTGCACGTTTCACCCGTTAGCTTTTCACACCACTTATAGAGATTTTTATAAGCTTTCAGAAAATGTATAGAAAATATCTAGACTCGTCTCGGAACTTTGTCAAAATCGCAAATTACTGTGGCCGAGTTGTTGCGTTTATACGCTACCAAAAGTAATTTTCGCGGTCTTGATTTGCAATATTCAGTTACTCCTGCACGTTTCACCCGTTAGCTTTTCACACCACGTATAGAGTTTTTTATAAGCTTTCAGAAAATGTATAGAAAATATCTGGACTCGTCTCGGAACTTTGTCAAAATCGCAAATTACTGTGGCTGAGTTGTTGCGTTTATACGCTACCGAAAGTCATATTCGCGGTCTTTAATTACAATATTCAGTTATACCTGCACGTTCCCGCAGGGGAATCTGCAAGGATTACGGGCCTAACAACCCCGCGGA
>NW_026099575.1:26492028-26497328 GCF_025091365.1 Daktulosphaira vitifoliae | reverse complement strand
CATTGTTATTTAAAAGATATATAAAAGTATATATCTAAGGAAATTGGTTCGGTTGGATTGGGTTTGAAAACAATTATAAATATGAAATTAGAGTAAATAAAATTTTAAAAAAGGACTAATAAAAAGTTAATAAAATTGAACATAATTTTATAAATTAACATAAATTCAACTGAAAAATCGAAAAAGAATTGATAATTTTTAAAGGGAAGATATCCTCTTATTACTCTTCCAATGAGCACCCAATTACGCCTCCTTGTATGCTCCTGGATCTTATTTTTCGCAAAACATAGTATTTTATTGTCTTGAACATTTATCTCTATAAATATTGCAAATAAANTCTTGAACATTTATCTCTATAAATATTGCAAATACAATAATATTGCACCAAAGAAAATATTTTTAAAATCTTATGCATAAAAGTTAATTACGTAAATTTTTGTAGTACTACAATTTCAGTGTAAAAATTGAAAATAATTTATATATTTCAATGTATTTTGTTAAAAACTTTTATCATCCTAATTGAATCAAGAAATCTTATTTAACTACAAGACAATTGGCTAACTTTGCCTCACGTAATATCTTTAAAGATACAAGTGTTAAAAACAATTTTTTTTTTTTATCTTTATGGGATCTTTGATGAGCCGTTTCACAAGAAAAATTAAATTTCTATCACCACATCCCTTATACTTAGAACTTGTATTAACTTCAAATTATCAAATGACAACCCCGTATATTTTTTATATATTTTCGTTCGTTATAAAAAAAAAGTGCTTAGCAAAAAAAATTAAAAATTATGAATTTTAAACAAGGCTACTTTAAAATATACGATATTTGAAGAAAAAATGCAATAGTTTTTCTAAACGGTATATTATTTTATGTAGTGATATCAATTACCGATTTACTTTGACAAAGCAGGTAGTCTATTACTTAGANTACTTTGACAAAGCAGGTAGTCTATAACTTAAAACTGGTAGCGCTTATCGATTTACGACCTATAACGTTAAAGTCTGTTATGATTTTTACTTAATAAACTCCTAACTTTAGAGTCGTGGAGCGCTTAATATTAAATAAAATAAAATATATTTTATTTATTACACTAAATCTAATGGTGCAATAAAAATAGGGTTGCCATTTAAAATATGAAGTTGATACAAGTTTTTAGCACAAGGAATGATGATAGAAACTTACATTTTCTTGTGATACATCTCATCAAAGATCCATAATGATTAAAAAAAAAAACATTGTTTATATATAGGCCAATCACCCTATATATCTGTTTTGCTGATGGAGGAATTTAATACAAAATTTACTAAAAATGAAAATCAAAAACACTCAATTATTTAGANAAAAATTAAAATCAAAAACACTTAATTATTTATAATTTAATTATTATTATACTCTCAAATATTGTTCATAAATTAACAATGTATTTATTGTAAAGGTCGTTCGAGAGTACAGAAATAATTATCATATTTTACCGCAATAAATTTAAGTTTTAACATCAGATTTTAACAAAATGCATTAAAATATACATAANATTTTACCGCAATCAATTTAAGTTTTAACATCAGATTTTAACAAAATACATCATATTTTTACAATTTTTACAATGAAAGTGTAGTACTACAAAAATTTACGTAATTAACTTTTTTTTTATACATAAACATTATTGTTTAATAAAATCAATACTTCAGAACTCAATTTTTTTTTCTTTTATATTTTTATATTTAAACTAATAAAAATAATAAGAGGATCATATGAAATGAAAAGGATATGTATGAAGTCTGTGTTGGTATCTTATCTCAAAGTTTTACGGGTATTGTAGCGTCTAAATGTGATATCTATATTTCACACTTCATCAAATAAACTACCAATTGGAAAATGAGCAAGTTCAACTTTTTAACTATCCTATGGAAACTTGGAAGACATAGTATCCGTGGTGTAGAAACCAATTCTATACAAAGGATAAAATTTTAAATACACCATAAAAGTATCTTTTGCATAATTCTCATATTTTTCTTGATTTACATCATTACACGCCTATTGTACTTAAAATCCCTTTAAAACATTTAAGGAGTTTTTTATTTAATCCAGTTATTTCAGAAACCACCGCTGGAAAATCAACGTCAATTTAATTTGACGCATAATTCGGAGAATTACACAGTACAGTCGTTCTACTCTGAAACATATTTAGAACTTAATTATATATAAAATATATAAATACTACTCGCCAGTAAAATAATCAACCTTTAGGGCCGATCTNAGATATCATCTATACTTGTCCCATCTATGCCTCGTCCACACTGTGCCTCGACCCCACTGTGCTACCGTTTTTTTTTATTTAATCCAGTTATTTCAGAAACCACCGCTGGAAAACCAACGTCAATTTAATTTGACGCAAANCCACCGCTGGAAAATCAACGTCAATTTAATTTGACGCATAATTCGGAGAATTACACAGTACGGTCGTTCTACTCTGAAACATATTTAGAACTTAATTATATATAAAATATATAAATACTACTCGCCAGTAAAATAATCAACCTTTAGGGCCGATCTATATTAATCTGTTTACAATAATTGTCCACCTGCATAACAAACAACATCTATTCAATAAAAAAAAATTGTATATAACCTAAACGTAGTAAACGTTATTCTTTATCGCTCTTCCCGGAAATTCTTCTATGCACTAGTTTATTTTTAACATAACATACACCCTCTTAGATAGCTAATATTAAGCATTCCCATTATTGATAAGTACAGTTTTATTTCATAAAGCCGGTTTCACGCTATGCGTTTTAGACCCTGCGTCGGAAACACTGGCGACACTAGTCTAAATTGATACTGTGTATTTCTATAATCGCTTACACACTGCAATAAAGAATCGCGTTTCCGATGATGGCCGACGCTCATGTTTGATTTTTGCTGTCTGGACGTTAAAATAGAACAATTGGTTCATTCAAATACTTAGNACGCTAAAATAGAACAATTGGTTTATTCAAATACTTAGGTTTTGACAGCGTTTTCATCGCGCGTCGAGTATCATTTTTGTTTTATCATTTTTTGATCTTCTAAGTATCCTTGTACTCCTAAGTATTTTTGAAAATTAAAAAATTATTTGGTATGTTTAATATCAAAATATTTATAATTGTTGTCAAAAAATAGATTATTTGGAATTCAATTAATTTTTTAATTACTCTTTATATTTACATTGAAAACAGTTCTGTCACGAAGGGTTCATTTATAATTAATACTACTGTATAAGACTGAATTGCAGAGTAGGCTGAGGTACACGGCTGGATTTATGACTAGGCTAACTAGGCTATAGCCTAGGGGTGCCACAACTTGAAGAGACGCTGCGGCCGGCAAAACTTTGATTTTTTTTTAGATATCATTCCTTTCTGTGNAACTTTGATTTTTTTTTTGATATCATTCCTTTCTGCGAATTAAATTTTCAATCTACTAGAATTAATGTAGTTTTTTTAGTAAATTAGTTACTCGGTATTGTAAAATTATAAAAATAGCACGGAATATATTCTACAATATATATATATATAATGTGATTGGGCAGGGTAGCTACGGCACGATGGTATATAATATATACTNGTGATTGGGCAGGGTAGCTACGGCACGACGGTATATATTATCAAAAATAATAATCGGCGACGGCGGTCGTGTAAATTGTATCGAGCAACCAAATCAAGGAAACACCAAACGTATTATTAATTAATTTTTCTTATTTTTTATAACTGTGCAAATTTTTGTTGTTTACATTAATAAGTTGACAATTATATATACTGAATTAACCGTTTATTAACAGAGTAAAAATANTTAATAAGTTGACAATTAAATATACTGAATTAACCGTTTATTAACAGAGTACAAAATAATTATTATTTTTTATTATTGTACATTAATTATAATTTATGCAGGACTGATTTTTTTTTCATTATAATTTAAACTACAAAATTTCAATACATAATTTTTTTACGTTGACTTTTAAATATTTTTAAAGTAACTATACATTATACATTTGGAAATACAAATTTTTAAGTAAATTGGGAGGGGGTACCATTCTATCTGTGTCCTAAGAAGTGGGCGTCTGTTCCTTATTAGCCTAGGGACACTTTTTGGATAAATCCGGCCTTGCTGAGGTACTATTATTAACAGCGTAATCCAAATTAAAATCGATGGGGATACATAGTTATATTAACTAGTCAAGATATTTTCTATACATTTTCTGAAAGCTTATAAAAAACTCTATAATATAATATCAAATGCTAAGTTGTTAAATGCAGTGGTCGTTCACAATTATTCGAGTTGGTACGGCGGTGTATACGATAGTAATTGTATATATACTCCCACCGGCTGACAGATCTTTGTTGTGTGTATGATTGGTAAATGCGTGTAATATATGCTTTTTGTTATTATGTGTCTACATCTATCGGTTAGAAAAAACGTTATACTCTATTAAATATTGGTAACCGAAGGGTAACCAATATTTGTTAGTGATAAGAAGTTGGTGGACCACGAATTGGTAGCTTCACATTCGTAAATTTCCCATGTAACAATATCCTTTTTTATAATCGTGATTATTTTAAAGTTGAAGAATTTATATTAATTCAACATGCTAAGGATGTGCAAGAATTTGCTAAAACAATATTATGTTCCGAATGTAATATTCGCTGTACATACCTTATGATTGATGTTAACTATTTTGAAAATCTTACCACATATAAAATTAATTTACAACAAATTAAAAATACAAGAGTAAATAATATTGATATAAGATCTTTAGTTCAACATTTTTAGTTATGAAAAAAATAATAAAATATCGAAATATGTTTTGTATGTATTTAAATAGAATTTTTACTCTGTTAAATAAAAAATTTTTTTTAGTAAAATGGATGTTGTAAAAAAACTTAAATCACAAGCTAAAAATGAATATGNTAGTAAAATGGATGTTGTAAAAAAACTTAAGTCACAAGCTAAAAATGAATATGTCTCTATGTCATCATTACAATTGGATCGTCCATATCCAGTAACACAGCTGAGAGCTGTTGAAACCAGATATGGACACACCATAATTGCACGATTGGAAAATGGTTGCCAGTTATTTCTACCAAAATCTATTTTCTTTCCGATGAAGAAATAGAGCAGTAAAAAAAAATTATGTTTAATATATCATGGAAAACGTGGTAAAGCATATAACTTTTCTGTTATATAATTCAAAAAATAATATAACGTTCATAATTTTTTTACAAACAATTAACAATAATTTACGAAAAACTTATAATTTA
>NW_026099575.1:26490086-26491928 GCF_025091365.1 Daktulosphaira vitifoliae | reverse complement strand
GGGGAGATTCAAAATAGAAACTTTTTTACAAAAGTGAACTTATTCAACTTAATATTTAAAAATGTTTCAGAAATACTGCGTTCTTTAAACATATGTCAAATTAAAGCTTATGGCATGTACTATAATATGAAAAATAAAAATTGTCCCGACTACCTATATTCTATGTGCAAATGGCCGCCGAAATTGAACAAAAAATATTATATTTTTGTAAAAAACTGCCACAACTGCCATGTACTAATAATTAAAAAAAAACCCAGCACAGGGGGGTCGCGGCATAGTGGTGACGTGGCATAGTTGGATCAAGTATAATGATATCTGACAGTGATTAAAATCACTATCATAAAAAACGCTTCGATGCAAATCTTTAGATAGTGTTTAATTTTAAAAAATTGGTGGATTATTCCAAAAGCTTCATAAACTGCTAGTTCCTTATTAATANATTATCTTGATTAAGATAAAGTATGTCGAATGAAAAATGGATTATTAAGAAATATTATTTCTCATAAAAAAATTATGTTGATCAATACACTTTTCAATAAGTTATAGCATTATAAAGTTAAAAATATAAAAAATAATTTTTTTACAAAAATCGTATTTATAGCATTTGGTAGCCATTTTCACCNATCGTATTTTTTTAATTAAGTTTAATGTCTGTTTTTACCATGAACATAAAATAAAGTCCGAAATTTTTTTTTTTCGATAATAAAGTATATTACACTAGCTTTAATTTAAGATATATATAAAAGTGTCAGACTTTCCGGAACATTTTCAAAAGTCAAGTTGAAAAAATTAATTTTTTGTAAAAAAGTTGTAATTTTAAATCCCCCTCTGTGGGCAGGTAAATGGTCAGATATAAAAAAAAAATATATACCAAATGAAAGGTAATGATATCATGCATCTATATAAAAAAAAATTATATTGATTTGGTTATTTTTAAAAAAATTATGGCAATTTTAAGTAAAAAAAATTGAAAAATTTTCGAAAATTAGCGATTTTTAAATTTGTAATTTTTTTGGAGGTTTCCCCCATTAACGGGGAACGAGGGTAATGTCTTCGACTAGATACGATTTGTGATCTTTTAACGTATCATTGAAAGAAATCGGTTGGGTTGAGAAAAGTGGTAACAGACACAAAAAAAAAAAAACACATATTAGTAAAACTAATACCTTCTCAGCTTCGCATCGAAGCTAAAATAGTTGTATATTTCTTTACTTTTAACGTGTCTAAAAGGGCTTGATGCAGTACTTTTCGATAAAAATGTTTTATTACTTATATTAAATTATAATTTTTATACACTGGACTACAAGGAACTTTTATAATTAACAATAATATACTTTTCTAAATCAACTTTTCGCGATGTTTTCAGATGTACAATTAGACTTTTTCTATCACTTTTAAATTTTAATATTATTACTTATTATTAAAAAATAAGTATTTACATATAAAAAAAATAATTAAGAACCAAAACAAATTGTTTTATATAATTATTGATTTTGATTATTAATATGTTAAAAATAAGGAAAATTACATATTTAACCTATTTTTTTAATCTTTTAAAGTTGATTTTTGTGAAACTTCATAGTAAAAAAAAATTAATTTATTACCATAACTTTTAGCTCAATTTGCAAGTTTGAAATTGATATCATTAAATAGAAAATTTTATAAGAATTAAAAAAATTGTATCGTTAAGATTAATATGCAGCCAGGAAATTTTATAATAACTATTTATAGTAAATTTATCAGAAAAGCTCAATATATTTTTGCATTTTTATCGTAATAGATAACTTAAATAGAAATAATAGTAATCATTTCCTAGTAACTTTTGGTGTTTAAAAAGATTCT
>NW_026099575.1:26357454-26489986 GCF_025091365.1 Daktulosphaira vitifoliae | reverse complement strand
AATGGTGTTGAACAATGTGACCGTATGTAAAGAAAAAAGGGAATACATTTTTTTTTCTTAAGTGGCTACACTGAGCGACATCAGANGCTACACTGAGCGACATCAGCTTGTTATCAGCAAAAACTAAGAGTGTCACTTCTGGTTTTATCTATTTTGTGGTTACGCCACTAAATATGATTTTCACATTGTCTATAAAAAAATCCCTTGCACGCAACAACTACAATATTGTCAGATGTTAATAAGCATCATGTGATCCTAAGTGATAAAAAAAAACGAGGGAATTATTATCATCTTTTATTATTTTACGAATTAAAAATTAATAATTTTAAAAGTAATTTAATTTAATTTGAACCTGATAACTACTGTGTTAGCTCGAATTAATTAATAATAAAAGTAACACTTAAACAAATTGAGTAGCTATTCATTTTATTTTTTAAAAATTTAAAAATTGTTGTTCTGTGATAATGAAAAGAACTTGTAGTAAAGTACAAAAGGTATTACCTTTGAATCGTTAATTAAATAATGAATAATTTTTCTTATAAATATTTTTTTTGTTATTGCTATTGCTCTTTTTAGGTTAATTCATTAAATAATATTTATCACTATCATGTTTACAGGGTTATTAATTTTATAATTGACCACTAGCTTTTTCATAGAATAATTAAAAAAAATGAATTTTCGGCTTTATTGAGTAGTATTGATTTCTCTATAATTAAAATTCTCTATAAAATTATTTTTTAGTTCCATTATTACCATTTTTTTTTTATATGGTGATACTTTTAAAAGTTATAAGGGTTGAAAATTATTTGATTACTTATAAATTGAGAAATAAGTAATACTGAACAAAAGAATTCTCAAAATTATTATTTTATGAGAAATTTAGTATTCAACAATATATAAATTACTTTGTATACTTTGAAATCTATCCCTTTTTAGATGATAGAAATAAAAATTTCTAATAAGCACATTAATAATTTTTATTTACAAAAAATTTTATTATTTCAGGCTGAATCTAGTAGTTCAAAACAAATAAAAATAACATCTTTATTTTCTCATTCTTCTAATGTTATGAATTCAATTATTCTTCATAAAAACTGTGATGATGATGTAGTAAATAAAAAGCAACTGTCTCCTGAATCCCAAAAACTTTCTAGTCCTGATATTGTACCTCCATCTCCAGTATTATTAAAAAAAAAAGTTATCAAAGCTAAAAGAAGTTTGAACAAAATTTTGTCTAACAACATAGTTAATGATAAAATAAAATCTCCAAATATTGGTACACATACAAAAAAAGATTTAAATCTAAGCATAAAAAATGTTGATAATTCTCAAGAAGAGTGCATTGACACTGACTATCAATCTTTTACTGGCACTGAATCAATCGCTAGTACTATAGATGATGTAGATTTTTGTTCAGAATTGTTTTTGGATGATTGGATTACCTCTAGCCTTCCAACATTTAAGTATAAAATATTTTTTATTAAAATTTTTATTTATTTTATTTTAAGTAGATTTGTATTTCTTATATAAGAAATCTTGATTTATCTAAACCACGACGATGTACAGTGACCAAAATTGAAAAAAAACCTCCAATAATTTATTTAACATTAAACTGTTGCATTAATTCAGAAGAACAAAGTTTGTGCGCTCTTAGTGGTGTATGGTAAAAAATATTACACAGATAAGCTGCAAACAAAAATTATTTTTATTTTCTTTTAGGTTTAATAGTTCTTTTGATGTTGGAGATATTGTAACTGTAATGGCTGAAAAATGCACTGATGTCTGGTCTATTAATAATGATATTGGATTTGTAACTAGACATTCTGACTTTTTAGTATCGGGTACAACAATAGTTGGCTCACTCTTTTGTACCCGTCGTTCAGTTTTAACAGATATTTATAAAGGTCTAGATTGTACTCCTGCCATCATGGTTACTGGAACACTTTTACATCAATTATTACAAACAGTTAATTATAAATATTTTAAATTTAAATGACATATAGTAATTGTGTTTAATTTTAGGTATTAAAAAGTAAAATGTTCCATTCAAGTCATATTACAGCTTTAATTAATGAAATTACTAATAGCTCTGGATTTATTCATACACTCTATGAATCTAATATGGAATTGGATAAAACCAAAAAAGAGCTTATGGAGTTTATACCAAAAATACAAAATTTTGTTGGAACTTATATAACTGATTTTAAAACGTAAATTCAATTTCTTTTATCTAAAAATTGTATATGCCATTAAACATCAATTATGCATTTTATAGCAAAAATAATATTTATAGCTTAAAACTTGTACTATTATTTGGTTGCATTTTTAATAGAACTCTTTGAAATCTACGAAATGAACTTTTAAATAAAACAAAAAAGTTTTAAAGAACTTGTGAGTGACTAGATGCAGTGCAATATAAATTTAATACTACTAAGAACTACTGAACAAACTTTTATTTGCATAATGTTATATAGGAGATTGTTGTGTAAAAAAATCTACTACGTGTCCATCACGTTTTCTTGTTCAGTAAATATGTCATAGCAACTTACTTTAAAATATTCATTAAAAACTAAAAAGCTTCAATTAAAAAAAAATTATATTAAAATATATTCAATTAAAAATTCAAATAAATTGTAAAATTTAAAATTATTATTTATTTACTATAGAAGTGAGATATAAATAAAGACTGTATAATAAAGATTACAAAAATATATATATATGTATATATTTTTTAGAGGCAGAGGAAAAAAGACTTGGCAAGGTGAAATATTATCTGTACAAGATATAGAAGAAAATTTATGGGTACCTGAATTTGGTGTTAAAGGAAAAGTTGATGTAACTGTTCAAGCAAAATATAGTGGCTCAATTAAAACTATGCCTATTGAATTAAAAACCGGCCGAGCATCAGGTAGTGAAGAACATCGTGGACAAGTCATATTGTATGTAATAATGATGGCACAACTAGGCATGGATGTTGATTCTGGTCTATTATTATACTTAAGGTTGTATTGTAAACTTTTTTGTTAAAATATGAATAGTTGATAATACCATAGTTTTTATTTTAGAGAAAATATTTTAACGCATGTTAAAGTGGGTCATAAAGAAAAAAGAGATTTGATTATGTTACGTAACCATTTGGTACACTATTTAAAGTCTAACAAAATAGTTTCAAAAAGTATTAATGAATATTTACCAATTTTACCAGAACCTATAAATCATCATAATGCTTGTTCAAAATGTCCTTATTTAACAATGTGTAGCTCAGTATTAAGGTTTAAGAAATATATATATTATTTTTGTGGGCGTTCTTATAAGAATATTAGGATAAAACTTTATTTGACAAAATTAATTACTTAGCAATAGTTCAATTTTATTTTGCTATAGATGAGAAAAAAAAATTTTTTCTCTTGTTTATTTTCCTCTATGTCAAATTTTGAGAACGCCCTTCTTTTTTTTTCTCTTTATTAAAATAATATGAACCATGTATAAAAAATTTACAGTAAAGAAGGTTTTGAAACTTTAACTGAAAACAACCCTTTGAGAAATCTAGCTCCTCAAGCAATCAGCCATTTAAAACCGGTGCATATTGATTATGTAATGCAATGGACAGCATTTTTACAGTTAGAGAACTATACTGATGCAAATGATACATTAATTGCAAAAACTAGTGATATATGGACACTACCAGTTGACGAACGGTTGGGTTTTTAGTTATTATTTGTAACATAATTAGCAAATATTTTTTTTGTTGTATAATTTGTATTTTATCATTTAATATTGGTTTTTAGTGAAAAACGAGGTCATTGTATTGCTTCGTTAAAAATATCCAGTGATGTTAAAGAACAAGGAGATAAATATTACATTCATACGATGGAGAAATTAGATAAAAAAAAAAAAAATAATTTTAAACTAACAGATTTTTCTGTTGGTAGCTATTCTGTTGTTAGTACAAATGAAAGAACTGCTGTAGCTACTGGTTATATTTCATTTTTGTCAGAATCCACTGTAGATATTTTACTTGATAGGTAAGTAAAAATACTTCATTTTTATATACTCTTGGATATAAAGTAGTTATTCAGAAATTATTTCTTTCATTTTTTAGACTAATGTTTAGATTTTATAAAATATATATATTTAGAATATTCAAAAAAAGTTTGATACTATTAATTATCATATAATAATTTTTTTCAGGGATTTAAGTAAACTTAAATCATCAGTGTACCATTTAGATATGTATGAGTCTCAATCCATTATTTCATTTAATTTTTCTAGTTTAGCTCTTTTATTAGAAACTAGTGATAGTTCAGATCAATTGAGACGTTTCATTATTGACAAAGAATTACCGTCGTTTGTTTCATTTAATAGAAATTTAAATGATTTTGTTAAAAGTACTGGTCTCACAGATAATTTAAATCATTCCCAATACTCAGCAATTATCAAAGCTTTAGCTGCTGAACATTTTGCCCTCATTAAGGGTATGCCTGGAACTGGAAAAACATCTACAGTTGCTATATTGATAGAACTATTAGTGTTAATGGGTCGCTCAGTTTTGGTTACTTCACATACTCATTCAGCTGTAGATAATTTATTGCTACTATTAAATAAAAAAGGCATAGATTTTTTAAGATTAGGGTCTAAAAGACGAGTTCATCCAAATTTAATTTCAAAATGTGATGAAATAGCTACTCAACATTGTGATACACCAGAAAAATTATCAACTTTTTATAATCAAATGGTACTCAAATTTCAAATTTAATATTAATAAACTAAATAACATTATAAAGATAATTATGCATTTTGATAGAAAGTAGTTGGTGTTACATGTCTGGGATGTGGTCATGCATTGCTTCAAAAGCGTACCTTTGATGTTTGTATTGTAGATGAAGCCACTCAAGTAGTACAATCATCAGTTATTGCTGCACTTCATTCATCTAAAACGTTCATTTTAATTGGGGACCCACAACAATTACCACCTCTTATAAAGAATAAAAAAGCAAAGTAAATATATACTTTATATTAGTTGTATAAAACAAATTTCATAGTAAATAGATTATTCTCAGTAGGATTTATATCTTAAAGTAGAATCATTATACAATTTTGTGTAAATCTACAAAGTTCACTATATAAATAACCTAGATAACTCATTAATATTAATTATTTAAACTGATAATGTATTTTATTTTTAACATTTATTAATTTATACAGTCATAATAAAATATTTAGTATTACTTGATGCAGTAAAAAACATGATCGTCTTTAAAAGTTTAGACTATTGAAAATCAGAAAATTTTTGCTACTCGCCTGCAAGCGTTTTAAAATTTCAACAGTTTTCTAGAAAAATACTAGTGTTTTACATCTTAAATTTAGAAATTTTCACTAGACCCACCAAAAAATATTTTTGAGATATAAAAACATGAATTCAATACATTAATTTATCACCATTTTTTTTCCATGAATGTTTTAAATAAGGGTATTAGCACATTTTTGCGCATATATATATTTTAATTCATAATTTTTAGAAAATGTTATTTTAATCCAATTTAATTTTTCTCTTCAATTCATATTATAGTTTTTCATATATGTTAGATTATTATCTATCTTTTTTATAACATTTTTTCAGTTATTGTGTTAGTTATAAATTACATTTTTGGTTTATTAAGTATACAGATATTTTTTATTAATTTTTTTCAAATATGTTAATAATTCAAATTTTTGATATTTTTAATCAAATTTATTGGTATATATATATATTTTAATTTGGTTGAACATGTATTTAATAATCAACTTACTGTTTAAATTTATTTCACTCACTTTAAAATTTATTCATTTATGTCCAGGCAAAGTTTTTATTAGAATATAATTTGGAATTTGTGCATAGCATTATATTTTGTATATTTTATCAATAAATATTTGATAATTATATATCAATTTCAACATGGTTATAATTGTACAATTTTGTACATACATTATTAGGACAGTATAGTCTATTCTACAGTCTAATGTTATTTATCCTATATTATGTATTAGTCTATGAGTTTATTATGATTATTTTTATAAAAATCTCACTACATGTTTGTTAATAGTGGGGGGCTTAAAATAACCACATATATGTACACATATACAAAATTAACATGGCAATATATTCAGGAATTTTGAAATCTTTTAGTATAAATTATTTTAAATTTTGTTTAATGTATTTAACGTTGAAAAATAATTTATTCTCTAGATTTGTTTTTTATGTGAAAATTGCTATCAAGATAAAAATAAAAAAAATAATTTAGTTAAGATATATTTCTTATTATTTATCTCCTATAATCACTAGAATTCCATTCAGGAAATGGTATGCAAAAGAAAGTGGACATGTGACATTTGCACAAATTGAGGCATGTGATCATGTCACTGAGTAACTAATATTTACTATATTATTTTTAAAATTAAAAATTTCATTAATATCTTCATAATTTATATATGTAAAAACATTAAACATATCTAATTATGTGTGTAAAATGTATGTATTATGGTTATTAAATTAACTATCTAACCATCAAATAAAAACAGTCAAATATTATTTTAGGGAACTTGGTATGGATATTAGTTTGTTTGAAAGATTAGATCGACCTTCAGTTACTGCTATTTTGAATGTTCAATACCGAATGAATGGTTCGATTGTTGAACTCGCTAATAATTATGCTTATAATGGAAGTCTGAAATGTGCAAATGATGATATCAAAAATGCAACATTAAATCTTAAAAAATGTAATGTAAGTAGTATTAAATTAACATATTTTAGTGTGTAAAATTTTTTAATAATTTAAAAAATTATTTAAATTATAAAGGTTAATAGTAAATGGCTTGAAGCAGTATTATCATCAGATTTAAACAAATCTGTTTTACTTTTGGATACTGAAATTTTGAAAAATCAATCGACTGAAAGTGATAGCAATATAATAGAAGTAAAAATTATAAACAAACTAGTTTTACTTTTAATTCAGGTGAGTTAAATTTGTTTTATAATAAATTTAGAATTTTATCTTTAAAAATTTTAATAACAATAATAAAAAAAAAAAGGTCAAGACACTATTCGTAATATTTTTTATTTTTTAGTGTGGAATTCTAGGATTATCAATTGGTATTATAGCTCCTTACAGAGCTCAAGTTGCACTTTTAAAAAATACTTTGTGTAATATAGATCCAGATATTGAAGTAAATACTGTTGACCAATATCAAGGACGTGACAAAGAAGTTATTATTTACTCGTGCACAAAAAATAATTTTACTAAAGTAATTTATAGAAGTAATAGTAATTTATAGTTATGAGGGATGGTGTGCCTGAGTTAGTAAAGTGACAGTTACAGCAGTGATTGACACGCGCTATAAGGGGTTTAAAACTCAATTATAAATTATTGTTTGTTGAACAAAAAATCAGTTACATTATTGGGGCCTCATTTTGTCTGTAATAATGGATTAAGTCCAAAGTATAAAAAGTATAAGAAACCTCTTTTTTAGTGAGGCTTCAATAATCCTGAATGGCTATAGATGCACCAAAAAAAAAGTATAGTAATTCCTTCAATTTAATGTTTTTCAACATATTAAATTCACATTTTCAGGATATTGGAATATTGAGTGATAAAAGAAGAATTACTGTTGCAATAACAAGAGCAAAAAAAAAGCTTATTATAATAGGTAATATTAATGTAATGAAAAGTTATGACACATTTCATAGTTTATTTAACAATATTACTAATGTTATAAAGCTTCCCCAAGACTGTGCAGATTAAACATCTGAACCATTTTTAATCAAATTTTTATTATACACAAAATTATTGGTTCTTACAAATTATATGATTTAATACTTATGTTGACTTAAAATTTGTAATTAACTTGTAATTGATGTATTTTATATGTATTTTTATTATATTATTTGTTGATCTATCATTCAGAAATATTTTAAATTTTGAATATTAAAGAAATTACTTTTTAATATCCTATAGTAATACTTTATTTTTGTTGAGTTTTAAGTTTTTTTTTTCTTACACTAATAATTTAATTATCAGTAGTGGTGTTCTTACAAAAAAAATTAATTAAAATTCAACATTTCTTATATTTTTCAATGTCATTAATCCTCAGCTAGTTACACGGTTTCAAACATGTTTTCTACAATTTTTATACAAGGATGGGCAAGTTATTAATTTTATTTAGCTAAAAAGTTCAATTTAACTTTAAGTTATTAAGTAATTTATGATGAACCTTGTTATTATATAAGTAAATTAAAAAAAATGTTTAATATTTTACTTAAAAAGGATTATTTTTCTATATTAATATAATCTCAAATAATATTAATAATATTGCCAAATTACAATGTTCGTTTGTTTAAATCTAATAAAGTATACATAATGTAGATAATTTATTACTGTAACAATTTTTTATAATTGCTATAAATTTCAGCAAATTAAGTTGAAGGTAATTTTCTGTACAAGTAACTTTACATGTTGGGTATTTTACGTAATAATATTAATGGAACGAAAACACAATTTTTATCGCGTGGGTGGTGAAAAATTTGATCAAATAATATATAGGCAAACTTAAAACTCTCCTATAGAATATACTAATTAATAAAACATCAAACCAAATGAGTGGTGCAGTGGAGAGTATACGGCGTATATTTACCTATATTTCGGTTTTTGTTGATTTTTTTTCATTTTCAATTGTTCAACCACCCATTTTTTCTCAAAAATAAATGTATTTAAAAAATGTTAATCTGATTCAAGGGAAAATCTGGGAGTGGACTGGGTCAGAGTACTAAAGTGCAATCGCACCTTGAGCTACAACTAAAGTATATTACACTGTCAAAAAAAGTATCTGAATTTTTTGTTATACATAAATTGGAAGTTTTTAATGCATACAATGTAAAGGAAATTTTGATGAATAGTGATAAAATGTCATATTTGTGTATAAATTCTGGATACATTATGTCAGACTTAAACTCTTGCATATTAAAAATTCCATTTTAACGTATAAAAATGTTTAGATCATTTTTATAGTGTGCACAAAAAGGAAATATAAAATAAAATGCCTACAGTCTGTATTTTTTTATCCAATCCGACCTTTTTTTTTATTTATGTTTTTATGCTTTTTTTAAAAAATTATTCCATAGTACCACATTTATGGAAAGAACTCAAATTCCAAGTTATCAAACATTTGAGCTGAATACTTCAAAAAGTGCTCTCTCTCCCTCTTAGATACTATTACTAGTACCACTTTTCCATTTAGAATTCATTTAAAATTATTTAACTAACCAAATGAAAATGTTATAAACAATTAACACCCCAACATTAATAACACAACGTGAAGTGTAAATTTATATCGCCTTAAAAATCGTCTTCAATAAATATTTGCCAAACCTAAGGATTTTCAACTATTTATAAGTTGTATCTACTATTTTGAGCTATTTTATAAATTACATGATTCGTAAATTAAGTAATATTGTATTTATATTAGTTGATTTATCATAATGTTATGATTAAAGGGATTGAAAACATAATTTTTTGTTTGATAAATCTAACTGTTCTAATCTATAACAATATCTAAAAATAATACCATAACAATCAAAACCGATTAAAACTGGTTATACTGAATAAAATACAATTTTTGAAAAATGTAGGCACACATATTTACGAGGATTAATGGGATCCATCGAGATTTTCTCGGTAGCTCACCTAGCCTGTCGAGGTCTTGTATTATCAAACATTTTTTTTATAAAATTACTCAAAATTGTCCAAATAAATAAAAAGTTATAGCGAATAGAAAAGGTATTTTTAAGTTCCGAGTATCTTGCGTATTGATTTACTTTAAACTCGGGGTCAAAGTAAATAATATGATAGCCATTGTTGTGAATATAATCCAAAGAAGATCACGTGATAGAACTATGATTGTTGTAAATTGAAAAATTAGCAGTCATTCTCTCATCATTCATATGTAGTAATTATGAATATTTATAAGTAAAAAATACTCGATTAAGTTACGTTACATATCATTCATCAGATTTGCCGAATCTAAGGTCAAAGTAACTAATTATTAATACATATAATATGTATTGATAAAACAATTATCTAAAACATAATAAATCAAGGTATTCAAAAGAATTAATTTACGCTAAACATATACAATAGTATGTAACCTTAATATTTATAATGTACTGCGGTCAACCAGAAAATTTTGAAATAGGAATAAAATTTTATAAAATAAAAACCTGGTGACATCTGGAAGAAGCATTGTTAAAACTTAGTATTGTCAAAAGTTTTAAATTATAATTTTTGTTTCATCACTAATTATTAAAAAATAACAGTCTGTTTATGAATAAAGATAAAATACTTCACCATCTCAGTTACTTCAACAGCTAAGAAAATTAGTAAATCAATAGAGCTCTGTTATTTTTCATCACGATAATTATCATACTTAAAAAACGAATATATTTTTTTAATAATCAGCATTTATTACAGTAATTATTTTTTTAGCTGAAATTTTAGACTTAAATTTTTTTTTACGAGACAAAAAAACACCTATTACTAAAATAAATGTAATGTTTACCTATTAAATTACCAATAGCCTTATAAAAAATTTAGAAGCCTTTATGAGTTTAACAACACTAGTCATAATTATGAGTTAAATGAAATACATTTTACATTAAACAAGCTAAAAAACTATGATAAATATGTCTGAGGAAGCCTAATTTAACTTGTTCAAGACATTTTCATAGAAAAATAAAGTGATGTATAAGTAGTCAAATTTCAAAATAAAATACTTGTCTAGTAGAACTAGATATTGTAAAGGACAGAAGACTATTGATAGTTTTTTAGAAAGAACTAAATATGAGAAGCTTAAATGAAAGACTTAATAAATTTTTTGCTATGAATTCTTAAAAAACCATTTCTAACATATTCTAATATACTTAATTACGAAATGTAACTATTATTAGTGTGAAATAAATATTTAAGGTAATTAGTTTTGTTTCTGAACATCCCTTAAAAAGTGTACACTATCGGTGTTACTTGAAATATTAACTCTTTATTTTTAGCATAAACTATCTAGATAGACTATCGAATTTGTTATTCAAACAATTCAAATAAAACTATTGAATAGATAAGATTTCAATGCGATTTAATTAAGTTTACACATTATTCAATTTATAATCTATGGTAAATAGTAATATACTAAATGCATAAAATTTATTGTTATCGGAAGCACATCGTCGCGCGGCTGTCACCGTCACGGTCACTGGCGGAAAATAGTGTTAACACCAATTAAAAATAGATTTAAGCAAAAATACCATTGAAAATACGAAACCATTAATAATCACATATAAACTAATAAATTTAGTGTATCTAAGACAAAGTAAATAATTGATCCATATAATCATCTGTAATATATTACTATGACGACCGCGGTTTTCGGGCCCATATCAGTTGTAACTACATATTAGAGTAAAAAAAAAATTTTTTTTTTCAACCCTATTACGCATGTATAGTACTTATATTACAAACTTAAGTCTAATAATTATTTCATAAAACAAAAATTTACTTTTGCAGTATGCAGAATTTTGTGGTGCATTCAGGGAAGAGTTCATGGGTGTCATGACCAAATCATTTAATATAATATACATAATTAATATATATATATACATAATATTAGCGATGAAATAGGACCAGACTACTCCACATAAACGAGACAAAATATTTCAAAATAGATTTTTATTATTATTTATCATTTGAACTATCGACCACTCTTAATATAATGTACTGTTTTGTCATCGGGATTACGTTTTTAGGATTATATTATTATAAAAATTGTATAGTATTAATATATTATAATAATAATATAATGTAATATATATTTTTCACTTCATTCTCATGTGTACCTACTAATGTTAAAAAAATGGAAAGTATCTTACTTTTAGAATCGAGAAATAACTTTTTCTTAATAATTTTACACTTCATGTTTAAAGTATTTACCTATGTTAGTACTAGTAATTTATAATAAGTGATTAGAAATTAAATTCTATTTTGTAAATTCGGAATACAACTTTGTTATTATATTAAAGTAGTAATTTCTGTAAAATAATAAAAGATAAAAACACGGTGTTCATTTATTTTTTGAAATTGTTATAGAAATTTTTTAAATTTAAATAAACTTTATTTTTTTAAGTGGCTAACTTATAAAATAAAAAAATATCCTAATTAAAAAATGAATGATCGATAACAATGTTGAACCATTACATCTAAAGCTATTAACATTTTTATGTCTTGGCGGGAGGAGAGGTACGACCGAGAAATATCTATTGACAAATGTTGTCATATCCTCGTCCCATCTCTAATATATATTTAAAAATGATAATATCCTTAATTTCTTTTTATCTTGGCATTGTGTTCTCTTTACTTAATTTTAAGCTACATACCAAATCACGATAAGTCGGGGGACTAGCATTTAGAGAAGGACTGGGTGAATATGTGCCTGATGGCTAGTTTAATGGCGACACTGAAATTTAAATTATAAAGCTGAAGACCTTTTATTTTATTTTTTTTATCAAATGATAAAAAAAAATAGTGGTGCATATAAATTAGAGAAAAAGTTTTTTGATAAGCAAATTAAAAATGTCATTGAGGGTTGCAAATTTAATTATCTTAGGCGGCACATTCTTAAATGCGGTTCTGGTGTAAGTTGAGGTTTTAAGTATTTGATTAAATAATTGGTGTTATTTAATTCGACTGTTCAGTTACTTAAAGGCCACTTTGTTTATCTAATGTTCATTGTAGTATCTGCAGGCTACTTTTCTGTTAATAGCAGACGCTCTTATTACATAGAAAATGAAAACTTATTTGACAACAACGGAGAATTTGTTTTTTTTTTTCAGCATTAACATTGACAATCCCCTCTTTATTGTATCGTTCGAGGGTTTTTCTAATCGTTTTATAACGGGAGTTTATTTTTTTCGCTTCTAATTAAACTGAGTGCGCTAACGTAAATATTCTAATAACTATATTACTTTGTAGTACCAAACGTGTATTACGTTAGTTAAACACTACGCATTCATGCTGCTTCATCTCAATTTCATCAATCGCTGAATTTATATTCAATGCTCTGCACTATACCCATTTAAAAGTATCTTACCACCTGAAGCATCTATAAAGTACTTTCAAGTAAGTTTATTGCATTATATGATATAAAATTATTTTTTTTTTTTAGTGTAATTCATTCATTTTATTACTTGGTTTCTAATTTTTCACAGATCAAAATCATGTTTATATGTTAAATTCTTAAAATTTAATAACTTATAAAATTTTAATTTTAACTATAAGTAAATTTATGTTTCCAGTGTTACAATTTTATTATCCCATTATAAAATAAATTATAATCAACTTGTCCGGTCTAACATTGTTCCACTCTGTATATATTATATACAGAGCGGAAAAGATCTAAGTGATAACTTGTATAACTTATGAAGCAATTAACAAGAACGTTGTAATTTCAATAATATTAAAATTTATGAATTACCTGTATATAAATCGTAACTTTATTTTATTAATTTTTTTGTTAAGTTAGTTATATCAATATACACAATAAGTACAACAATAATAATTTATGTAATTCGAATTTTGACTATCACTAAAATAATGCACTTTTAAATGAAAAACTGATTTAATGCTCAGTCATGTATACTTGAATAATTATGAAAGATAAATGGAATAGCATTTAAGGCCTGGATGTTAATTATTCTTAGAGATATTTCCTTTTAGGTTAAATAATTTTATACTTCCCAAGCAACATCCCTATATTCAAAATAAAATATTTTAAATAAGAATTAAATAATTTTTCATAATTTTTAACGGGAAACTTCTCTACTACATTGCTGCATCTCTTTCCTTCCCCTCCCATAAAAAAATTCATTTGTGTGGCTCCCAATGTTTCTTTGGAAGCTGAATGCTCCACGGTTCTCATGTATACTACGTTAATACTGTAGGTACACCTGTACAACGCAATTTATAAAAACGTACATGCTTAATATTCATAACAAAGAAGTAGATTGCCAAAAATAATTAAATGAAAAATAAGTTTTTAAGTATAAAAAACTTTACTATTGTTAAAAAATCATGGTTCTTTTACGTTTTTAAATTTATTTCATCATATAGATATACATTTAAAGTCTTTTATTTGTTTGTTTTAATAATTTTCTGATTTAATTTGAAATTGTATATATATATAAAAACAGAAAAACTAATAAACATAGTAGCTATTTTAAAATTTTTAATATAATTAAATCAAATATTTTCAATTTCAATAGATTCATGTGTAACTAATATTATATTTCTCTTGTAAATTGTTTTATTCTTTTCACTGAGATTTATTTTTTATATTTATTACATTAAACACTAAATTATGAGCAAATATATTTTATTTTATTATTATTAAATCGTTTTCATGTACACATTTTTTTTCCAGTACAAATTCTAATAAATTATACCTAAATTATGTTTGTATCAATAGACATTAAAATATAAAATTTATAATCCGATTTCTTTAGTATAATATGACAGTTTATTTATTTGAAAATAGGATTAAGTCATGTTTAGCGTAATTTCATTGCAATATTTTTTTCTTAGAGTAACACAAATATTATTAAGATCAGGGGTGTATTTAAAATTTTGCTATCTTGGGGTAATTTATTAAAAATTATTTAAAAAACTTTATATATTTTTATAACCTAAATATGTTTATTAAATTTCAGTTAATGCTAATAGAGAAAATAAATAAAAATATAATTTGAATGATAAACAAACAACGACAGTTTGTTAATATGATTCATTAAAGATTGTATTTTATTTTATTCAGTTGGGTTAAAACTAAAACCAATTATTTTCGAACCATGGCTATATAAATACATTCTTTACATTTATGTTAAGTAATTGAAATTTATAGTACTTCTTGAAAGTCTTTAAATTATACCTCAAATAACGTTAATAAGAATTTAAGCACTAAATAAAAAAATTATATAATAGTCAAAAATTAAAAAAATATATTTTCCTTTAAAATTCCTTAAAGATGTATTTTTTTATATTTTTCTTTAATTTATATTAATATATTTTAAATAATTAGTTTGCTTTTATTTAGTGCATTATTTAAATCGATATTCACTTAAATTTAAAAACTTAACTTTTAGTATATTAAAGGCTTTATTAATTTAAACAATCTCGTAGTGAATATCTAAAATCTCTATTTGTCCCTCAACTGTTTATTACTCTTTTTTATGGGGAACTTGTTGTTTACCACAACGTTAAATAATAAGTGATAATAATTTTTATAAAATTTATATCGAGTATTAATTAGTATACAAGTATTTTTATGATCTAGCATGGTTGTTTGTGGTTAAAATATTTTAAAAGGTTGGGTTATAAAAATTCACAAAAAAGAAAACGGCTTCATTATTTTAGCAATACAAAGCTGTCAAACTACGAGTATCCTTAATACAATTTTAAAGCGTTTCCATTTTCTAATTATAAAAACATCTGTGACCGAATGTTCAAGTAGGTCATTGATACAAATCACGAATTATCATTTACAGCTACAATTATATAGTAGATATTTTCATGATTATTTTTTCGTATACCAGGTCAAGTTTAAATAATAACATACAGTCAAGTTAAAACTTTAAGTTATAACTTAATGGTTTCGTTAGGTTGTGTTTGAACTTAAATAATAAAATATTAATAATGTCCAGTGTATACTTATTACTGAAGATCAGTATAAGATTAATTATAATTTAGTCAATGATAATAATTAGTTATTTTATTTTTTATTTCACATAAATTAAAATATAGTCTAAAACATAATCAAAATTTCCTACAGAATACTTAGTCATGCTTATATTACTTAGACGTGAACCTGCACTATGCTGTCAAAGTATCAACTTTGGTTATACGCTGTTACCGTTATAGCATGGCAACCGGTCGTATTAACTGAACAAGTCTTGGACCAAGAAATCGAAGCCAGAAAATTCTTGGTTTTCGCAAACCAAGAGTTAGCTAAGTGGACTAATAAGTTGATTCATGCAGACTGGAATTGGTCGTCTAATTTAACTGACGAGAATGCTGCAGAAAAGGCAAGTATATGATAATTTATGTTAAATAATACATGGCGAAATTAATTTAACGGTTTTATGCTAAAAAACAATTTTTTATTAAATTACTTAAATAGTAGTGGCTTAATATTTTTCAGAATAATAAGGTTTTTATTATTTGTATAAACTACAAGAAAGTCTCTCCCGAGCTGTGTCATCTACCGTTTCGATAAATACGTTGACTAAATAATATTATTTTTTATAAAATTAGTAAATCCTTTTAATCCAAATTACTCATGAGTAATGAGATTATCGTGACTAGACAATTCATAAAATCCAAGTTAAGTCAGTAGTCATTATCCTAACACCGCTTTAACTTTTCATATTTTTTAATGTTTGAAAATTTAATCACAATTACATTAACAGTGATCCGTCCATTGTGTTAATCTACACTGTATTTCAACGACTAAATAATAAAACAAGACTTGTTTTCATAGTACATTAAGTTGGATGCAATATATATATATTATATTAATACACACTATTCTATAGTAATCAATCATATTTGAATGATCATTTTTTTTTTTAATTTAATAAAATTATTTTAGAATATTTTTGGAAAAAATAAATAATTTAACTGTAATTGATCAAAAAATAAATTAAAAAACCCAGCACAGTGGTGACGTGGCGTAGTTGGGTCGAGTAATGATATATGACAGTGTTTAAAATCACTATAAAAAAAAAAAACGCTTCGATACAAATCTTTAAATAGTGTTTAATTTAAAAAAATTGGTGGATTATTCCAAAAGCTACATGATCTCCTATTTCCTTAATTATATCATGATTACAACTTTTATGATTTATAAGTGTTATATATTTATAATATATAAATGTATAAAGGAAAATGATGTTATTTAAAAAAAAGTATGTCAAATGAAAGAGAGATATAAATATAATTTCTCATAAAAAAAATTGTATTGATCCATACACTTTACAATAAGTTATAGCATTATAAAGTTAAAAATGTAAAATATAAAATCGATAATTTTCACACAAAAATAGCATTCGAAGCCATTTTCATCATCAAGACATAATAAAGTCCGACATTTTTTTTTTCCATGATAAAGTATATTACATTAGCTTTAATTTAAGATATATATAAAAGTATCAGACTTTCCGGAACACTTTCAAAAGTTAAGTTGAAAAAGTTATCATTTTAAATTCCCCCTGTGGACAAGTATATATATGTATATATACCATATGATAGGTAAAGACATTATGCATCTACAAAAAAAATTATAATGATTTGGTCATTTTTTAAAAAATTATGGTAGTTTTAAGTAAAAAAAATTGAAAAAATGTCGAAAATTAGCGATTTTTAAATTTGTAATTTTTTTAGAGATTTCCCCAATTTACGGGGAACAAAGGAAATTTTTTCAATTTTTGAGGGTAATGTCTTCGACTAGATACGATTTGTGATCTTTTGACGTATCGTTGAAAGAAATTGGTTCGGTGAGAGCTGAAAAATAGTGGTAACAGACACCCCCCCCAAAAAAACAGCACATCATAGTAAAACTAATACCTTCTCAACTTCGCATCGAAGCTAAAATAAAGTCAATAATGCTAAAAATTTGTTGCATTTTTTTAAAATTATATTTTAGAATTAGTATAATTGTATACTCACTTAAAATCATAGAATATTAATTAAAAAAGAAAACTTGGCAAACCCAAAATAAACTTAAAAAAATTATTAAAATCCAACACAAAAAAAATTTGTAGTTTGAAAAACTATATATATATATGATTAGGTTAAGAGTCAGATTTTCAAAAAAATAATAGGGAAATATCTTAAGTTTCAATATAAAAAAAAAAATTTTATTTGTTTATTTTTCAATAAGTTATGGCAATTTTAAAAAAAGTGAAATAAATTTCAAAATTTACCGATTTTAAAAATCGTAATTTTTTGGGGGACTTTCACCAATTACAGAGAACGAGGAAAAAAATTTTATTTTTTGAGGGTAATGCCTTTAACTAGCTACGATTTGTGATCTTTGACGTATCGTTGAGAAAATTCAGCACAGTGAGAGCTGAGAAAAAGTAGTGACAAACACAAAAAAAAACACATCATGGTTAAATTAATACCTTCTCAGCTTCACATCGAAGCTAAAATAAACAACGTTATACAAATATGACAAATTTATACTTTCAATAAGTAAATAACACTTCTTTTATTTCATAAAAGAAATTTAATAGATGCTATCGTTTTTGCACTTGATGTGAAGGCATATTAGGTAGGCAATTTCGGTACACATAAGCACTTAGAAAGTTGGTAATTTTAGATTTAAAATTTTATTAAAATTGATAATACCGATAACACTAATTTCTCAAATTATATTATAATCTAATGATTTTTTGCTACAATAATATTTTGTTGGATTTGGATTTTCTGGTTTGTTATGGTTTATGATTAGTATTAAACTAAAGATTACCTTTAGTATGAATCAATAGAATGGAAAATTGGCTGATATTGGCCATATTGAAAAATCGATTATTGGTTTTTAGCTTCAATGCCAAACTGAGGAGGTATTGCCATAATATGTTTTCCGTAAAATTTCTTCGCTCTCACTTAACCGGATTTACTTAAACTTAACATATTTGAAATTGATAAAACCATTTTTATAACTTAAAAATATCGCGACATTAGCTTATTTTATAATCTCAATACCTTTTAAAAAGATCTTTTCATATACTTTTTAAACAATTTAATTGAAAATCGAGGTACAGTAAAAGTTTGTATGAGGTCATCTATTCATTTAAATTATTTTTTTATTTTCATTTTTAAAAATGTTCCAGTTTGTCTGCATCTTTTAAATGCATATCAAATGAAAGGGTTTTAAATTTACTACATGATTAAAAAAATATATTGTCTGGAATTTATTACTATGTAATAATAGTCGACAATAGTCGATTTTACGACTATTTTACTATGTGAAATCGGCTTATAATGTAAATAAATCAGCATTTTTTATTAAAAAAAAACATTTATATTTTTAAGTTTTGAGAACGTCTGCGTTCTTTAAACTTACATTAAATTATCTTCAATGTCATTTATTATTTAAATAAAAAATTGTCCTGATGTATTTGTTCACTATGTGTTAAAGAATAAAATTTCAAAATTTATACTATAAATTATTAGTTCAAGTCTTTTTTTTATGTAAAATCGTACCAAATCGTTTTATGATAGTGATGTTAATCAGTCGGATATCAATTTATGTTAAACTGGTTTCTACTATGCAGAGTTACAATAGACTTGGTCATAATATATCGATATTTTTAGTTTGATATTAAAGGGGTTAGTTTGGCCTAGTGGGTAGAAACGTATATTTCAGCGCATGGGATCCCGAGTTCGATCGAACAAGATTTTTCTTGTGATTATCTCATTTGTGGTGTCTAGTCTCTGGTGTCAAAAATCATCTTTGACTTACTAACATTTAAAAGAGAGTCATCGCCCTCTTCAGCATGTTAAGTTCGGGAAATAGAAGGAAGTAAAACTGATCATTTATTATTTATTTTTATTTTCAATTTGATATTATTGATATATTTTACTAAAAAAGAAACAAAACAATTTATTATATTTAATGTAATAAATTTATATTATATATTAATTGTAGTTTGACCTAAGAATAGATTCATTTTACTGTTTAACACAATGTGATCTCGTTTCAATATTAAATATATAATAATAAACAAATGTTTAAACTATGTTTTTGTTAGAATACTAATACTAATACTAACAAATAAATTTATTGAAAATGGAATACTTTTTAAAAACGTTAATTCGAAAATTACAAAATTTAGATTTTTCCCTTTTCTTATTTCTTTTATCAGGTTATTCTTCTGATAGATTGATATTCATGATTTTCTAGTTAAAAACCAATGCAGCGTATGGAAAGTTTGTAAAAGAGTTATGGAAGGAAACAACTAAATTCCCATGGACTACATATAAAAATCCAGATACAAAAAGGCAATTCAAGCTTTTGTCTGTATTAGGTACAGCTGCTCTATCGGAAGAAAAATTGAATAAAGTAACGAGTTCAAAAATAAATGCGACTAAATTAATGGAGTAAGAATTAATTGTTCTTTTACAGTTTGATGCTTTAGTCGCTGACATGGAAAGTATATACAGTAAAGCTACTATACAGGAATACGGCACTACCGATTCCGGACGAACCTTGAGTTTAGAACCAGGTATTAATCAATATATTTATAAATTAGAGCACTGAAAGGCTTATGTAAAGGCTTATATGGGTTTATTTTTTAAGCTTAATCAATCCTTAATATTGATAGAAAAATCCTGATTAACTTAACCGATTAAATAAAACATTGTTCACAAAAATTTTAGGCTTTTAATGTTTTGTGCAATAATAATTCTCAAATACTTT
The DNA here is from genome assembly GCF_025091365.1 of Daktulosphaira vitifoliae. NCBI lineage: Eukaryota > Metazoa > Arthropoda > Insecta > Hemiptera > Phylloxeridae > Daktulosphaira > Daktulosphaira vitifoliae. Next base: position 26,469,436 of record NW_026099575.1, on the reverse strand, counting down.
CGAGTAGTCCGACAAATATTAAAAAATGTTTACCATATCCGTGTAATTTATTAACTTAGAAATAACAAAATATTTTAAGTTAACAAAGCATCGTAAATTTACTGGTTATAGTCGTAATAAAATATACACCAATATTTTATTACGACTATAACCAGTAAATATCAGAAAATAGTTTCAGGAGGAGGGAGAGATTTTTTTATTCTAAATTAGAATTTTTTTTATTAAAAGTTTTTTAGGTTAATTTTCTATTATACTATTATATTTTCTATTATATTATTGTATATTTATTCATAGATAAAGAATTAATTTTAAAATACGATGTATGCTCAAATCTTTGATAAATTATTTTTAACAAAAATCAAAAATATATGTATTATTAAGCCCTGAGTTCTAATTATTGATGCTATTTATTTATTATTATTTTGATACCGTTAAAATGGATTTTTTAATTTTGTAGATTTAGTAGAAATATTGGAAAAAAGCAATGATGTTAATGAACTCAAATACGTGTGGATTCAATGGAGAGAATCATCAGGCAAAAAAGTACGATCACATTTTAAAGAGTACGTAAAATTAGCTAACGAAGCAGCTATATTGAACAGTAAGTAATTAAAATTAATTATTAATATTGTAAAATTTCGGGGAATTTAATATACAGATGAAGGTATCATTTGCTTTTTCGTGCGATTGTTCCAATGACTTGTACCGCGTGGCATGTTAGTCTTCACAATGTGTTCCATATTTTTACAAAAATGCTAATTTTTAACAGTAGTTTAGAAGAGTTTAGAATTCTTGTACTCCCCGTAATTCCACCACTACATACATATGTTTTTTCTGTCAACTTTTTGTACAAATATTAATATTTTAAAATTATTAAATCTATACAAATAATCTCTGTCGTTATTTCTGAAGAAAACGACATCTTTTGTGCTTTTAATTCGACATTGCGTCCCGATACTATCAAAAGTGCCGCGATATCATGCGAAGGTTATTATTAATTGTATTCGTCTTTTCGGTTTCTTTTAAATTAATCTGTTGTTCATGAATAATAAACAGTTGGGTTGCTACCATTAAAACCAATGTCGAATACATATTGCGATGTAAGCCGTGTCAAAAGAAATAATCATAAGTATCGTTTTCATAAACAGCCAATTGATATCATATCTAATCTAAATGTTGGAAGCTAAAATTATTATAATTATTGACCAAAAGAACAATATTTTTTTGATGAATTTTTTTAACTTCGATGCGAAGCTGAGAAGGTATTGGTTTTATAAGATGTGTTTTTTTTTTGTGTCTGTTACCACTTTTTCTCAGCTCTCACCGAACCGATTTCTTTCAATGATACGTCAAAAGATCACAAATCGTATCTAGTCGAAGACATTACCCTCAAAAATTGAAAAAATTTCCTTTGTTTCCCGTAAATGGGGGAAACCTCCAAAAAAATTACAAATTTAATAATCACTAATTTTTTCAATTTTTTTTACTAAAAACTGCCATAACTTTTTAAAAAATGAACATATCAATATAATTTTTTTTTTTATAGATACATAATGTTCTTACTTATCATTTTGTATATTTTTTTTATTAATCTGATCCTTTACCAGCCCACAGGGAGAATTCAAAATGACAACTTTTTCACAAAACAATAACTTTTTTAACTTAACTTTTGAAAGTTTTCCGGAAACTCTGACACTTTTATATATATCTTAAATTAAAGCTAATGTAATGTACATTATTACGGGAAAAAAAAATTTCGGACTTTATTTTGTCTTCATGGTGAAAATGGCTACCAAATGCTATTTTTATGTGAAAATTCTCGATTTTCNAATGCTATTTTTGTGTGAAAATTCTCGATTTTCTTTTTTACATTTTACATCAATACAATTTTTATGAGAAATAATATTTATATCCCTCTTTTATTCGACATACTTTATCTTAATCAGGATATAAATAAAGAAGTAGCAGATCATGTAACTTTTGGAATAATCAACCAATTTTTTAAAACTAAACACTATCTAAAGATTTGCATCGAAGCGTTTTTTATGATAGTGATTTTAATCACTGTCAGATATCATTATACTTGACCCAACTATGTCACGTCACCACTGTGCCGCGAACCCCCTGTGCTGGGTTTTTTTACTCACCACTTTAAAATAAGTGCTAAAAATTTAAAAACTTAGAGTGCTAATTTAGGTCTTTGGTATACTTGTACTTCATATCGCTCCCGTTTATGTGCCAATAAAAGCTTTGTTATATAAACAAAGCTTTTAATGTTTTTAAGGATTGATTATTACAGAACGTCATTAAATTTAATTATTGTCATGTCTAATTATTGAAAAATCAAATCACTGGCACGGCAATGCCAAAACCACAGAACCTATGCGGATAAAAACGCACAAAATTAATTTGTGACGTGATGCCAGTGATGCACTGCCAGGCCGCCTTATAAATTCGTTTAGATTCACATAGTCTGTCTCACGATTTAAAAATCAGTTAATCTTGATATTGATCAGTGATGGATAAAATCTAAGAAAATAACATTGATATTTATAGATTATACGGACAATTCCGAATTTTGGATCAGAGGGTATGATATTGATGATTTCCGACCTCAAATAGAACGTATTTGGAATCAAATTCGTCCCCTTTATGTTCAGATACACGCATACGTCCGTAAAAAGCTCTGGGAAAAGTATGGTGATTCAGTGGTATCAAGAAAAGGCCCAATACCAGCTCATTTATTAGGTAAATTAATTTTATCATAAAAATCTTATTTTAACAAATATTTAATATTATTGCCATATTGACAGGTAACATGTGGGCTCAATCATGGGAACCGTTAAATGATTTTACACGTCCATATCCATCGATTGATGATATAAATCCAAATATATTTATGAAAAATCAGGTAATTAACGATGTTTATGTATAAGGTTATTAAAATATATAGGTGATTAACTAACTATGCCCACGAATTTTCTCTAAAAGTATTAATGTTATCATATATGTAATTATTTTATTTATTATAAATCTTTGTTGAGTTATTTGACAAGAAAAATAAAGATTCCATCTTCATCCCTTGACCCATAAATCAATTTTTTACGAAAAACATTTTTTTTAAATCTAATCTGATTATATATATACACAAATAGGGTTACCATTTGAAAATTAAAAGTTGATACTGATTTAATACATAAGGGATGATCATAAAAATGTAACTTTACTCACTAAGCAGCATAAGATAGGAACGTAATATTTCATAAAAAAAAAAAAAGATAACTTATATTTTTAGAGATAATCTGTAAAAGATAGTTAATCAATCACTCTGTATGTAACGATTGATAATCATAATTTTAACATTAATATTTTTTAGTCAGAGTTAGTCAAACTAATAATAATAATAACAACTCATTAGTAGTGACTAAATATAATAAAAAACTATTACAATGGTTTCCAGGATAATAAAATTAAAATAGCATACAGATGGACTAGATCTATTTGACAACTACTATTACTTTTGATACAATCAACATTTCATTGTATTTTTTTTTAAATAATTTATGCGTACTTAGACTACTTTAAAATTATATATTTTTTTAATAATAAAATGTATGGAGAAGATCATTAATGATTTTCATCATAATTATTTAAAATTATTAATACCTAACTTTAAAAATACTGGATTATGCGAAATAATTTACTTTTCTACAAGCAGAGGGTAGGTAGGTTTTAGTGCATTCTGAATTAATAAAAATCATTACATTTATTTAAAATAAATAATCTTAATAAAATTAAAAGCTTTTTTAAAAACAATAAAACGATTTGAACATATCGCGTAAGATTTATTAAATAGAAAAAAGGCAATACTATTTTTAATATTCAGATCATACAACGAATTTAATTTAAATAGTGTTACAGACGGACTATTTATACAATTTCGCATTGTCTACATTAGTATGCTAAAGACAATATTTCTAAAATGATTTAGTTTTACAACAACAATGATACATTTTAAGTATATAATGGTAGTCATAAATCTTATTAATATTTTTAAAAATTATTTATGCCAATTCTTACGATTCACTTTACGACATAATTTCAATTGATAATTTTTAAATAATAAAAATAAAAATTTTAAAAACGTTATTCAATTACTATTAATATTAATTTTATCGAATTTTTACATTAATGTGGCCACACGATCAATTGTTGTTTCTGAAAGTACAATCTTAATTTGAAAAATCGATAAAATAAAATTATTTGGTGAATTTTAAACCTTTGCATTAAAAACACATCAAAATTAAAACCATAGCACGAAACTCCCTGTAAAATTGTAACATAAAATTATTAGGGGCCATTTTGGAAACATATAGGTTGGAAAATGGTAATTTATTGGAAAAAGCCGATCAATTCGCAATTTATATGAACATTTTGAGGGATATACTGGAGTGAAAATTATGGTCCTAAAAACCCAGTTAGTTTGGTTATTTTTAAAAAAAATTTAATTATTAAAAATGTATAATTGTTGTTGNATTTTAAAAACGTTATTCAATTACTATTAATATTAATTTTATCGAATTTTTACATTAATGTGGCCACACGATCAATTGTTGTTTCTGAAAGTACAATCTTAATTTGAAAAATTGATAAAATAAAATTATTTGGTGAATTTTAAACCTTTGCATTAAAAACACATCAAAATTAAAACCATAGCACGAAACTCCCTGTAAAATTGTAACATAAAATTATTAGGGGCCATTTTGGAAACATATAGGTTGGAAAATGGTAATTTATTGGAAAAAGCCGATCAATTCGCAATTTATATGAACATTTTGAGGGATATACTGGAGTGAAAATTATGGTCCTAAAAACCCAGTTAGTTTGGTTATTTTTAAAAAAAATTTAATTATTAAAAATGTATAATTGTTGTTGGTTAGATTGTTCCAATCTGTATAGCTTCTTCTTCTTTTTCTTCTTTGGGTTTATTGGACCCTTAGAACCATCCCGTCTCACAATCAGTTTCCATCCTCTGTCTAATGCTAGATTTTTCCAATTAGATCTTCCTTCTAAACGTTCCATACTTTTTTTATAACATCTTCCTATCGTATTCGTAGTATACCCAAAGGTCTTTTTCCTACTGAATTCTGCTCCATTACTGCTCGTAACAGTGGATTTTGGTTTCTACAAGCATACCCATCTCTTCGCAGTTTTTTTCTTCTGATAATTTCTAATATGTCNAAATTATTAGGGGCCATTTTGGAAACATATAGGTTGGAAAATGGTAATTTATTGGAAAAAGCCGATCAATTCGCAATTTATATAACATTTTGAGGGATATACTGGAGTGAAAATTATAGTCCTAAAAACCCAGTTAGTTTGGTTATTTTTAAAAAAAATTTAATTATTAAAAATGTATAATTGTTGTTGGTTAGATTGTTCCAATCTGTATAGCTTCTTCTTCTTTTTCTTCTTTGGGTTTATTGGACCCTTAGAACCATCCCGTCTCACAATCAGTTTCCATCCTCTGTCTAATGCTAGATTTTTCCAATTAGATCTTCCTTCTAAACGTTCCATACTTTTTTTATAACATCTTCCTATCGTATTCGCAGTATACCCAAAGGTCTTTTTCCTACTGAATTCTGCTCCATTACTGCTCGTAACAGTGGATTTTGGTTTCTACAAGCATACCCATCCCTTCGCAATTTTTTTCTTCTGATAATTTCTAATATGTGCGAATCATTATATAATGTTACCAACTCTGTATTTTTTCTTCTTTTCTACTCTTCAGTTAAATTATCATTGACTGAACCATAAATCTCCGCAAAACTTTTTTTTTTTCAAAAACAGAGAATTTGTTTTCTCAGTGGCAAGGTATAATATAACTGGCCATATTAGAGATGTATATAACTGTCTTCATTCCTCTTAACATTGCTCGTGAATTCAATACCTTTGTTAATCCATAGTAACTCCATAGTCACTTTCCAATCATCTAGAAGTTTCTCTGTTGTATATGGAAAACTTATAGTATAAGTGATTATATAAGTCTTATACATTCATTATATAGTCTCTTATCTTACTTTTTTTTGAAAAAGCTCCGCTTGCACACAATCTAATTTATTAGTTTAATAGGTTTACTAGTCTTTTACCATTAGAGCACCGTTCGAGTTTTCGTGGAAGCTTTGTATTCCTGCTGACTTTTAGTGTATTCTTTGATGTATGATTGATTCATGCACAGCGAAACAAGTTGCTAGCAGGTGACTGCGTTCGCTTCTTCCATTTATGATGGTAAATTATGATATTTTTGTTGTGCCAGAATCTTCCAGTCTTACTTCCTGTAATACTACACATTTCATTTTGTATCTCTTTACTTTTCCTACTAATTACACTACTGCTCAAGGTTTGTATAATATGTTCGAATATTTTAAGTTCCACTATTAGGTACATATTGACATGGGATGTCTTTAGTTTTTTTTTAAATAAATATGAAAACGCAGTAAATGGTACAGGCAAGACAGTGAGCCATAGTCTGCAGATTTGTGTCTGCCACGACAAGTATGCCGCTGACACCTGACAATAGTTTACTATTGTTCAGTAGCTGTAGATTGAACCGAAGATCCCGCGTTAATAATATACCGCGGACCTTCTGCGTATTTTACACCAAAACAGCCACCACCGCCGTTGTAACAGTACGACGGTGCTGTTGTTTTAGACCGGTCCCTAGGGCGTATGCCATTGGAGACTAATTTATTCCCACTCCGCTATTTGGTCGTATCGGTAATATCGACGCCAAATATTTGGGTCGAGTATTGCTTTGTCTCCATAATTATAAATTTAGCTGCTCATTCATTTGATAAATGTTACAGTATTATTCCCTGCGACCGGAATTTCATAGTATCATCTCAAAATGACCCTGGGGAGACTTCGTAAATTCACTCCTGTGGGTATCTGTATAGCTAAAAATTTGGATGCTCTAGTGTATTTTTATTCATTTAATGTTTAACCATTGGCTGAAGATCGTACTGAGAGGTCAATAGATCGGACGCAACAAATGTTTCCTTTTCGTTCTAAATAATTCTCATTAAAAAATTTTCAAGAAAAATAAGATGTATAAAATACATCCAAAATATTACGATTTAGATTCTTAAAATTACTTATTTGATATGAAAGTATAAAATAGACATAGTTTTTATCGCTTTTAAATATATTATACTATTTAGAGCATTCCCATTGGCTAATCTTTCTCTGCATTGACGCATTTTTTTTTTTTTTTTAGAATTATACACCAATAAAAATGTTTAAATTAGCGGAGAACTTTTTTACTTCATTAAATTTGAGTGCCATGCCAAAATCATTTTGGACGAATTCTGTCCTAGAAAAACCAGTCGATCGACAATTAGTTTGCCATGCATCTGCATGGGACTTTTACGATTCTAATGACTTTAGAATCAAACAATGTACTACAGTTACGTTTAACGATCTCATTACTGCTCATCACGAAATGGGCCACGTTCAGTACTATTTGCAATACAAAGATCAACCCTTCATTTACCGCGAAGGAGCGAACGAAGGTAATGTTTACGTAAACACGAAATAATATTTTTTTTGCTATCTTCAATAAAAAACAGTTGTTATTTCAAATTAAAGAATTTGAAAGAACGTTTTCACGACTTCTTACACATGATTTAAAATATGTCAGTACACCTAAGGTGATCTATTACCTGACTATTTTTTTAATTTTTTCAGCTGACTATTTTTGAAATATTTATTAAATAAGCATTTCAAATTTGGTTTACTAAAAAAAAGACTCTTAATAGATTTAATCTGGCATATAGATTTGGTTCCATATTTTATGAATTATTGAAGTTTCCGATTTTTAATTCGAACTTTAAATTGTAAATTTGATGCGAGTAAAATTTGTTGAATATGGAATTATAATTTTTTCCCCGTTTAAAGATAGTATGAATTTATTCAGAAAAAATATATAAAATAAGTAATAAAATTAATTATGAATATTGGTATTGAATAGGTTTCCATGAAGCGATTGGTGATACTATTGCTTTGTCTGTTTCAACAACAAAACATTTAAACAAAATTGGCTTATTACCAAAATTTAGTCGTTCACCGGAAGCTGATATCAATTACCTATACCAAATTGGGCTACAAAAAATAGCATTCTTACCTTTTGGTTATTTAATGGACTTGTGGCGATGGGACGTATTTAAAGGAAAAACGACTGAAGATAGCTATAACTGCGATTGGTGGAAATTGAGGTATTAAAGTTTACGATCAAACTTTTTTTACTGCATAATCTTCTTCTTCTTCCAGCTGTTCTTACAGCTTCCGATTCTTTTCTCCTCATAACATGACTAAACAATCTAAGTCTATTTTCTCTCATCATATCCACGATTGAAGCTACACCTATACTACCTCTTATGTGCTCGTTCCTTATTCTTATCCTTTTCTAGTCACTCCACTCATCCATCTAAGCATTCTCATCTCTGCTACACTCATTCTCTGCTCTACTTTCTTATCAACCGCCCATCACTTTGAACCATACATTATAGCTGGCTTTATTACAGTCTTGTAAAATTTACCTTTCAGCCTCATTGAAATTCTTTTATGGCATAAGACATCAGACGCATCTCTCCACTTCAACCACCCGCACTTAATTCTGTGTCTTACATACTCGTCAATACCAACACTCTTTTGCACAACTGACCATAAATACTTAAAACTCTCTACCTCTCCAATCACGTCCTCTTCTATTGTCACTGACCTCCTCATTTTATCTACCTCATGTTCTTCTTTGTCCAACTCGTACTCTATATACTCTGCCTTACTTCTACTTATTTTTAAACCCATTTTTTCAAGATCTGTTCTCCACACCTCTAGCCTTTGGTTAATTTCCTCCTTACTTTCTCCTATTAACACTATATCGTCAGCAAACAACATGCACCACGGAAATACTCCTTGTATTTCTCTAGTAATTTCATCCATCACTATAGAGCAGTGGTCGGCAACCGGCGGCCCACGGGCCGTATCCGGCCCGCGTGGCTATTGAATACGGCCCGCTTTAAATTCTAAATCGACTAATTTAATTGAATATCATTAAGCATTTTACCAATACATTACATTCATACTTTCATATTATAATTATATTAAAAACTGTAATTTTTATTTTATACATTTTATTATTTTAAGTTTTAGATAGTATTTTTTTGCATAATAAATAATGTAATTATAAATTTTTTTTTTTTATCTGGCCCGCGAACTCTTTTTAATTTGTAAATGTGGCCCGAGAATTAAAAAAGGTTGCCGACCACTGCTATAGAGAATAAGTAAGGGCTTAAAGTAGAACCTTGGTGCACTCCTACTCTTATCCGAAAATCTTCTGTTACTCCTCCCACCCTTTTTACCCTAGTACAAGTGCCATAATACATATCCTCTATTATATTAATGTACCTTTTCGGGACTCCTTTTCTCATTAATGCCCACTTTAGAACCTCTCTCGGTACTCTATCATACGCTTTCTCCAAATTTATAAATACCATACAAAGCTTTTTCTTTTTTCCCTAAACTTTTCTATAAGTTGCCTCACGCAAAATACTGACTCCATTGTTGACTTACCAGGCATAAATCCAAACTGGTTTTTAGATACCGATGTCTCATTTCTTATTCTCTTATCTATTACCTATCTTATCTATTTTACTACATAATGCTTTTATAATTTAATATACTATTACTATATAATAACTAGGGAGAAATATCAAGGAGTCGAACCACCTGTAACTCGAACAGAAGATGATTTTGACCCGGGTGCTAAGTACCATATTATAGGAAATGTGCCTTATATCAGATATTTCGTTAGCTTTATTATACAATTCCAATTCCACCAAGCGTTATGTGAAAAAGCTGGAGAATTTGATCCCAATGACCCCAAGAGTAAGCCACTGCATGAGTGTGATATCTACCAAAGTACCAACGCTGGTAATGCGTTCAAGTAAGACTACTTATGACTACTTTTACAGCTAAATATATGGTGTAACCATAAGGGTTTGGTAAAGAGTACTTTAGCTACCTCTAACTGGTCTAAGTCTGTTGAATTGAACTGGTTGAAATTAATGCCGAATAAAGAAAACATAGATTAACTTATGATATAAGGTAGAATTAAAGTATTTTACAATAAAACATTTTCGATCTAAATTTACAACAAGGTAGTTTTTAAAAGAATGTACCTTTGTTTTCCTTTTATTATTATTGATATAAAGGCTGTACCATCTTGAATTGGTTTGAGTGTTGACGAAAGTCTGCCTAAATACATGTGTGTTTATAGTAATAATATTAAATATGATTAAATTTAAAGTAAATTAAAATTTATATTGATATTTTCATTAATTATTAATTAAGAGAAGGTTTATTAAATTTTAAGTTGTATGTATCAATAAAACAGAGATTTATTTTTATGTTTAGAGAAATGTTAAAAATGGGTTCATCTAAACCATGGTTTGATGCTATGGAATTACTTACTGGACAAAGAAACATGGATGCCACGCCATTACTTAATTATTTCAATCCATTATACGAATGGCTTTTAAATGAAAATAGAAAAACTGGTGAATATTTAGGATGGGAAAAATCTACTAAAGGTAACTATACTCATTATAAATTTAAATGTTTTAATTAATAAAATTTCTTGTTTTTCTTAATAAATTGGTACTAGGATGGAAATATTTGTACAGCACTACTACTCGGGTTATACCTTTTATTTATTAGTTTACATATATAATAATAATTTTCTTATTTGTATGTTAGTAAGAGGTATTTACATTTTATATTTTTTTTCTTCTCCCAGAAATCAGCAATTTTTGATTGCATTATCATTAAATTGTTTTTTTTTTTTTGAAAGTCGTTCCTCTCTCCTCTTACTGGTTACATGGACACTCCAACAGATAATCAATGTTTGCACATTCCTGAATTGACAGTCTGCGTCAGTGATTACTTCTCACTAATACATTTTTGCTTTGGTCCTTCGTATTTCTGATCCAATCTGTGGATCAGTATTAGTCTTCCGTGTGCATTAGGGTAACTCATATCCTGTTGGAAAAGATTCTGCCGATTGTCCCCATATTGTACTTTTTTACTAAGTTATTAGTTTCTATTCGTTTTTTAAATCTTACCACTGTTAGCAGTTTTGTGATGGATTACGTAACTCTATTAAATGATTAATTAGACTCTGTCGGTTAATAATTCAGAATAAGCCAAACAATGACAAAATACCAAACAATATGATCACTTGTCTGTTTTTTCTTTGTATCATTTTTCTACTTTTCTTATTATATCTGGAGGAGCAATTTCAACACAAAGGGCTTGACCAGACGTTAGAATCATCTATAAGCAGGTACCCCACTTTGTATTTACTAGCTTTTTGAATATATTTTTTGTTATTGTAAGTCTTTTTCCCAGTGTCCCATAGTGTACTTTAAATGTTAAAGCATGATCAAGTTTCAATAATAAGTATTTAGGATCATGCACATTATCTATTTTAACCCAATGCCAGTTGATGATCAATTTTTGTTTGCTTTTAGCTTTCTAAGATAATAGCACACACTTGTGTCTTAAAGGGATTTAGTTTTAAATGGCTTCGTATTCGAGTATTCGGTTAATGTTTCTAAAAAATTTCTTAATTGTCATCTCTCTTTTCTGATCAAAATTTACTAGTATCGTAACCAGTTTTGTCTGGTTTGAGAAATGTTATTATTTTTACTTTTAGTCATATCTTAGAGACCCTTTCCATGTTTATTCAATCATCAAACATTGCCAAAATTCAACGTTTAGTTTTTGGTCCAAATTCCACATATTTCTGCTAGGTTCTTGCATATAATACTGTCATACTCTTTGGAATTCAACTATTGTAATTGAATTTTTAAGGTTTTCCTCTTTATCATTGTTTTATTAGTGTCAGTTTTTATTTTGTCCGTATTTTCATTTATTATAAGCCAAGGTTACTGGTAATAATGTAAAGGTGTTCTTTCTCTCGCATCTTCTAAGTCTTTTATTATATCTTGTCTTAATCATGTAATATAGTTTTGTTACATTCTCTTGGAATAGTCTTCCTGATAGTATTTTGAACATTTTTGAGAAATAATTTATATTTAGTAGAAATTGGTTAAATATTCTATTATCTAATGGCTTGTAAAACTCATCCCATTTGGCCTTAATTAAAGGCCAATTAGGAATATATAAAATTAAACCTCCTTTGTATGGTAGCGGTTCTAGGTCTAACATCCACGTAAGTACGACACATGTTAAGACTATTTTGTGATCTCGGTATAGGCATCTGGACGCCAACTGGCGCATTAGTTAGTGTTGTGAAATTTTCAAAAATTTAATACTGAGTAAATTTGTGAGTTGGAAATTTTTATTTAAGAGTTTTAAATTTACTATTTTCTTTTTTTGATTACTTTTAAATTTTATTTTAAAGAATTGTGATTTACTTTTGTATGTATTTTAACAACTTTCAGAATACTGTTTCAAAAGTTAGACCAAGCGTTTATTAAATTTTATTGTTTTCTATTTTATAAGTTAGCTAAATATTAATGTTGCCATTAAAAAATATACATATGACACTCGTATAAGATATGAGAATTTTCACTTATAAAAATTTTCTCAGTATTACATCTCCGAAAACTTTACAACACTACATAATTGTGAAATTGCTACCAAGGTAATTTTGTGAGGAATGAAAAAATATCAGTTTTTTTTAAACTATACTATGTTTACCGATTATAATCGACAAACATGCAAACATGAGAAAAAATGTATGTAAAATTCAACATTTTGGAAACATTTTTATTTTAATATTATAAGTCTATTTTTGTATAGTTGTCTGAGTTTAAAAAAAAAATTATTAGACTTATGTGTTTTTAACACTTAAGCCAATGATATATTTAATTTTTGCGTATTTCAATTTTTTTTCTGTTGAGTACTAATTAAATTTTGCAATTTATTTTTTAATTTTTCAATAAAATTAGTTTAATAATTAAGTGTCATAATAATAAAAATAAAGTAAAAATGTTTACAGCTTTTGAGCTTTATGTTTATTTGTTCTCACAATTTGTAATTTTTGAAATACATTTGTTTTATCAAATTTCAGTTTTTGATAGAAATATTCTATGATCGATGAAACTTCTAACTTACAACACTAAAGTCAGAACATATTTATGTTTTTAGATTACTAATTTTTCACTTAGAAAATGATTCTGAATTATATCCTCTTCCATAGCGTTTACTATTAAAGAACACCAGAAGTTGAGTTTTATATATCAAGGACAAATGATTTCGGTCGAATTTTTCGACCGAATTTCCATCGTTGGTTTCTGTGTTATGACTATTGAAGTCTCCAATTACGAACTGTATGTCCCTTACTGTGTAGTTTTAGGTTCTAGTTATATAGAAGTTATTGTACAGTATCCAATATCGACTGTTAATACTTCCACATCCTAATTTTTGATACCACCTATTGATTTGATATGTATTTTCCATTGTATAAATATAGCACTCCCGTATGTTGGATGTGTCCTTTCTTATACTAAATTCGTTCCTTTTGCGTTGTGTCTGTTTTGATGGTAATTTAGTAAGTTACTGTGCGTTAGTTCCACACAAAATACGTCACATTCCACGTTCTTGAACTCTTCAGACATTAATATCTCTTTTCTAATATTAAGCCTTTAATATTAATTAAAGCAAACTTCAAACTTGACCTTGAAAGGGTTGTTTTACCACTTGTGGTTAATAGAATTAGCCAGCGAATTTTTCATTTGTAAGTTTTCCATGGAGAGCTTGTTATGTACTATGATTGCTGTTTCCAGAGGCACCACTTATTTTCACATAATAACAGAGCTTAAATCAAAATTATTTATTTTGTTTTTATGTTAAAATTGTTAAAAAGTTACTTTAGTATTGCATTATATGTTTTAAACTATGAAAAAGTTATGGATTTCTGTTTTCCGTTTTTACTTAAACAATGTCAATTTTTATCTTATTAGGCATTATACCGTTACTGACCTCATGGGAAAATTTCCCTCGCATAGTTTTTTTTGAGATACACTGAATTGCTTGTAGTTATATTTTCCCCAAATTCACTGTATCTTATAAGTTATAATGAATTATCAATAAGTTTCGTTTAGTGTTGTTTTTTATTTTATTTTGTTTATAGTTACGTATTGTTTGTCATTATTATACATTTTTCAATAATCATTACACTTTTTTTTTTACGTTTTACGACTGTTTTTTGGAAATTATAACGTTTAGTCTTATCGTTATGAAAACGGTTTCAATCTCTATACAATAACAGAATTTATTTATTGAAATCAACAAGTCTTAAGTATCATTAAGACATATGTGTTCTCACGGAAGATGTAGTAAATAAATTACCCATGACCACCCATAATTATTTGGTGAAGACAAGACCGGAATAAGACCTATAAAGTACCTAAGTGGTATTTCAGGTGGGACCCCCACTAGAGAAAATATTATTACCATAATAATGATTAACAAAAAACTCCTTCCAGCCAAAATATTCCCTCTTCTGACTTTCTCCATTTCTTTAGGCAGACAGTTCTTCAAATTTGAAAGGACATTTCTATGGTTATGACTTAGGTTAGGCCATAATCTTCTTCCCTACTATACATCCATCTTTCCTTAAATTTTGTTCCCTTCTGTCCTCTACATGATAATAAAGCTCTATGCGATTTTTACCATCTTCTCTTTGATTGTTTTGCCCTAATTAACAGCAAAATAATACTGTTCAGCCTCTAAGCTGCCCACAATATTAATCGACCTTCCATAGCTAGTATTCTTAATTTAGGTACTTTCATTATAGTTATTTCCATCATATCTTTTCTAAGGAGTTCCGGCTTTATCATTTAATCTCTAATTAATTTTTTTTCTCTTCTACCATTCTTTAAAATTAAAATTAAAACGAATAATTTTTAATTTGTATATTAAAAACCTTATATTATAACATAGTATTGTTATTATTATACTTTTAACTATTTGTTTATAATTGTTGAGGAAGTTATTATTTTAATAAAGACTAAATATAAACAAGAAAAAAAATTGTATGTCACTAATAATACAGGCTAGTAAAATGTGTGATGGGCTCTTTAAGCTCGTGGCCACTGACACGTTCGCTCCTCTGTCCACTATTAATCCTCGCCTGGATAATATATTTATGGAGAAAGTAATAAAAAATGTCATATTTATTTTCTCCTTATATTTTATACTCTTTTAACTATTAAGGCTCAATGTATTGAATATACATCAAATAATGTATGGAATATTATAAGTATAATTCATTTTTTAACATTTAAACCAAATGTTTTAAATTAATATTTAATTTACTTTATATTTCAGAATGTATACAAACCAAAGAAAAATTATGTCAATATAAATTTATTTCATGATATTTAAAAATAATTAAATTTTTAATTGACAGTATTACTGTGATATTTAAGATATATTTATAAATTTTATGTTTTTTTTAAGTGAGCAAACATGTAACATGCTTTTGCATTAATTTTATTAATTAATTGACTTTAAATTATTGATCTATATTAGATACATTTAGGATTACTAAAAATCGATAGTTATTCCATTCAAATTATAAATGAATAGTTAAAACTATTTTAATAATCTTTAATTATACGAAATTTATATAAATTTTAAATAATGTTACATTTTCTTTCCTTTTTATATATATCATTAACCAAATAGTCTAACTATTATTAAACAATGAAAACAAAAAGTGTCCATAGAATTTGTAATGCAAAATTTACGAATTAATAATAGATATTTGATAGTTTGGTATAACTCTATATGATTATTTAAAATTTAATAAAATATAAAATTGATTATAATAACTTTTTTCATAAAATGTCGAACTTTATTATTAGTTAAAGTTGAATCTAGGTCTATAGATTATTATATTGAATATATATCAATATGAAGATATTAACTGAAAAAAACGAAATCTTAAAATTTTTAAATGCTGGAAAGTTGTTTTATTAATAAAATAAATGACTTTATAGCATCTTTCGACTCAGTATTTTTGAAATTATTACTACTTTAAAATAAAAATTGAGAGTGTTGTAGCAGTTATGATTATTTTTATTATTAGACATTTCTCAATTATATTACTCTTGTCGTAGAAGTATAAAAATATTCATATCTTCTTTCATAATAATTAAAAATGTTATATTACCTAAAAAATATTCGTAAAAATAGCATAGTTATTGCCGCATTATTATTATTCTTCAAATAAAAATCATAAGTTTTAGAGAACATATTAAACTCAAAAATGTTATTCTAATAAATGCCTATGAGTCTCCCAAAAATAAAGTTATAAATAAAAAAATATTTGGTAGTTTTAAGTATTATTTAAAAATTAAGTGTCTATAAATTTAATAAATGAATAAATAATATACTTGTCATTAATCTATAACAATCAATGTTGGCATTTATAATATTAAAAATTATGTATCTTATCATAAACATGCATGCTTTTTCGAATAAGTAATATAAAATTAGTGTTATCAAAAATATTATTGTGTGTTATCATATTAACTAGTTAATTCTATCATAAATTAAATTTTATTTCATAATTTTTAAATAAAAATAAAAATTATAAAATATTAATTGGTAGAGAGTTGAATTATGGTATTTGATATTTTGTGTATTATAATCATTTCCTTGTAAACATATAACGGTTTGTACGCAATACTTAATAATATTGTAAATTATAAAATTTGTAATATAAATTAAAATGGAATAAGTACCTACAATCTTACGAATTATAGTAACTCAAAAGTAAGAAATAAATATTAGGGTGAGTAATACTTGCTTATAATAATATATATCGATGTATTATGAATGAGAATAATGAAAGTAATAAAAAGAAAACGTTAGCACAGTGGTGTCGCGGCACAGTATGGACGTGGCATAGTTGGGACAAATATAGATGATATCTGACAGTGATTAAAACCACTATCATAGAAACACTTTAAAATAGGTCGAGGTGTTGTGCAATGGATCAATCAGCTGCCGACTTATTGCTGATGTTCAGCTACGCTGTTTGCTGTTGGTTCCTAAATGGGTTCACTATTCGGGAACTTTAACAGTGACTCGCACCATACCTCTATACTAGTTCCCTTAGCTATAATGAGGTTACGTCAGGTTAACAACCGGCGTAAAATCTAACCTGATTTACCAACCGTTTTAACCTGTTAAATCGTAAAATAGAGACAATCTCAAATAGTTAAGTAGAGGCTAAGGATATGATGATTGATATTTTAAAACAAAATTAATCTATTCGGTTATTCTTTAAGGAAATTAATTGCTAATTTTTATAGAAATATATTTCTTCCAAAATGTATAAAATAACAAATAAATTATTGACTTTTATTTGGTCAACTTATCGCAAAATCGAACACAATTAAGAATATGTGAAATAAGTGATATTAAAAGTTGTTTTTGGTATATGAAATCATGAAAAATAACTTTGTATAGTTTAATAATGAAACCTTTCTTTATCAAATAAGAATTAAAATATAATGGATGATACCAAATTCGTTTTTGTTATTCAATTGAATAGTTTGAATAAAAATAAATTTTAATACCCAGAACCAAAAATGAAAAATTGTGTATAAAATTTTAAATTTTTAACATTCTGATATATTTGAAAATAGGTTGCTTTCAATTTTTGACCTTTCTTTGCATCTGGGACAAGTATATAATTAAATTTACTTGTGTAATAACTAATCAATTATTTCAAAAATTCTCCTTAACAAATAAAAATTTGTTATACTGTAAACATTTAGTTATATAACAGTTTTTGGATAGACCGATGCAAACGTGGTGTACACCACACGAACATCTTTCGTCTTTTTTTTAATAGAACGTTTATAAATAAAAATTGTTTATTATTTATGTTTATTGTTAATTACAAAAAAAATCTTCCTTCAAACAAGTGATGGGCTATTTTCACATAATTTTAATAAATTAGGACTAGGAGTACTTATTTAAAGCTGGGGGTGCTGCAGCACACCAACATCATAGCTAGTTGCGCATATATATAGATTCCCCCAGAAAAAAATATTTACAATGAATATACAATATTTTATTTTTAATTTTAAGGTAGTGAAATTTTTTTTTTATCTATATGCCCTCATATAACAACCTTGTGACGCCACTAAAGGTAAGACTTTTACATATTTTTTTAAAGAATTAAATTTGTCTGAAATGAAACGTTTATTTTTATGAATAATTATATAGACTGCAGGTAAGCTATACAAAAATGAAAAAAAATTTTAATGAACGCGTTGATTTTTTAACGAACGCAAACTTGTTTATTTGACAAAAAAAATGAATTTCAGTGTTAAATACACTGATAATTTCAATATTAAATACATAATTACCAAAGTATGTTGCAAAATTTCCAGAAATTTAATACTGTCGAAATTTTTGAGAATTTTCTTCAGAAATTACTTACAATATAAAAGTAAATATCTTTATTTAGAACATATTGTCTATTAAATACTGTAAACAATCATTATGAAGCTAGAAAATATAAGGAATTGTAAATTCTCTTTAAAAATAAAACTTAATTATAAATAACAACATACATTATCTTAATAAACTATTTTCCAATGAACCTAATATTTTCTAAAAACATTTTTCTGCAATTTAAAATTGGTACAACTTTTTTCAAAAACCATAATCGTAGCTAAAATTTAGTACACAATAATGAAGCTAAAAAGCATTCTTTTGGAATGCATTATGATAAAAATCCAATAAACAACTTATATATAGCCAAGTTAAAAAAAAACGGTAGCACAGTGCGGTCGAGNAAAAAAAATTAAAGAAGCATGTAAAATTTTTTATTTGAATTCAATTTTTTAAATTTTCCGAAAAGACTTCCCTATTTTATTTCATACTAAATTAAAGTTTATAAAATGTAATACAATATTTAAAAAAACCATCTCACGATTTTTATACTGCGAGAAAATGGATGTCAAAGAAAAAAAAAATTAATTAAAACAAAAAAAAAATTATTTTTAATTAAACAAATATTTTAACAGGTGTTCAATATTTCAGTGAAATTTTAAATCATACAAATTTTAAATTTACTTATTTTATATTTTAAAATTCATAATAGCTCAATTTGTTATATCAATTTTTTTAATTAAAAATAATATTTTTACTATATAAGACAAATTTAGTACTCAATATTATAAAAAAAAAACTTTGATCAACTTTATTCAATTTTGAATAGTCAAAACTGTAATTACACTTATTCTCAATTTAATGAGTGTTTCCTTAAGAGAACACTTATAATAACAGTCTTTTATAATATAAGTACAAAATTATGAACTGAAAGTAGATCTAAGGATTGATATACTATTTTTAAAACGATCACGAGACGTATAGAACAAATCATAGTACATACAAACTGAATTAGCTAGTGTCAAAGCACCAGGAAAAAAAGATCCAACTGCTAATTTGGTTTTAAATTTAGGAACATAAAATAAAAATTGAGTTCTAGTAAAATGAACCGAGGTAAGAAATCCAACCTAAAATAGTAGTTGAGGGTAATCAATATTAAAATTTATAAGGTCGTAAATGAACATACTTTCTGCTAATTTACATCTGATTTCACATGTATCAGGACCGATGAAGTCCACTACTAAAGTATCCCTGGAAATTGGTAGTTTCATTTTAAAAGTTAGTATTTTTAAAAATATAATTGAACATTCTCAAATTTCGAAATATGGGTTGTGTGATTAGGAGACCAAATAAGAGAACTAAAGAGCAATATAAAGATTTTATGCAACTTTTATTTTTAAATTTTACTATGGTTCTATTTAAAAAAAAGCCAAGCCTTTTTAAATATTTATTAATATTAAAATTAAC
The DNA here is from genome assembly GCF_025091365.1 of Daktulosphaira vitifoliae. NCBI lineage: Eukaryota > Metazoa > Arthropoda > Insecta > Hemiptera > Phylloxeridae > Daktulosphaira > Daktulosphaira vitifoliae. The sequence continues at coordinate 26,449,465 of NW_026099575.1, read as the reverse complement.
ATGAAAAGTAAATGTTAAATCAGAACTAAAATTAATATCCAAGTCTCTAACTGAAGACACTTTTTAATTAAATACTCGAAATATATTAATTATAAATGATTACAAACAAAATATATTATATGCTATTAATGTTTAAAGGGAGAAAATTGAACATACTCCATTCAATAAATCAATTTAGATTAGTTTGTAAAAATTTATAATCATCCAAAGAGCATACTATGATATAAATTTTTGTATCATCAGCAAATATTAAAATCTTAGGTTCATTACCAAAATTAGAAGGAAAATCAATAATAAAACGGTAGCACAGTGGGGTCGTATGGACGTGGCATAGTTGAGACAAGTATAGATGATATCTAACAGTGGTTAAAATAAATGTCATAAAAAATTCTTCGATGCAAATCTGTAGATAGTGTTTAATTTAAAAATATTGGTGGATTATTCCAAAAGCAAAATTAACTCATAATTTTTGTTTAACTCCGACTGCTTTTTGCACATAGAAGATAAAACGTAATATAATAAGTCGAAGATAAGATTTTTTATTTTTATTTTATAGTACATACATAAACATTAATTTGATATATGTTTAAAAGATGCAGTATTTCCGGAACATTTTAAAAAGTTAAGTTGAAAAAGTTAAGTTTTGTAAAAAAGTTGCTATTTTGAATCTTCTCCTATGGGTAGGTAACGTGTCAGAATTTATGTAGTTCCAATTAAAAGTAGTCAAACTTTTTTATATTGTGGCATTAAATTTTCAATGATATTACAAAATTCTGAATATACATTAGTTACAATTTATCGGTATATAGACACAAATTAATACAAGCATTATAATACATCATAATTTACTCTCACAAATAATTAATTCATGAAAATTTTGTTTAACAACATAATTTTTTCACAAATAAAATAAATTTAATAATAATTTTAATAACAAAATAATTATTATACTATTAATAAACAGTATATATTAATATTTTACTAAAAAAACAAAATTATTATTTTTTACTTTGTTTTGAAGATTATTTAAGAATGTTGGTAACACTTGAAAATATGTTTATCTAGTTTTATAAGCAATTGTTGATAAATGATAATGTATGATTGTCCCAAGGTGGATTAATTTTGAATCATATCATATAATGAATTCATTTGATTGTACTTTTAAACATAATTGATATTAGAGATGGAAAGTTTAGTTCATTAGTTCATAGTTCATTCAAGTGAATAGTTCAAATGAACTATTCTTATGTTCACTAATTTTATTGATCATGCTGATATTGTTTGGCAATGAACTATTCATTTTATCACTATTAGTATAGCAGTACACAGTTCAGTTGTAGTTCACTACTTATGGGCAATTAAGTTGTAAACTAACCCTTAATCTGAACATCATAAACTAAGAAAAAATTATTATCAATACTCTCATGGCTCATGTTATTATCACCTAATTCAAGGTAGATATACTGACCAGTAGTCCTAAGTTAAATCAGAAATCTGATCTAATATTTGTACATAGTATAAATTTATTTTATTGTTAAACAATTAAAAACCGTGTAATATTTTAACAATATAATTTATTTGTTATTTAATTGTAAACAGCTATTAACCATTTACAATATTTCGAACAACGAACCACAGAGAATTTTTAAAGAAGTTCGCGAACTATTTCATTTATACATTGCTACCAATTTTTTTCGAACTGTGAACTGTTAAGTTACAGGTACTGAAACAGTTCAGAATAGTTCATCTAAGTGAATAGTTCAAATGAACTATTCGTTCACGAACTTAACATCTCTAATTGATATATTAATATTCACATGATGATGTTCACATGATTAGTTAAAATATTTATTTATAATTTTATTTTTATACTTTTTAGTTTATTTTTAATGACTTTAAATGATAAATACATCCTACATCTTCACTAAGTGTTATTCTAGTTATTTAAAAGTACCTGTTCGTCTAGTAAAAATGGTAAAATATTTAAAACAAGACGAAGCTATTGAAATTGATCAAAAGTTATTTAATAAATATAAATTTAGTGTGGATCAATTAATGGAACTTGCTGGATTAAGTTGTGCAACAGCTGTGTACAAGTGTTTTCCTCCTGATAATTTCAATAAAGTTTTAGTTTTATGTGGACCAGGTAATAATGGTGGCGATGGTTTAGTAGCTGCTAGACATATGAAACTTTTTGGATATCATCCCGAAGTATATTATCCAGTTTGTACTCATAAACCACTCTATCTTAACCTTGTTAATCAGTGTACCATGTCTCAGGTGGCAGTTTCTAATGATTTCCCTTTTAATATTAATCAGTATGATTTATTAGTGGATGCTTTATTTGGGTTTAGTTTTAAGCCTCCAGTACGCCCAAATTTTGTGCCAATCATAGACGCTTTAAAAAATACTAACAAGCCTATTTGTAGTATTGATGTTCCAAGTGGTTGGAGTGTAGAAGGTATACCTGAAGACGGTGGCATAAATCCAGAACTTTTAATATCATTAACTGCACCCAAAGATTGTGCTAAAAGTTTTAAAGGAAAGTATCATTATTTAGGGGGACGTTTTGTTCCTAAAGAACTAGAAGACGAATATCAGCTAAATTTACCATCTTATCCTTGTACTGAATGTTGTGTTAAACTATAAAATTTTAATTAAAACAAATATTTTCACATATGTTTAGAAATTCATAAATTAAGATATGTTACACAATTTTTTGGTAAACTGTTTTATTAGTTTTACTTTCTTATAATTGTAAAAATATATTGAAATTTTTAATAAGTTATATAATAATATTTTGTGATCTAAAAATAGTAAATTAAAATGTTTTTATCATTGCTTTTTAAGATTATAATTTTACTTAAAAATACATCATGTCAAAAGTTTTTTCTTACAACATTTAAAAGAGATACCAAAACCAATACTAATTATTGACTTTTTGCCATATTTTATATCGGTAGGTATATTTTTTGAATTAAAATAATTAAATAGTAAACTATAATGTTTTTTGTTTAAACCAGGTAAAGAAAATTTTTAATGTAAACTTTTGTATGCACAAATTCTAATTATGCAACATATTGCAAATGCCTTGTATAATTATTATCAGGTAATGTGATTACAATTAAATATTCAGGAACCTAACATAAAGAAACTTTATGCATTTATGAAGTTTATTTTAATCCTAATGTATATTAATTAGGATTTTAGTTTTGTGGGTATGGAATGATATTTATACAAAGTAGCTTTAATTTTTAATAATGACATATAGTATTAGTTTATTTAAAAATTATTCATTTTTCAACAAACAAAAACCTGTAAAAAGTAGGTCATGTCTATATTTATTTTATTTTAATAACATTTTTATTGTCTTAAAAATATTATTTTTTGCATAAATTTAGTACTATAAATATGTTAATGATATTTATGAACTAGTTAATTGATGATTATTTTTTTGTTTGGGGTGTCATATATTAGATATAGTAGTACTTAAATACTAGTATATTTTCAAATCTTCAACTGAATTAGGAAATGTTAATAACATATGAATTATTCAATATCTCATATATGATATGTTTTGCTTTAGTACAAGTGTTTGAAACATTTACTAAAAAATTGAAAATTTTTGTTTGGAACTATTATAAATCAAAGAAAATAATTATAAACATATAATGTGACTATTACTTTGTGTATTGTATTACCCAACCCCATATTTTTAAAGTTCAAGTGATTAAATCAACATTCATCAGTGCTAGATAACAGAGCCTTTAGCTCATACAGTATCTTAATATATATCGCTGGTATATTTTTTTAGTTAATTATTTTTTATACAATATCAGTATGCCAATTTGTGATGAGTTTGTAGGAAACATAATATTATTGATAATTAAGTGATCAGCCCAAAAATTATTCAAATTCATAAATATGTGAATTTTGTTCACCAAATATTAATATGAGCATTTAAATAATGTTTTTCAAACACTGCTTAATATCTAGATCCTTAAGTTGAATTTAATGCTACACAAATCCCTTATCTTTTCTAACAAAATAATATAGGTTCTATTGTTATAGAGGATTTTAAGTAAAATTATTATCAAAAAAGTGCAGGTTTTTAGAAATAATTTATTAATAAAAAAATTCAATACAGAAAATTAAAGTTCAAACTCTAATTAAGCATTCAAAATTATACTACATATATTTTCATCAAACTTCAGCTCCTTTAAACATTGTACCTGAAAATCAATTTAATGAAAATAATGTATTTTTCACACATCTAGTAATTTACATCATTGTAACACATACTGTGGCAAACTTTTTAAATTTTGATCTTTATGCTTTAAGTTAAATAAAAGAGTTACAGTAAATGGAATACTACTTCTATTTTTCTCAATATTGCACTAGATATTAATAATTATCATAAAAATCACGGTATCTCTATTAGTATGGTTAAAATTGATGTAAGTTATTTGCCCACAAATTTCGTACAAAAATTGACAATTTATTCAAAGTCATTGGCAATATTATATGTTTAATATATTATAGTTTTTATAATGTTTAAAAGTAGGAAATAATTTTCTTAACAAGTAGGCTCATCCAAAAAAGAAAAATAGAGAAGGTTGAAAAATTATTTAAGAAAAAAAAAATTTTTTTCTTAAGATGAATATTTATGATAAATCAAACACGATTACCAAAAACTTGTGCAGTTACACCGACTATATTAAATTAAAAGAAATTTAAAAATGTTAAACATTACCTCTTTAACATCAGTTTTTAAAAGAGTCTTAGTTACTTCAACTTTATCATTAATAATTTTAAGACCATAATGATGACATTCATTTTTAGTTTCTTCTTCATTATTATGAAGCATTAATTTTTTTAAAAAATTGATGGGTAAATAATTATTTTTACTATTGTAGCTAATAGAAATAGCTTTTAAAATTTGTCTAAAAAAAAAAAAAATTAAAAATATATACTACAATAGCTCAGTGCAAAAATAGTTAAATATAAATTAACGAAAATGATTTAATTGTGTTATTGTATAAACCTATGAATAAAATTTATTATGTCTACAACTGAAAGAAAACATTAATATATAAATCACTAAATTACATAAAAAAGATAATGGAAAAGTATCTAAACTGCTCATCTGAACATCGACAAAAATTCACTTTTTTTTGCACTAAGTCATTAATTTAATTGATATAAAAAGTTTATTTTACTGTCTAAATCCTGGTAATTGTACAGCAATTATACATAGATGTAAAATTGGAAATTGATCAAAAAATTTTGTTATCTTTCCAAAATATCCATTCATAATGTTTAGAGATAACATAACTGCTTTATGAATTAAATTATGTCTGAAAATAATAAAATTATAAAAATAGTATTAGTATTTCAATTAAAAATTTTTTTGAATACTAAAAAAAAAAAAATGATTTAGATTATAAAAAAAATGTGGTAAACAGTCTACATACATTTTTGTAGACTTGAAAGTGACTATTGATCAACATATTTAAAAAAATAGATTTAATAGAAAATTAAAAAGGTTAATATAATAATAATACAATACAGTTAAAACAACTATGATTATAAAAAATAAATAATAGATTACTCTTATAAAAAAAACTTTACTTTTACCAAGAGCAACAAAAAATTTGTTTTATTATAAAAAATATTTTCAAACATAATCAAATTTTTGCTTTTTATCGTATATGTTTGAAAAAATATTTTCTTTGAAATAGATAATTTTATAAACATTAAGATTTATGTATATACAAATAAATGATCAAACTGAAGCACAAATTTACTTTACTATTTATAGATGTAAATTCAAAATTGCACAAAAACTGCATTAATTAAAAATAAAGAAATTTAGAGAGGGTAAAGTTAAAAATAATAGGCCTTCCAAAAATTTTGTTGACATTCTGTCTATGTAACCATCAAATAAAATTAAAATTTTTTAATTAGGACATAAATTTATTATAAAATTTGAAAATATGAATAGTTCAATATCATATGAGATTAAAATATACATGAACTTTTTTTAAATTATGTATTTTGTACTTGAAATTTTTTGCTTAAGCCAACAATATGTATAAATAAAAATATTGTAATAAATATTATCATACTTTTTTGTGATAAATGGCAAAACTTGTTGTAAGATGTGATAATTTCCTAAATTTGCAACTACTAATAGAGAAACCATTTCAGAACACAGATTATCAACACTTGATTCCTTGTTGTCATTTACTAGTATTTTCAGTATTTTCAAAATACATTCATCAAAGTTTTTTTTATTTAAAAACGGATCAAAATGGTTTAAATCATATTTATAACATCTGAATAAAAAATTACTTTAGAATATTGTAATTTAGCTTCTTTCACACAATGTCACTATTATTCTATAAAATTAACAATATAAAATGTGTGTTGTTATACAAATTAGTTTAAGAAAATATTTAAATTGGTAGTGGTGGTTATAGCTGTTAAATTACCTGGATGCGTAGTTCCATAAAATGTTGCACCATTTTGAAATACTACCAAAGTGGTATGATTGTAGTGGCATCATGTGGAAGAGGCTTAAAGTAGTAAAATACAAATTTTATTAATTACCTATAAGCAGAATATGCATAAAATCGTACAATAGGAGGTAAGATTATTAACCATTCAATATCAGATACTTGTTGAATTGTAGCATCTTGTCGAACGCTCTGTAGTCTATCATTAATGAAGTCATAAATTTGTATAAATGAAACATCATTTTGTGGAAGTATTCTAATAAAAGTAAATTATTACATTTCAAATAACTAATTAAATCAATTTTATAAAATGAATATTAATTAAACAACATATACTCTTTTATTAAATAGGTAATGGTGTCAATCAAAATTTGTGGTGGTCTTAAAAGAGAAGGTTTATTCATAGAAATACCAGCTGCTGATCGACAAAAACTTTTAACCATTTTTTTCTTATCACAATTATTGGTTGATGTACATTCTAACCGGTGAACAAGATTCTGTTTCTGTCGACTTTAAAATAAAAATACTTTAGAGAAAAATAGGGTTTACTCGATCACGTTATTCTTAATTACATGTTTATTTCTTCAATAGGGCACATTTGCATACAAGTTGCTTTGGTTGATTTCATTATTATAGTATTAATATATCAAAAAAATTCAATAAATAAAATCCTTTCAATGTTTGGCTAGAGTTCAGGTCATTCCCTCGTCATTGCAAAGAAAAGTAACTAACTTAGTAATAATTTATCATGTAATTTTTTACTAGTTTCTTATCAGACTACGTTATCTTTTTATCGTTCGTTAATTAGACGTCTAACTTAAAAAAATGGTCTAACTTATTATTTCTCAATAAATGTTTTATTTTCAGTAGAATTTCAATTTCATTTATGCCATTGCAAAAAATAATTTGTCTTGAGTGCTTTAATCATAAAATACTTTCTACAATTAGTAATCCTGATTTTAAAATATTTGTTTCTAAAATTATTATGATTTTACCTAATAATTTAGTAAAATATTTGTTTGAAAATTTTTTAAGGCGTATGTTGTTATAATTTTTAAGCAATTTATGAGTTGATTTGGACACTACCAGTGGAAAATACAGAAGACTAATAAGACGAAGTTGGTCCTAAGTCGTGTTATCCTACAGTGTAGGAAAAAATCACCAAAAAAATATTATTATGATAATAAAAGCTTAACATTGTTTTTTATATTCTTAATGAAATAATATCTTATTGAAATTTTAAAGTATAGGTATGAATTCAAGAAGTTTATAGGGTTCGACCTCTCCCCCTTTTCTGAAATAAAATTCTGTCTACGTCTCTGGTAATTTAAACTTCTACAGTAGTAATGAAGTATTAGTAATTAAGTAACTATCGAAATTATTCTTATTTTACTATATCATAACAAAATATAATTATTAAAAATAAAACAACGTATTAGTATTTTATATTATATATTTACTATAAAATTCTACATTTTTATAATAAACTAACTTAAGTTGACAGTTAGAAAATTAATTTATTAATTTATTAGAATTGATTTATATATTATGTATTTTAAGTTGTGTATTAAAAAATCGAAGTCTTTATAATCACGATTTAATTGTAGATAAGATTGATTCAACTCTAATCAATATATTCAATGAAAATAACTATTGAGCATATTTTGTTATTTCAAATAAGTATACTTCAATTGAGATAAAACAATTGTGACAAAAGATCAATTTTTGGAAAATTTAACAAATAATTAAAGAAATATTATAATTATAAGTGGCGGCTTCATTGACTTTGTCAGCAGGCGTTAGCACAATCAGAATAAAATTTTTAAGTTTGCCAATTAAATTTTCCTCTTATCCCGAAAATAATTTTATGTAACAATAAATGGATATAATTTTGGAAGAAAACTAAGCTTCCAAAGCTCTCACTAGTTGCATCTATTGACAATAAGTTTCATCGTATAGAAAATAATTGTATTAATTTTGATTATTTGTTAATTTTGTTGAAAAAGTTTTAACTTTGATCATTAAAATAAAATTTTATTATAAGAATTGTGCGCCTAGACGTTAAATCTTTGTCTAAACTATGACTATTATAGTAATAATGATTAAGACGAAAATGATATAAATCCCAAGTTATCTATTGAAGAAATAATTAAGCAAAACATTTAATTTTTTAACTTTTAAAACTTATACTTTTGTTTATAACAAGAATATGTTGAATTTTTTATATTTATAACAAAATATATAAACAAATAAAATGTTAAAATAAAAATTGGTTAAGTTATCAATGAATTTGTTAATTTTGAGTTGAGTAAAATGTCATTTTGAGAAATTAAAAAGACCTACCAAGATTTCATCGGTAGCCTATACCTATACTCTCTTCTTTTGTTAATTTTTTTTTTTAATTATGTTTATTATTATTGAAACGTATAATTAAGATAGGTAAAACATGTAGCATTCTCAAAATTTCATTCTAGTTGTGCTTATGTGTTTCAGTAACATATGTTGGTTTCATTTATGTATTCGATCCTTTATTGACAGTTTAGATTTGTCTGACCGTGACTTCTATTTTATTGTACGTCAGGAACGTCAGTATTAAAAAAAACATTTATTGTTGACGTTAGATTTTTAAAAAAATCCTTCGACCGTGTAGAGATGCCGCGGTTTCAGCAGTCGTTACGTCACGGTTCTTTGGGTTAGCGAAGGCGGTTTGGGCTGTAACAAACAGCAGCATAGATAGCTACACTACAATTCACAATAGTATTTTATTATACTTCCGAAATGCTGACACATGCGCGCTCACGTTTGTTCGCCAACGACATCAACAACATTAAACAACAACCGGTTCATAATGCAACGAATAAGTACGTTTTATATTTTAGTGTGGGTATTGGGTCACTATTCGTGTTTGCCATCACTACCGAGACTATGAAAAACATAATGATCAATATTCTCGCCTAATTATTTCTATTATTGTTTAAGTATTAGAACTTGAAACAATATTCGTCTGTAACGCTTGTTAGTGTACTTTCCGTTCTTCCATTAAAATTCTACTATATAACGGTTTTCTAATTACTATTACTATCTCATTAATTTATCGTTTGTGACCTTAGATAAGAGCTATTCGATAACTAATTGTGCGAATACGTACTGGTGATTTAACTTATACCCACAAACGACTGTATGTTCATGTTAGTTGTTGCGGTCAGACAATAATCAAATAAGTAACTACTGCGATGGGCGAACAACATCAGGAACTGTTTTCGGCGATTGATATGCCCAACACATATCTCGGCTTAGACTTAAGTACCCAGCAGGTAGGGGATTGATAACAATTATTGGTTGGGAAAATGGTTTGCTTGAATCTTATTTTACTGTTAAAAATCTCTATTATTTATTTTAATTTCATAATTTAAAAAATTTCCAATTTAAAGTATTAAAAATAAAAATCATTTAACCATACATCCATTGTCCCTAAGATTGAATAGTAGCATTTTGAATTTTTAATTAAACAATTACCTTTTATAATTTGAATACTTAAAATATTACAATTATAATCAAAAATTATTATACGTATGATTTTATAGTAATTAAGTATAGGTTTAATTTATCATACTTCACTTTGTATCTTTGTTAATATTTAAAATATTCTATAACATACCTAAATATTGTGCTATTTATTCAATTGATTTTATTTAGAGCTAAGAACGTGTCACAAATTTAAAATTAAATGTGTCATTACTTTTAGTCAAATTAAATTGTCTTCATTGTCCCAATTTTCAAAATAATTACGTATTTTTATACAAAAATAATTTAAAAGAGAGGGAAATTAAATAATAACCACCCCTAAAAATTTTGTTGAAATTACGCTCATTATTGTCTTGTTAAATTGTATAGTTTTGCTTAAGTTTGTATATTAAATTTTAAATGAAAAATGTATCATAAAAACTTTTATAAAACTATAAGTTGCTGACTCTCTCTCTCTCTTTTTTTTTTTGTAATTACATATTTGTTTCGTTATTTTTACTTAGTATTCTCTAATATTACGGTTACAGTATTCTTATTACGACATAAATACACCATTTATTTATTGAAAAATGGATGTTTAGATTTAATTGCATTATTTCTATACAATTAACGCATTTATAGTATGGTAGATTTAATTTCATATCGATCGATGCGACTTAGTTTTTGTAAAACAAATAATAAAAGTAGTGTGGCATGACACAATACTTTTAATTTTATACACTTGTATGTAACATTTTTCAAAAAGGATTTAGTCATGTTTTTTTGTTCATTACTTACTACTACTAGCGCTAAAGTTATACACTGTTTAATAAACAGTGTCATTGGTACAGCCGAGGAAAGGGGATCATGCTATTCCTATTGACAACAATAATCATTTCTAAAATGAAATGATGAGCAAAAAAAAGGTTTAAAATATAAAATTTTGTAGATTTTTTACTAGGACCCCTTTATTAAAAAAATCTGAAAACGCTACTGTACAGTGTTATTGGTAATTATTAAGTATAATACGACTAATAGAGAGACTAGCCCTTTTAGTCCTTTTAGCGTATTCTATTAAATATAAATATTATAATAACCATTATAATAATTCACATGTGTTTTAAACATAATTTTATCCAATTATTGATTATTAAAAAATTTCGTTTACAATATAATATATTAAAAGTGTACGTTTTTTGATACGTTAAAAAATACATTTTGATCATCAAAATAATTATTCATTTTTATTATTAATATAATTTTTAATAAAGTAAATAATGAAACATATTTAAACATAACATTCATTTACTTTTAAATTTAAAAATAATTATCACTCAATATGTAATTCTGTTTTTTAAACAGTAGTTGTTATTTATGCTGTTAGTTTTTTAAATTCTACATTAATAATTAATAAGTGCGGTTTACATATTAACGGTTCTCAGTGGTTATTATTTGTTACTGATCTATAAAATAAGAGCAGTATTTTGCTGTTGACTTTTTATGATTTGTATTTGACGTATTCATAAATACTGTTAGCGTCTAACTTTATTCTAACCGAGAATATTTGGTAAAATTTGTGTACAGATAGCAAAATGATTTTAAGCTCATATTAAATGAATAGTAAAAAAAATATTTCAAAAATCAATTTATTCTTTATGTTTAAACTAATAATAATTGATTTTATGAAATAATTACAATTTAACTATGACAATACTTCAATACGTACTAAATACAATCAAGCCAATGTTATTATTATTATTTTATTAAATTATCTACTGATTAATTTAAAAATACTTTTTATACATAACTTGTATATATTTATGTAATTAAATCAATAAATATACCTAATATTTTTTTAATTAACCAATGTAATAATACTGTTAACAAGCAAAACCCTTTAGTTTTTTTCCCATAATATGCTTTTCTAATTATCTTTTTAATGGATAATATTTGTTTATGTGATTAGTCTGATCTCTGATAATTATTATTCTTGTCTATATTGTTGGGTCAATCCCATAAAGTACTAAAAAAATTGCAATTCATTAAAAATTTAATTTAGCTAGATTTGGTTTTAATAAACGTTTTTTCTGACGACTGCATTAAAATAATTATATTATTATACCAGTTAGTTTTACTTTATACTGCCCAAAAAATATTTTTTTTGTAATTTAGCTTTTTCTTTACAAATCAGCATATAACTAGATTTTTTTGGACATAAGTTCATTTGTAATTAAACAAGAAATTAATTAAATTATCTAATTTAAAGTAAACAATACTTGGGTAGAAACTATAAAATTTCAGTAACGAACTAAAAATTATTAAGTTTTTACGAAATTTTCTTACATATATTCAATTTGTATATGTAGATACATTTAAATGGTAGCAAAAAAATTAAAAGAAGAGTTAGACAAAAAAATAATTAGATGATTATAATAGCATTCAAAAAATTCCCAAATTATAAATTTCCTATTAAGCTACTATAATAACGTAAATTAGGTTAATATATCTTAAGATATTTTGATCAATTACGTATCCACGGGAGGGTTTTGGGGTCCAAACTCCCTTTCAGCGGTAGTGGAAGGTTGAATATCCCCTTGTATTATACGTTCTAAAGTTATATGGACCATCCCTTCCATTAAAAATTTTTAAATACGACTGATTCTGGTTAATTTTAATACATTTTAGTAAGGGACTTGAGTCGTTTATTTCAAATTATATTTGTATAATGTATTGAAGTAAACAATTTAATGGGTTACTTTGATTTTTCTAAAATGTGATATACGATACATTATATTAATATAAACTTATTTATAAAGAACTATATTCATCATAATTTTTTTTTAAAGCTTAAAGGAGTAATTGTCGATGAAAATTTGAACAAACTATTTGAAGCTTCTGTTCATTTTGATTTGGAACTTCAAGAATTTCATACTCATGGAGGTGTTCTTAGAGATAAAGAAAATCCCAGGGAAGTGACTGCTCCTACAGTTATGTGGGTCAAAGCTTTGGACGTACTCCTTGATAAACTGCAAGTATGTGGAGCAGATCTCAATACAGTTGCCGCCATTTCAGGATCGGGACAGGTAAATTATTTTATTTTTAATTAAAAATCGATTGACCAAGACTTATTTATTAACAATTAACTGATCAAGTAAATAACACGAAGGAATCTATTGAGTTCGACAATATTTTGTGTAGCAACACGGTACAGTTTACTGGACAAATGGTTCTCACAAAACTTTAAAATCTTTAGATCCATCTGGATTTTTACATACTCAATTAGCATCATGTTTTTCAATAGTGAATTCACCTGTATGGATGGACTCAAGCACCACAAAACAATGTAAAAAACTTGAAAAATCTGTGGGAGGAGCACAAGTAAATTTAATTTTAATGGCTTTTATCAGTGGCGTATTTAGAAATCTATAACAGTGAGAGGAAGATACGCAAATAAAATTTTCAATTAACAAGTTACCATAAAATGTTGTTACTTATTTTGAACTGATTGTGATTAAAATGAAAAAAGTTCAACAAACATTTTTATATTAGCAAAACATTGTTAATGGGTTGTCACGTGCCATTGATATTCTAAATTCTCCACTGGCTTTCATTTCATATTGAATCAATAAAAGTTGAACTAATTAAATTTTTTTAAAGGAATTAGCTGAACTAACTGGGTCAAAAGCTTATGAAAGGTTTTCAGGACCACAAATTGCTAAAATAGCTGAAAATCGACCAGGAGCTTATCAAAACACAGAGGTAATTATATACAGAGTTACTGAAAAGTTTTAAAAATATTCTGAAAATACTCCGAGCTTCAAACATATGTTAAAAAAAAGGCTTATGTTATGTACTATAAGTTAAAAAAAAATTGTTCTGACGACTTATCTTCTATGTAAATAGCGCCTGAATATAAACATAAAATATTATTTTGATGCAAAATATCTTTTTTTCGTGTTGTTATAATTTTTTTTTATTAACTTGTCTATATTTTATATCAAACGATCTTATAGATGGGTGGGGTCAAGTACCCCTTTTTTACAAAAAGATCTAAGTGTTAGTGTGAAATATTTTGCAGCTTTAATGTTAATTCAATAAGTATATTTAAAAGAAGGAGCTGTATTAAGTTGTTGTATACAAGATAATTCTTTTAATATTAGCCACTCGATTTCCCATAAAATAATAATTATGATAAGATAAATTTTTTTTTTAGGTCATTCTATATACCTTAAAAGTGTGTCTACTTTATTATTTTAAATTAAAACATTTATAATTAACTAACTTTTAAATAAAAAATGATACAATCAAAAAATTGACTGGTTGATGACAAATTTTGACACATTATTTCAAGTTATAACTACTTTAAAATATATAAAGTGGAAGTGAAGTGTGTGTTATTTTATTTTTATCATTACGCATTACTCTGCTGTGTTCTTCTTCCACTCTATATTTAAAAATGTTAATAACATCCGAAATAATGGGTTTAAAGTTGTCATTTTTTTAATTATATCATTTTTTATTTTATAAGCTAATTAAATAGGTATGTTGCCATTTAAAATAATACAGGGATTACTTAAAAAAAAAACTTTATTATTACTAAATGGAGATATTTATAAAATTAAGAAACACTATAAAGAATTTTCTAAATATAATTATTATTTTAAGAGAATTTGAGTGGCTATTATTAAAAAAATTACTATGTATATAACAACTTTTTATAATTTATCCTTAAAAATTATTATATTAGATTATTAAATATCAATTTCATACTAAATGTAATTACTTTAATAGTATTTATTTATGTATTATACTTATTGTCCAACCTCAAGTAGTTGGAATTAAAGCAAGGAAAAAGAAGAAGATTATACTTATAAACCATCAAATTTAATTTGTTTGAAATGAGAAAATAAGAGTTCTTTTTGCCTGCAGAATAATTCTTTTTAAAAATTAAATTCTACAGATTTACATCAAAGCGTCTTTTATGATTGTGATTTTAATTGCTATTTTTTTGTTTTGCTAATGTTATCTTTTGAAAAAACTATTAATTTTGTTTTATTAATTTAGAGAATATCACTGGTGAGCAGTTTTGCATGTTCTCTATTTCTTGGTGCTTATGCCCCTATTGATTGGTCTGATGGATCAGGAATGAATTTAATGGATATAAAGACCAAAAAGTGGTCTGAAAAATGTTTGGAAGTAAGTTATTAGAAACGTTATTTCAATTTTTTTGTTTGCAAAAATAATACAGATGTATCTGTATTTATAGTGGGTGGTGGGGTGATAGTAATGGAGAGAGACCTTAAGTTCAAAAATGGTATTTCGGGTCCGTAAATGATTATTCTACCTACCACAAATAATGCTCTTATCTAACATTATTTGTAAGATTTTTTTGTAATTTACTTTATTATATAATTTAGGCTTGTGCATCAGATCTTGAATCAAGATTAGGATCAACAATTCCTTCTGGTACTGAGTTAGGCCAAATTAGTAATTATTATGTAGAAAGGTTTGGATTCAATTCCAAATGTAGAGTAGTATCCTTTACTGGAGACAATCCTGCTTCTTTGGTTGGTCTTTGTCTAAGAAAAAATGATGTAGCCATAAGTATGGGAACCAGTGATACCTTGTTTTTATCATTAAGTGAACCAAAAAATTTAACTGAAGGACATGTGTTAGCTAGTCCGATTAATAATGATGCTTATATGGTTTTACTATGGTAAGTTATTTTTTTATAAATTTATAGTTGTTGAAACAGAGTTAATCCTAGAAATATTAAGTCATATTCTTGTTATTATCATAACTATAAAAAATTAAGTAAATAAAGATATTAAATATTTATTTTTAAGTTTTAAAAATGGATCACTTACTCGTGAAAGAATACGGAATCATTATGCTAATGGGTCATGGGATGAGTTCAATACTTTATTGGAAAGAACACCAAAAGGAAATTTTGGCTACATAGGTTTATATTTCGATGAACAAGAAATATTACCTTGGGTTCAAGGTGATTATAAATTTGATAAAAATGGTGTTCAAATGGAGAAATTTCCTAGTCGTGAAATTGAAATCAAAGCACTTGTAGAAGGTCAATTCATAGCTAAGAGAGCACACGCTGAACAATTAGGATTCATAATTGGTTTGGATATATTTATTTACTAATAATTCATAACTTATCAATTATACAAAATCAAAAAATAAATTAATAATATTTGAATATTTTGATTTTAATTTTAAATTATGTAGGCCCTGAAACGAGGATTATAGTTACAGGAGGTGCTTCTGCTAATAGTACTTTGCTTCAAATTCTATCTGATGTATTTAATGCTCCTGTTTATACACAGGTTTTATTCATTTAAAATATTAATTTGAACCCATTATAAAAATGTTTTATGTTTAGGAAGGAGCTAATTCTGCTGTTCTGGGTGCTGCTTATCAGGCTAAACATGGTATAATGCGTAATCAAAATAGTGGGGGTGACTTTTTCCATTCTGTTGTTAACACTGTTAAACCAGCAAAATTAGCATGTTCACCACACAAAGATGCATATGAAGTATGTATCAAAATAAAGTGTTCAAAATTAAAAATGGTATATTTAAAATGTTTTTTTATTTGGTTTTGTTTACAGACATACACACCAATGGTTGTACAATATAATAATATTATGAAACAAATATTATCAAATGGTACAAAATAATTTGTTGTGATTAAAATATTTTTATTTGTTACCAATTATTTTAATGTTATTGTTAATGAAATTTATATTATTTTATTGTAATTTTAAATAAAAAATCTAGTGATAAACACCTTATGAATGTATAGAACTAAATAATTACAACTTTTAAACTACTTCTTACGACCACCACGTTCTTTAAGTTGTAAGTGTATAGTTGATCCTGGTCCAATATTGTAGTAGGCTAGTGTATTAGAATCTTTAAAAAACAATCCCTAAAAATATATTAAGTATGTTGTAATTATATATAGTATCACATTTTGAATTTAAAATGATAAAATTTGACTTACATCACATTGTAATTTTTGTTTACCAGGAGGCATTCCAGTTAAATCATGAATTTTAGATTTAATTACTGAAATTGTTTCTTGTAGTGGTAATGTTATGTTTAATAGCTGTCCATTTAATTTCCATTCTGGTTTATCAGTAAGTACTGGGGTAGTTACATTGAACATAACAGGGCCCTAAAAATGTTGACAATATTTATTAATAATTAAGCATATAAAATATTTCTTGTTTAGGTATTTTACATTGAATTTCATCATGAACTGTAATTCAGGTTCTAAAGATTCTTCTGTTTTCTGTTTTTTCATGAGAGGTTCATCTTCCATCATTTCTAAACCATGTTTCATGCCAAGCTAAAATTAGTAAACAAATAAATGAAAAATGTGATTTATACTGTTCTTATGTTTTACATACAGTAGGTAATGGTGGTTGTTGTTGCATCATTCCACGGGCAGCCCCCAAAAATGGATTTGGTGGCATTTGTTGTTGCATTACTGAATAAGGCTGAGCTTGGGGAACTAAAATAATAATTATTTATCTATTATGTTTAATCAAATTGTAACTTACCCATCATTTGTTGCGGTTGTTGAACAAGCATCATAGGTTGTGCTTGCATCATACTTGGTTGATGTGGTTGCATCATAGAATTTTGCATTGAGTTAGCCATAGACATTTGAATAGAAACTGCTTGAGAAGTTGGTGGATGTGAAATAGTTACTGTGCCTTGGACAGGTTTAGGGCCAATCTTTTCTTTTTCATCATCATGAATTAATCCTTTAACTTTATGTATTTGATGTATTTGATCTTCTAAAGTTATGTTAGCCCTAGCAGCTCTCGTTGCAGCTTCAACACTAGATGTATGACCATCCCATGTTGCCTATACCGATAAACATTAATAATTTTTTATTTTTAAATTAAAGAAAAAAGTAATACTTTATCATCTTTACGAGTTTCTTCTTCTCCAATTTTTTTACCGATAGCAGTTTCTTCTACACCAACACCAAAAATATCAGTACGGCGTTCAGCCAACTGTTTTAAACTTTCTTCAATAGCAGTACCTAATTACAAAATGATAAAAATAAGTAATTTTTATAATATTAAGTTTAAACATTTTAATATTGTATCTAAATTATAAAATTTACCAGGTGCATAAACAGATTCTTGATTCATTTTGTCACTAATATGTTTATCTCTCTGTTCAACCCACCGAGGATCTAATAATCCAATTCTCATATGTTCTTGTACTTTACTAGCAGGTATTTTTTCACCAGTAATAGGAGATATTAAATATTCTTCTGGAGGTGCTTTCACTGGTGCTCTAACAACTTGAAATTAAAAATTATAATTGTTATTAAAATAAAAATTTCAATATGTAATAATAAAACACATATTATTATAACTTTTAAATGAGTACTTACTTTGTTTAGGATTGTACCCCTTCTTAACAATAACTTTTTCAGGTACAGGCGGTTGAGTCAATTGATTGGAACGTCCATCTTCCTTAGATACACCAGGAGGTAAAGTACTTTCTTCATCACTAGATGATTCATCCATATCTTGTATCTAGTGGAATAATTAATGAATTAAGTAGTGTTAAAAAATATGTCTATCTATGGGAAATAATCAAGTGCTGCAAATAAATAATAAAAGTTACCAGTTAAGAGATTTTATTTTTAGCACCATACCAAAATAAAAACATTCAGTGAATTTTTAAATAAAATTTATCATAAGATGAACCAAATCACAAAGTCGGCTAATATTAATTGTACAAAATAATAGAATAGCAAATTAAATTTGTTATTTGAATGTTTACTTTTATAAGTATAGGTAAATCATTAAAATTATCAGTACCATAGATTGATATTTTTCTTTTTTATTAAGAAAAGAAATAGGAAAAAGATCCAACTACTTTTATTGCTAATTTAAGTGTGTTTTTCACTTGACATGTATTTATTTTTATCTATAAAAAGGGTTACCCATTGAACTATAAATATATTCCAATTTAAATTTGTACATAATTAAAAATAATTCAAGGATATATAAAAGTGTATTGAATATAACAAGCTTTGGTAAAGTATTTTAACTAATAACTCAAAAATTTAAAGCTAATTGGACAACCATAGTTCAGAATCAATACATTTTCAAACCAAAGTATAGTGTGTGGCTAAAGAAATAACATCATACATCAATTTTTGAGAAATTTCAATAGAGACAATATAGATTAATTAATAATGTGATTATTAATTTTTTTTTATATATTTTACTTGATTATTATCTCTGCTAGGTTTCTCTTCACCGGGTACTCGGAGTTCACTTTCTGGTGCATAAGCTCTACTTCCTATTCGATTTTCCATTTCATCGTCACTATCAACTTGCATGTTATCTTCAGCATCACTTAATTCAATTCCTGTTTCACCATTGTCTACACGTTCTTGCATTAAGGTCCGTACTCCCACTTGATCTGGAGTAGTTGGTGGAGGAAAGTTTCCAATTTCACCATATTGAAAGTCAACAGTTTCGACAACAACAAAATCATGCCAATCAATTTGAGCATATGCCACTAAAAACAAACTAATTACTAAATTGAACATTATTAAGTATTCATTTACTTACATCTTTCTTTTTCAATTAACTGTTCTTCTTTTCTACGTAGAGCATCTTGATGTTTTTGCCATTCAGAGCGGTATTTAACATTATTTAAAATTTTCTGTCTGTCTTCACTTTCATCTTTTAATTTTTTCATTAAATCTTTAGGAGGCATCAAAATTTTAGTATACTGTTCTAGAAGTTTAGTAAAATATTGGAAAAGTGAATGTTGAGGACGTAAAAAATCAAACTGGAAGTTTCGCTGTTCTCTAGCCATTAGATTTGTAAGAAATTGTCTGCCATTACGAGCAACAAACAATGCTGTGAGTTTAACTATATCTCTAAAATAATTTATTAAATTAAAAGTATATAACATTTAATAAAATAGGTTTAAATACAAATCAAGTGCTGATATTGATGGAGGATCTGCAATAAATTCAAATTCTTCTGGTGGATCTTTTGGTATAAATACTGCTTCTTGAACTTGCTTTAGAATTTCTTGTTGTTTTAATTGGGTAGCTGTTGACACACTTTTAGTTTCTTTTGGAGGTAATGTGGGTTCTTGTGCTAAAAAATTTAACAACATAACTATTATATTCAGTATGATTTTTAAAATGTAGTATATTACCGGCTTTTTCTTTGAGGTCTTTAACTTTATGCAAATAATAAGCATGATATGGATCTCCTTGAGTGAGGAAGTTAAATTTAGGATTTCCCAATTCATTTTGTCTAATACGTGATTCAAATTCAGGTCCATTTCTGGCTACAAAACTAGCAGTTTTATCGACAATATCTAAATTTAATATTAAGGAACCAGTTTCATAGAAAATAGTACTCTCAAATAAAATGAACAAAATATATATAATCATAAAATTACATTTAGTAATACTGAAATGTGTTTTAGAACTAAACTATTTGTGTAGGTCTGATGTTTTCGAAATGTATACTAAGTTTCTTACTAAAATTAATGTGGCTTTTGAAGTTAAGTATTTTTTTTAATTACCTATTTTAAGCTTTATACTTTAAATAATTTAATAAAAATTTTAACCAAAAACGGAAAATTAAAACATGATATTACAATTTATTGTGTTTCACGTCAAGAAAAAAATACAAATAAATTGAATTAGTACTCAAATTATAAAAAATAAATAAGATATTATTATTAATTAAATATTTTATAAAGGATACTTCTTACTTCTGGAGGCGGATAAATAATGCCAATAGTAGGCACTTCATCAACTCCTTCCGGCATATTTAGGACTAGCTAATAATTATTTTAAAATATTCCTATATATTATTTACTTAATGTTTTCACTGTGATCTATGATTTATAATCTAAATTCATTCTTCAACTTGTCAAATAAAAAATTTCTTGTAACTGATAATTCGGCTACTAAAATAAACAATAATTTTTTAACTTTTATATTTTTTTAGGTTATAAATATTGAGTACCAAGATAATATTAAAGTAGTTACCTGGTTTATACCACTAGGAACTTGTTATATCATCCTCAGTATTATAATTTATAAAATTGTTATCATATTCTCAAAAATTTTATTTATAAAATCTTGAAGTCTTTGTTATACTTCAAGATTGCTTATGTTAAATTATTATCGAGTGACTATTTCAATGAATAAATAAACACTCAACAGAAAACTAAATCATTTTAATGTTATTTTGAGTACTTGAAATTAGTTTTTTATATTTGTGTGAACTCTATCAAGCTACGTCAGAACAGTGTTTTTAGACTTTCAGTTTCAAGAGTACAATACGTAAGGACTGTTTGTATTATTTAGACATTTTTTTTTCAATATTTTTAGTTTATGTTTTTCAAATTATTTTAGCAAACTTAATCTTTGTTTAGACTATGAAGTACTACAGTAAGTAAATGGTTGAGGTCAGATAATATATACGAATTTGAATAATTAGTTTTATTCACCCTAAAATTTTTATTTTAAAGTAAGATTCATTTAGTAATACTTGAATTTTACTTTTTTCAAAGCGTTGTGTTTCAATATTCTTTGAAAACTCTTAAATGCAATTATCTACTTTCTTTTAATTTTTTTTTGTGAATATTTAAAAAAATATATTATCCATCTAAAATATTAGTGTATTTTTTATTAAATTTATTTTGATCTTTCTTTATAGTAAAATTCTAAATATCTACTTGATACTATAATAGATTTTGTATAATAAATGAATTATTGTTTATTGTTTAGACTAAGAAGAATTTTTTTTTATTTTATGTCAAGATTTTAAAATTTTTTTGGTAAAAAACATTATTAACAGAATAATGTTATGTTTGTTATTATAATTTGGATTCTAGATTATACAATTTAGCTACAAAATATTATAAATATATATAGTGTTCAATCATGTTTTGACAAATCCTATAACTTTTGATTAATTGAATATTTTTTGTTACTTTCTGTTATAAAAAATTGTTAGACCTTAGGACTATTAGAGTATAGAAAGTAAATATTTTTATTTTATTTAAACAAAATAAAATTTCTAAAAAATCACCAGAAATGTTAAAAAAAAATTAAAAATGGCCAGTTAATAGAGTAGATTATAATATAGTATTAGGTATTATTAATGGTATCAAACATTGGCTTATGCTCATTAGAAAAAGATACATATCATGTATTGGTTATAGATATGGAATTTTATTCATGAAAATAATTGCTGTTTGAATGATGAGTGCTTATAATTGAAGTAAAAAATATAACTATATTACTGTCGTATTATCAATTTAATTACTTATCATATAATTTTATACAATAATTGTATCTGTATCTGTATAAATAAAATATTCCATTTTTTAATTCAACTTACAAAATTATTTAGTATAGTGTAATTTATTAAATACAACATTTAAAATTTTTTTTAATTTTTAGTCAATATTTAAACATCTTTTCATGGCTGTTTTTTCAGAGCATCTCAAAATGGGATCATTTTTGTTATCTTCTTCATTTGACGCTGATGTAGAAAAAGCAACTAGTGGCACCAGTACAACAGATGACTGGGCTCTAATAATGGAAATATGTGATAAAGTAGGTGGATCATCTGTTAATTCAAAAGATTGCTTTAAATCAATAATTAAACGACTGAATAATCAAGATCCACATGTAGTTCTTCAAGCTATTACTTTGTTAGATGCTTGTGTGAATAACTGTGGTAAAAATTTTTTACTTGAAGTGGCTTCTAGAAACTTTGAACAAGAGTTTCGGAAGTTATTAGCTAAAAATTTACAACAAAAAGTGGCTGATAGATTAAAGGCAATCCTTAAAAAATGGGCTGAAAATGAGTTTAAAAATGATCCTCAATTAAATCTTATTCCTTCACTGTACAGCAAATTAAAACAAGAAGGTATAGACTTTTCAGTTATTTCAGATAATAATAATTCTAACTCTTCAAAGTCTAAAGATTTAGTAACTTTACAAGAAGTTGATGATATTGCTAAAGCAATTGAACTTAGTCTTCGTGAAACAGAACATTCTACACAGAAAAAACCTGCTAGTGATAATATTGAACGACGAGCAAATTTGAAAAAAGTTAAAGCTTTATATGATTTTGAAGCTGCTGAAGACAATGAATTATCATTCTCATCAGATGATATTATATATGTTGTTGACTCATCGGATCCTAATTGGTGGAAAGGATTTACAGATAAACACTCTGAAGGGCTGTTTCCTGCAAATTTTGTAACCACAGATTTATCAATATCTAAAGAAGTTGTTGAAAAATCTAACACAAGGAAGTCTAAAGTTAAACATTCTGCTGAAGATTACAAATCAGTAGAAATAGATGAAAGTAAAATTGATCGTTTATTTCAATTATTACGTGAAGCAAATCCTGAAGATGACAGTACAGACACAGAAGAAATGTCTATTTTAGAAGCACAAGTAAATGCTATGTCACCAATGATAGAAGCACAGTTGGAACAATTAGATAAAAAACATTCCCAGCTTACTCAACTATGTACTGAGCTTTTGGAAGCTGTTAAATTATACAATATTTTTATGAAAGAACCACCAGCAAATTATGGGCCTAAACATCAAGAAAACCATATCCCAAATCCAATGTCACCACAGCATATGATTCCACCAGCCCATATGCAAATGTATAATGGAATGATAGCAAATTATCCACAAATGCCTGTTGAACACTTTATATCTGGTTCTCAATATCCTATCAATCCAGGACATATTATTCCTGGTCATAATATTGGACCTTCAATGCATGATCAACCACAATACCAAATGTCACAAAATTTATCCAATTATAATCAAATGTATGTACCTTCAGAATCATCATTATCACAAGTAATTAATTATGCACCTCATCCTCAACTACCAGAACAATAAATCACAGTATATCAATATATTCATCCTCGCTTATGTGTTTTATTATATAGCAATATATTAAATAATATTTTGTTTGTTTTATTTGTAGGTAAATAAATAAATGATACAATATCATATATAATTGCTCATTGTTATTTTATTATTATAATTAAATTTTTTATTTACAATATAATATATCTTTAGATTTAATATAATATTATTAATATATTTGATAAAAAAATTAAACATTTATAAATTGTAAATTTATGGTATACACTTATATTATTTAAACAACAAATATATAATATATTTTTCCAAGGAGCTTTTGAATTAATAATTTAATTAATAAAAATATACAACAGTCCTTTGAAATGTATAACAAACTATCAGTAATGATATGTAATCTTGGACAATGATGTTTTTTACTTACAAAATATTCATTTATTTATAAATTATCTAACAAAAATGAAAAAGTATCAAAATAATTTTTTTTAAATTTAATTCAAAATAATTGTATGAGTTAATATTTAGTTTTAATATTTAAAGAAAAAAAATGAAGGTTCTATACCTATTGAGCAATAAGTTCACTGATGTACATAGATGCTTATCAAAAAGAAAAATTTCAACGGTTAAGGCTTATAAACAAAACTAACTAAAAATAATTATGTTACATTTCTCAGAAAATCTTATAATATTTAGGTACTAAGGTATCATGTAAATATTTTATTTAGTATGCGATATAAATGTTTTTCATAATATAAATTAATGAAATGGCAAGATAATAGGGATAAAAACAAAACTGTCATTAGATAACAACAATAAATATATTGTTTTGATTTTTTGTGATCACCTCAATTCTTGACTATGTTTATTTACATATAATTAAATTCTTTTGTAATTGATATTGGCCGTTAAATTGATGGCTATCTCATACTCATGGCGTATTCTTTTTCATCAGTTGTATAAGGTATATAATAAGGGTTATGAGTGTATGGGGGACCAGCTAGGTTATTATATGATTGTCGCAAAGGAGATGATACAGATGATAACTTATGCGTAGGTAGCGTAGCGTAACTATTGCTATAAGATGCAGCTGACATTGGGTACATTTGACCTGCTATTTTAGGACACGGACAAGAAGGATTAGTGCAATGCAAAGAGGCACCTAAAACAGGAGGCAAAGCATTCATGTGAGAATTGTATTCAGCTGCAGATAATCTAATACGAACAATGCAAATGATAATTATCAATATAGCAATAAATACTACCACACCAGCAACGATTCCAATAATTAGAGTATCGTCATTTGCTATTGTTGTGACTGATGCCAAATTAGGCGATTTCATAGTTAATGGAGGCTTTTGATTAGACGTAGTTGCTGGAGGTAATGACCATATAATATCTGGTTCAGTTGTTGTTCTCATTGGAACTTTCGGTGCTTTAACGATTGTCACTGGGTTATTAGTCGTAGAAGTCATGAGCAATGTAGATGTTGCCATAGTCGTAGTTGTTTGCCGACTGATATCACAAGTTAGGTCATCGTCAGGAATTTCAATCAATATACTCCCAGCAACAAAGGCTGGCGCTGAACATACTAAATCTATGGCAAGAGGCGATCTTCTTAGTGCCCTAACATTGCAATCACAATATATAGGGTTAGATTTTAAACCATGGAATTTAAGCAAGCTTCTTCTATCATCTAATGCTGACAAAAATTGCGATGACAATGTAGTTAGTTGATTGCTAGAAACGTCTAGTTGGACTTCAGACGATCTCGGTAACGGTATGAGCAGTGACGGAGGTAGATTAGTAAGTGAAGTATTATGAATTTTTATTTGTACTATTTGTGATTTCAATCCCGCTAGAGCTCCCGAAGAAATAGTGTTAATCATTTGGCCCTGGATTGCTAAAGACTTGAGTCTAGGATTCATAGCAGCTGACAATTGAGTACCTATTGATGAATCTTTTACTTCAATATCAAGTATTTCTAGGGAGTGTAAGTTATTTAGAAGGCCTGTGACATCCAAATAACCTAGTTTTGGTAAGTCAAACATTTTTAATTCCACTAAATTACCTAGATTTTTAAACGCATTTTTTTCTATTTTGTTACACTCAAATAAATTGCTTATACGTAATGATCGCAATGAACTTAGTCCATCAATATCTCCCAAAACTATACTTGTAATTGGATTCCACGATAAATCAACTGACTGAATATTTTTAAGCTTGGGCCAAACAGCCTTGAGGGAGGCTAAACTTTGGAGCTCGTTGTGAGATAAGTCAAGCTCTTCAATGAGCGTTGCCCGATCGAACATATGTTCATCTACATCATCAATTGAATTAAATGACAAATTAAGCTTTTGTAAAAATGGAGTTTCGAGTGCTAATAATGATCTAATACCAGTACCGGCTACATTCAATTCCCTTACTGTTTTGGGTTCACTAAGAATATTTTTAACAGCTGATTCCGAGAGCGGATTGAACGATAAATCTAATTTCTTAATGTTTACTAAAATGCTGTCATCAGTTTGTAAATCAATCAATTTATTTGAAGATAGATCAACAGATGATAAAAAGAAATATTGCTTTTGTAAACTTTTTAGTGGGGCTGTAGTAAATTTGTTTTTCGATAAATTAATATTTTCTAACACTTTTAATCGTGAACGATCAAAGATTAAATCTGGTAGTTCAGTGAGATTATTATTCTCAAGACTTAAGTAATGAAGTCTGTTTAAGCCCTGGAAAGTTCTTTCTCCAATACGTTCCAGATTATTATTTGCTAAGTTTATTGTTTGTAATTGAGTGGAGTTATGAAATGTTGTTTCGCTAATGGTATCAATTTGATTTTCTGCTAAATTAAGTTCTCTGAAATTTGGCAAACCTGCGAAATCAAATTCTTCTAAAGCCTTAAGACTATTTTTACTCAAATCTATTTCTTGTAGATATGCTAATCCAGAAATCAGTTCAGAAGGAAAATAATTAAATTTGTTGTTGGAAAGACGAATACTTTTTATTGATGGATGAACTTTAAACGTTGATGGAAACAAATAGCTGATTTGGTTGTTTGACATGTCTATTTCTTCTAATGAAGTTCCACTACTTCGTTTTGTAATGAAATATTCTCCTTTAAATGATGACAATTTGTTCTTAGATAAGTTAATATATTTAATGGATGATAAACCAGCAAATGAACCAATACGGATGTTCGCTATTTGATTTTCTGAAACGTCTAACCAAATTAAATTTGATAAGGTTTGAAACATAGTTTCGGGAATTTCTGTAATTCCATTACAACGTATATTAAGGTGAGTCAGAGAATTAGTTTTGAAAAATAATTCAGGGCTCAATATTTTTATATTAGTAAAACTAAGATCAAGTTTTTGTAACTGACTTAAAGGATGGAATACACTAACTGGTATTAAACCTAAGTGTGGATTGTGACTTAAATTTAAATTTAAAAGAGATGACATCATCATGAAAGTATGACGTGGTATTTCTTTTAGTTGATTGAAAGATAAATCTAACGATTTTAGTGATTGTAAATTTATTGGATCTGGCGAAATGGTAGCAATTCTATTTCCTTGAAGATTCAGAAATTCCAAAGTATTTTCTAATCCAGAAAACATTGTCGGCTCAATAGATAACAATAAATTTCCACCTAAATCAAGCACTTTGAGTTTTTTGAAGTCCTATTAACAATTATAATTATATTAATAATAATCGATGTTGAAATATTTAAAAAAGATTATCTACCTGGAAAACATCTGATGGTAGTTCTCTTATAACATTCCTACTAAGTCCCAGTTCAGTTAGCATATCAGCCATTCCCCGGAGAATGCTAGATGACAATGCAGCAATCCTATTATAATCCAGACGCAACTTACTTAATCGTGGTAACTTATTTAATGCAGTTACTGGTATTAGTAAAATATTATTGTCTTCTAAAGACAACGATTCCAAATTCGCCAGACCATCAAAAGCATCATCTTCAATCTAAATGTAAATAATATAATATTAAAATAATTAATTAACAAACCTAAGTTTATAAAGGCTTACATTTCTCAACATATTCACTGACAAATTAAGGACTTTCAATTTTTTTAAGCTCATGAATGTTCCTGGTGAAATAATTCCTATGTTGTTTCTGCTCACGTCTAATACCTCCAAAGTCGTAGTAAGGTGAGAATTATCTAATTTCTAGAAAAGTTCATTATACATGATTAGTAATAAAAAAATTTAAAGTTTATTTTTTTTATGGGTTATAATTTTATTTCTAATTGTTTACTTGTAAAAGATTTGAAGACAAATTCAATATTTTTAAATGATCGAATCGCTTTAGGGAAACCGTCGGAAATTCAGCAATAAAGTTATTTGAAACATCTAATTTTTCTAATTTTTCAGCACCTAATAAAAATTTATTAGAAAACAAAAAATGATAAATAAAATAAAAAAATATTTTTCATAATTAAAATTTGATTACCTTGAAATACATCACTGTTAAATTTAGTTAAGCGATTTTCTGAAAGTAAAATTTGTTTAATTGAAGATAATCCTTCAAAAGCACCGATTTCAATGTTGTTTACTCGATTAGAAGATAAATCAATGATAAGTAAAGTTTTTTGTGATAAGAATGATCCATGATGAACCCTTTCTATAAAAAGTTGCAAAATAGAAATATATAGAAAAATAGTAGATAAATATATAAATCTTTTATAAAAAGATAGTATAATAATAAATCTCAAAATTACCTATTCTATTATTTTTTAGTGAAAGAGTACGCAATGATTGTGGTCCGTTTAGGGAGGAACTAGGTACAAATTCAAGCCTGTTTCCATTCAATTTGAGTTCCTATAAAATAATAATACATTTAGTACTTAAATAAATAAAATTGTTAATTTTAAATTTAAAAATTACTTCTAAACGAATACAGCCTTTAAGAATACCTTCTTCTAAAGAAGATATTCTGTTTTCGCTGAGATCAAGGCGTATTAATTTGGATAGCTCATGAAATTCGGTTGTTGAAAAAATTGGATTTAAGTTATCGCCCAATAGATTATTAGCTAAGCGCAAATCTTCTAAAGAATTTTTTACTTCTATGAAAGATTTTTCAGGTAACCTTCTTATTGAATTTTGTGATAAATCTATTTTTACTGAAAACATAAGGATAAATGTGATTTTTTTTCTTATTTTTATAAACATAAAAACAACCCTTCAAATGAATTACTTACCACTGGATGGAAATAATTGTGAGGGAATTGAATGATGACCAGCATTTTTTTGAGTAAAAACTAAAATAGGTGCATCTTTAGGCACGACAAAATTATCTCCGGAAAATACAACGCCATCACAATTTATTGCTAAACCCCCAATTGGACGAAATTCTTCACAAGTACACGGATACCGAAACTCATTCTGAAAGTCTTCGCATGACATAGTAGCGGCATGACTTGAGTTGATAGATATTATCATCAGAGCTAGAAAAATGTCCTTCCATCGTGTGCGCATCTTCAAACTAAAAACAAAATAATGTTGAAAATCTATAATAATTATAAAAAATAAATTGAAAGTAGTTAAGTTCAAAAGAAACATTATGAAAAATGAATTGTACAAAAAAAATCGTAGTATAACACTAATAAAAAATAAAAACAAATAATATGAAATATAAAAAAACTCAGCACAGTGGGGTTGCGGCACAGTGGCGACGTGGCATAGTTAGATCCAGTATAGATAATATCTGACAGTGATTAAAATCCCTATCGTAAAAAACGCTTCAATGCAAATCTGTAGATAATGTTTAATTTTAAAAAATTAATGGATTATTCCGAAAGCTACATGATTTCTTATTTCCTTATTTAAATTCTGATTTTTTTATTATTTTAATGTTCGTTTACACCATGAAAACAAAATAAAGTCTAAAATTTTTTTTTTCGTATTAAAATATATTACATGATCTTTAATATGAGATATATATAAAAGTGTCAGACTTTCCGGAACACTTTCAAAAGTTAATTTTTTGTAAAAAAGTTGTCATTTTGAATTCCCTCCTATGGACAGGTAAAGGGTTTGATTTATAAAAAAAATATATCAAAATATAGGTAAAACATTATGCATTTATAAAAAAAAGTTTTATTTATTTGGTTATTTTTAAATAAGTTATGGCAGTTTTAAGTAAAAAAAATTGATAAAATGTCGAAAATTAGCAATTTGTAAATTTGTAATTTTTTTGGAGGTTTCCCTCATTTACGGGAAACAAAGGAAATTTTTTCAATTTTTGAGGGTAATGTCTTTGACTAGATACGATTTGTGGTCTTTTGACGTATTGTTTAAAGAAATTGGTTCGGTGAGAGCTGAGAAAAAGTGGTGACAGACACAAAAATACATCATAGTAAAATTAATACCTTCTCAGCTTTGCATCGAAGCTAAAATTAAAAAGGGAAATATTAGTGGAAGGATAGATATTTAGTTCGTCCTGATTATATGTTAATACAACAGTTATTTACTGACCGTTTACTTTTTAAATTTTATTTATTTAAGTATAACTTATATAAGTTCATATTATTTATTAGTATATTAATCGATATTTTCATGTTAGTTATAATTTTATTAGTTTAATAACCTAAAATAATAATAAATTAATTATATAATTATTATAAAAACTAGTTTTCTTACCATAAACTAAATATCAATTTGTGGCGCTTAATCAAATGTATACAATAGCTTATATTATACTCTCTCTTAAAATTATTTGATCAGCTTACCGCAATATGAAAGTATAAATTAATTGTAATGAATATTTTTTTATTAATCTAATTTGATATTTAACCACAAAAGCAAGAACTATATGATACATAATATACTAAGTTGAAAGAAATGTTCAAGTGTTCAGTAGTTTGAGGTTTTATAATCATATTCATATTTTTATGTATATCATAAGTATACTTTGCCGACCCCAAGTAGTTATGGTTAAGGCGAGGAAAAAGAATATCATATGTATATTGAAATAAGTATTAAAAAGTTTTTTAAAAATATTTAGCTAGTGCTATTTTAATGCACCGAAACTTTTAAAAATAAACATTATATATATTACAATATAATATATATTATATTTATTTTCATGTTATAATATTTAATATTATTTTTATATGTACGACTAAATGTTTGATAATTAGGTAACATGATAATTTTTACAAAATCAACATTATTTTACGGTTAATGAATGAATGAGGAGGTTTAAAATTTAATAAGTTTATATATTCTAATTATTAGTGTCTTCTTTAAATCCATAATTTCAAATTTTATATTGAATATTTATCATAAAACTATTAAGTGAACTATTTGATATAAATATGATTGGTAAATCAATTTAATGTCGAGAAGAAACTGAAAATATATTCAAGATAAATAAACTGAAAAACAAACTAAATTAAACTACATAAAAAATCTAGACATATTTTCCCAACCCGTCGTCAAATAGCACATACAATCACAAGTTATTACAAAATAAACTATTTTTTATTATAAATAACAATAATGAGTACATTATAGAAATTGGTTATTTGTTTAGATTTTATCTTCTTGTTGAAGTATAAGCGTATGATAACAGAATTAATAATCGTGATTCGTTATAAATTAATTATTAATTTTCTTAGATTTTCTCACAATGTTTCAAACATTATTATTTTTGAAATTATTTTGAAATAAACACTTATAAATATGCCAGATCATTAAAATAATAGAAATCAGAGTTAATAATTATCAAGAATACACGTTATTAAGTGGAGACAAAGTGTGAGAGCATGTAATGTATTTATAATTTTATAAAAGGTATTTTTCATCAAAAGATACTTCTCGGACTTCGTGTTCTTCGTACTTACCAACAGAGTGTATCAATACTGGACCGCTGTCGAGTAAAATATAACGGTAATCGGAAACTAGTATCGGGGAATGTAAGATCATTAAACACCTTAGACGAATCAAATGAACCAATGACGATACCAAGTTAGCCGATTAGATGAATTTTTGCATCAGCACAAATTATTTTTTCAAGAAATATGTTTAAATAATTATGAAATAATTGTATAAGTTCTTGTAAATATATTTTAAAATAAACTCAAATATTTCATAAAATCGTTTTTAATATT
The DNA here is from genome assembly GCF_025091365.1 of Daktulosphaira vitifoliae. Classification (NCBI taxonomy): domain Eukaryota; kingdom Metazoa; phylum Arthropoda; class Insecta; order Hemiptera; family Phylloxeridae; genus Daktulosphaira; species Daktulosphaira vitifoliae. Next base: position 26,417,355 of record NW_026099575.1, on the reverse strand, counting down.
TTTATAAATCAACTTTGTCATTTTTTGAAAACAGTGTTGATTGTTAAACGGATATTTTGCTTGTTAATTCTACAAATTCAAGGGAGAGACACTTAAAGTAAAAACTCTTTGCATTATTATGGATTATAGCTGTAGATAGATCAAAAGCATTACAAGAAGTATAATATAATTCTGAAATGTGCACCGCGTAACACTCGTAATGTCAAAGCCAAGTCACAAACTAAGAACGTGTCGCGTAATGATGACTATAATATGTCTACTAGTTGTATATGTACTTAGGACATGACTCTTGAGTTGTGGTCAGTATAATTGTTGTCGTTGATTCGCAGTGACATTCACGTTTGACGAGACATTGTGTCAATGGCCTCTATAAAAGATGACTAACGACTTACGAATAATAAATCAATGCGTTAGTCTATTGGTAGCAAAAGATTTGTAAAAATGACTTAAGGCGTAAAATAATTTTTATTTTCAAATTATATATGACTCATTAAAGGAGAAACTCTGAAAAATAAAGATAAAACCTTTTAAACGTGTTTGACCTTTAAGATGGAACATTAAAGTAAATGAATAACCGAAATGTATGCTTAAGAATGGAAAATTCCTTAAGAAAACAAATTTTTCATAAAAACTTTAACCTTGTTAATAAAATGATTTAAATATGATAATAGTGTGCTATTAACATTATAATTTATCAATTTTGTCAGTGAGTCAGAGAATTAATTTTTTTCTGATTAACAAAAACTTATAATTCTTATTTATATAAATTGTCATTAATTTAATATACGTCTAACGAACCATTGACGCTCAACTTTATTGAAAAATTATATATTTATATTATCAATAAAAATTACTTTAAATGTCATAAATAATGGGATACCTTTTTGGATTACCATTGATCATATTTTTATTATTTATTTTTATGTAGCTTTAAATTTATTATTATCTAATCTCTTATTCGCGATGGAAGTTTTATGTACAAAAATGTATTAGAGTATACTGTAAATCAGCTTTGTAGTAAGGAATTAGGATAATCAGACCCTTAATATATATTTCATAAGTTCATTTTCTTTTTACGCAGGATTTTTTCAAAACAACGACTTGAAATTTGTTTTTTTTTGCTCGTCTATATATTTGTATTTTTCTTCAGTTTAATCTAATCTATATATATACACAGGGGGGTCGTGACACAGTATGGACGTAGGATAGTTGGGACAAGTATAGATGATATCTGACAGTGATTAAAATCACTATCATAAAAAACGCTTCGATGAAAATCTTTAGATAGTGTTTAATTTTAAAAAATTGGTGGATTATTCCAAAAGCTACATGATCTGCTATTTCCTTATTTATATTCTGATTAAGATAAAGTATGTCAAATGAAAGAGGGATATAAATATTATATAAAAATTGTATTGATCCATACACTTTTCATAAAGTTATAGCATAATAAAGTTAAAAATATAAAATCGATAATTTTAACACAAAAATAGCATTCGGTAGCCATTTTCACCGTGTAGATATAATAAAGTCCAACAATTTTTTTCCATGATAAAGTATATTACATTATCTTTAATTTAAGATATATATAAAAGTGTCAGAGTTTCCGGAAAACTTTCAAAAGTTAAGTTAAAAAAGTTATTTTTTTGTGAAAAAGTTGTCATTTTGAATTCCCCCTGTGGGCTGGTAAAGGATCAGATTAATAAAAAAAATATACCAAATGATAGGTAAAACATTATACATTTATAAAAAAAAGTTATATTTATTTGGTTATTTTTAAATAAGTTATGGCAGTTTTAAGTAAAATAAATTGATAAAATGTCGAAAATTAGCAATTTGTAAATTTGCAATTTTTTTAGAAAATTCCCCTATTTACGGGGAATGAAGGAAATTTTTTCAATTTTTGAGGGTAATGTCTTCGACTAAATACGATTTGTGATCTTTTGACGTATTGTTGAAAGAAATCGGTTCGGGTGAGAGCTGAGAAAAAGTGGTAATAGAAAAAAAAACACACATCATAGTAAAACCAATACCTTCTCAGCTTCACATCGAAGCTAAAAATATATAAATTAAAAATTAAATTTTGTACCAGTTCAAGGGAAATATCATATAATCGAAATACTATTTTAGTTTAAGCCATTACACTTTACCATCATGACTGATAGTCATAATTCTTAGATGTTAAATTAAATTATTAAGTTAATTTAATATTTTAATTTAATTGCTCATTAATATTTTTTTTTGTTTTTCTATAATTATATTCTGAGTAACATTGATATTAACTATTTGGATGCGATTGCAAATAACATCCATTTATTTTATTTCATTATTTATTAAATATCAAGTCAAATACACCGCAAATATAACATTTTCCAGGTTCACTAGAGTAATAGTATTCTCAGATTTAATACAAGTGTTATAACAATAGCCACAAAGCTAAAAAACGTACTTATATTATTGTTGTAATATTTGCGGTTTGTTATAATTTAAATCTGAAAGAATATTTATGAAATACGTATTGTTCTGAGTAGAATTTTTTTGTACACAAGTATTATTCCTTTTAAAAAAAACGTTCAATTAATATAATATCATTATGTATTATTAGTATCTATGTAGATCAAACAAGGAGAAAGTGTACCACATGGTAATACCTGAGTGTTATTATTATACCAAGAAATAAAGGCGGCAGGGGAGGCGCAAGTGAACTCAACTCATTCATTGTCATTATCTACGTGTGAATAAAAAATGTGTTGTGAATAATTTTAACAAGGGAAAAACGAATGGCGTGTGAACAATAGGGAGATTATTAAATAAATAACACGTGGTATTCATTTTAGCTTTTTACCGAGTTAAATTTTTAGTTAAAACCTTAAGTACGAGCAAAGAAAAATATCAGGCGTACGTCAGATCTCTTTTAAGATCAGTTTATTGGATAGTTAATTTTATTAAAATTCAATGAAACCTAATAGTTAAAATACAATATGTTATATAAGCAAATTTATAATTTTAAAATTTAAGTAATTATTAGAATTTCTCGTTATTAATAACCTTCAATTTTTCAATTTTTATTGAAATTAAGCATTATGTAACTTAACTAATAACTAAAAGATTTTTTATTGTCTAATCATTCTAATTAAAAACTTTTTATCTGAATTTTTTGTGTATAGTTTTATGTAATTTTACATTTTTACTATTCCTGGAAAATATTACATGGCAATTTTTACTACTTTTATTTACAGTTTTTTCTGTTCTTAGCTTATGCCAAATGAAATGGAATTAACAAATAGTAAATATAAAAGTTTATGTAATTTTTTTAATAGATTTTTCTGTATTCATAATGTAAAAAAATTATCAAAAAAATATTGACAATCGACTCTTAATGGTACTCGAATATAACTAGTCAGTGACTCAGTCGTAATTCCGTTAATTATAGTTTTGAACAAGTACTAGTTTAAATGTACTGATGAAAAAAAGTGAAAAAAAACGGGTAAAATGAATTATTCATATTTTTTTTTTTGTAAGCCCATAAAGAGATTATTTTTTAGTTACTTTTTTGGGATATTTGAATACGAATGACGACAATTTAGATTTAAATAGTCAATATGGTACTGCAATTGCAGGTGTTTGTTATCCGAATGCGTATTAGGCCTCTACTCTTCTCGTGTCGGTGTTGCACTGGCATTACTTTATCCGACGTTTCCTTTTGAAATGCTTAGTCACTGTTATGTATTAGGACATTTAAAAATTCAGTTTGAAAAGTATATTTGACTAATTTGTGATGAGCGAAGAAAAACTATTTAGAAATCTTAAAGCTTCCGCTGAAAATTAATTTTGTATTATTGTATATATAATAATACAAAATATAGTGTATTTTGTAATATATTTAATTTAAAATTTTTCATTCTGCATTTTTTCACAAAAATTTAAGTTATTTCGTTAAAGTACTATTAAAACTTTATTCGTTTAAAAACTTTTAAAATATAATTTTGGTCGATCAAACAAGTAATAACATTTTTTTCGCACATAAAACAATATCCACAAAAAAATTCTTTTTAGTAACGAAACACACTGTTTATAAATAGCATAAAATAAGTAGTATTTATTATTTTTGTTTTCTATTGATGTACCATAAATGTTAATGTAACTCGTTAAAAAATTATTTTATGGAATTCAAATTACATACGAGTATTGAACTAGAATAGCTTATTACTGTCATCTTTTATTTTTCAATAGTGTCCGGATACGCAACTTTATAACATTACAATATATCGGTAATAATTTAAATATTTTGAATTTACAGTCTATAAAAATACACACTTAATTGGAGAACAGTTTTATTGCATTTATTTTGGATTTTTTACAAATAAAACAGACAATATTAAATTACTTTTGGTCGATCTATAGTTAATAAAATTGAACCAAAGTAATCTGATGTCAATCAAATATGACGTTAATAAAAAAACAGTAAAAATATTGTTAGACATGAAAGATTGACCTTATGATATTAACAATCTTAATTTTTTTATTCAAGTTTTTATTTATTAAAAATGTAGAGTAATGAATAATAACACTGATAATATTTTAGAACTGTTTTTAAAGCTGAAAACGATCATTACAATCGATGAATGTAAATTAAATGAGAAATTGAATAGTCAAAAATTAAAAATCGGCTAATTGTGTTTTATATTGAAATAATTATCGACATTATTTTCAACATCGTTTAATAAGATTGTTATTTTTTTTTTAATTTGTCATTGTACTAATGAAGTATTATAGCAAATGTACTCTACCGATTGAAATAACGTCGTGTAGATCGTAACATCATTGGTATTTTTCTGCAAATTAAATAATCGTTTAAAAATTATAAACGTAGACCGGAACGTTCTACTGATACAAATCTTGTTTTTTCCATGTAGACTGGATGAATTGCATTGTTTTTGTAGGACCTTTTGTTCAATATTTCAACCTAGCACCTGGTCTACGCCCCAAAACCTCGTTGAACTATAACAGCTCATTATTGTCGTCTGTTAAGACCAGTTCACAAAACCTAAACGTGTACTACACTCAACGCCGACACTATTTATTAAAATAATTGATACACACCGACTACTTCGATGAGCAGTTTGTGGGCATATCAGTCACGCGCTGTGTTTCTCAATTTTCAAGTATGCAGTACAAAATGTAAGATAAAATAGCGGTAGCTATAATCGTGTAATAAGCAATGTCGGGTTAAAACCAAGTTACAGTTAAATAATACTTTAACAGGTGGTCAAAACAAAAAATGTTCTTTGTGTTTCTGATTAAGTATGTTTTACATTAAATGCTTGTTTTCTTCAACGAAAATTGTAGCAGGTGTAAACAAATAAATTTCAGGTATGCTGACGATATTTCACCGAGTGAAAACTTTGCTTACAGTTAATTCACATCTAACAGTACGGTTTAACCGTGTCTTTTGATCATATCGCATGCACTTTCCGGGTACAGTTTGTGAAAAGTTATCTAACGACTGCATAATGTGAACGCGTGGGTGTTGTCGACAAACGTGGCCGTCCAGTAATTTGGGCCAAAGAATAAAATACAGCAGCTCCGGCGGTTGTCGAAACGGAGTCAGACTAGACAACGCAACAGCTGCGCCTATTGTAGTACATTATCGTATAACAGCGTATGATGATGTGCTAACGTCGCGTGGGAATAGCGCCTCGGGTAATGTATCATTTTCCAACGGTTTTCACGAATATTTTGATTATTATTGTGTACGTTTTTCGCAAAAACATACTCTACAATAGATTGCGTTTAGTTTTTAAACAACTGATACAATATCACATTTGCTTTCTAGATTGTAATCCGTCGGAACTAGGCGTTCACCGAGTTAGTTTACCAGTGTAACGATCTAGTGGCATTAATCGAGTGCCTTCATCGCTGATCTCCTGAGCTGTTATTACCTGCTCGGAGTGTTTCTCGTGCATAAAGTAGAATTAAACCGAGAAGTAGTAAGCTTGTGTAGCGATAAAAAAAATTAATCTGGTGAATTATACGATTTGTTTAATAGCGTGCATTGTTCTGACCATCCATTGTAGAGATCTATCTAAATAATCGTGAATAATACAAAAATTAATAAAATATAAAAATAAGTTACGTCAAGAGTTTAGCCAAAATTCTCACTATAGAGTAAAATTGGTTGATTAATTAACGTAACCATAGTGGTTATGTTAATGTGAATCAATCGACAATTTTCTTATTGTGATTTTTACTCGATAGTTGTTAAAAGTGATAATTAATTAAGCAAATATCTATTTTTGCGTAATTCATAGTTTAATGAAAATCAATCAAGAAAAACAAAGGGAATCTTACTTAGCAAGTGTATTAATATGGCTCAGGATTCAAAGCATTTAAATCATCCCGAGTACATCAATTCATAATATTCGTGTTTGTTATCTTAACATGAACAATGTAAAATAATTAGGGTTTTAATAAAAGGGGATCGTTCCAATCTAAAAATGTTTCTGTCATACTGTATATACCTATGATACCTTTTCACGTAGTTGTGTGTCAAATTTTTAATATACTTTAAGTATCGAATTAACAATTTTATTTTCATTCACTATTAGTTATATAATAATGGGTTTTTAATAAGTTCTGTATACTTGTAACATTACTCACAATAGATAATATTTCTTTATTCTAAAACAATGATAGAAAATATTTAAAATGAGAATTATCTAGTTTTAAAACTGATAAAAATCATTGAGCATTTCCTGTTTTTACCATTAGTGTCTAGAAAATGTATACAATGCAAGCCAAATTATTGTAATTTTTTTTTACGAATGTTACATTCTTAAGACTGTCTATTGTCAGTTTCTTTGTCATTTACGGTTTACTTTTTATTAATATCTACTGTCGCTCAAAATAATAAGCGATGATAAAAATCATATTTCAACTTTCTCCATTATATACACCACTAAAAATCATTAAATTTCTTGATGTCAATCTTTTTGTTCTAAATAAAATTTTAAAAATATCATTACAATGTAAATATCATTTATAAATAAAACTGATACATAAATTTAGTTTTCAGTCGATTTCCGGTTTAATGACTTTTCGGGTGGCTTAAGGTCAATCCGATGTAGTGTGTTCAACGCCCGGTATAATATTCGAACCAGAATGGCTTAAACAAATCTCCAGTTTACCAAAAAATATAAGCGCGTAGGATTTCCGATTAAAATAAACGGTATTTGATCTAATAGAATGATCACTTAAACTCTTCTCGTGTTAAGAATTCGTATTCATTTAATGCACGTCGCAACACATAGAACTGATCAAGTTCATCACCGTGACGAAACGGCAAATAAAGTACTTCATATTTAAATTTGTTGTATTGAAATCGTAGCCTTGTTATGAAGCACGAGCTAGCAAACATGATCGAAAATGATTTGTTACTAACTTGAAAAATATTACTAGCATTGTACTCTACTAAAGTATTAAGAATGTCTCCATTGAGCATACTTGTCAAGGATGAGGAATCACTAGAGTCTAGCATTTTGTAAATATCAGTTAAAATAATTCATATTTACCAAGCGGCAAGCTTTAAAATATTTGTACTTTCGTAGTTATAACTAATATTTAATTAAACATTCGATGTTAATGAATAACATATGTGATTGAAAGCAGAAAGCAATTTAAACGCACGACCACTGTTTTAATAACTATTGAAACAATAGTTGGTATTTATATTTCTATTAACGCAACATGTAAAAGTATTTACGCATTAGATTTATATGCATATTTTTTACGACCGCAAGTGCTTATAATAAAGCTCCAGATTTTATAACCATTAAACATGCAGTATTTCAAAAGTGTGAATTTAAAACTATGAAATATTAACTCTGATTTCGATTAATCGGTTGGTGTGTGTTACAGACATTTCTAAAATCGTGTGTTGAAAAACAATGTTGCGATAAATGTGACCATATCACGATATGCCCAGTAGGGTCAAACAGTACTGGAACAAAGAATGAAATCAACGTGACGTAGCGGTTGGGTTAGATAAAAAAAAATTAAATCTAAGTGCCATATATATCCTATCTCATAAAATACTATTTAGACAGTATAGAAGATGCGATTGCGAAACCGTTATAGTTGTATGAAAAAAGATAATCGTAATTTGATTTGTAATAAACTAAGCGGCGTATGTCATGCTAACATAAACGGAACTCCTGTGTCTTCCTCGACTATAAAAAATAATACAAGAATGAATATAAATCGTTTGAACTTAACGGGGCTTTTGCTTTAAAGTTTTTTTCCTGTGACGTACGGTTAAATGAACGGCCGTTTGTTTTTCTCCTATACATGGCGTCTATACATTATTTAACAAATACATACTAAATATTGGATAATCTATAAAATAAAGCATCTCTTTTCAGTTAAGTGCATAACAAAATTAAGTTAGTAAGCAAATAAGTACCCAGTGTTTTTATAAGAGAAATATGTTTCAAAAATGGTTGTTCATATTCTTTAAAAAAATATATTTTCGTGTTTTTTTTTAATATGAATTTTAAAAAAAGAGAGAATGAATTACATAAATTATGTTGAATTATTATGAGTTCTTCGAAAGTTAATTTTATCAGAAGCTTAATGAATGATGTCAAAATTTCAACACATCAGCCTTGAAAAATAACAGTAGTAAAACAATAGTCATAGATGTAACACATTTAATTTCATTAAAATATCTTCATCATTGAGTTCTCTGATACTGCCCGTATTCATTTGGCACAAATATGTGCTATTTATTAGTTGACCATTATAATGTACATTTGATTAGTCAAATAAAAATTTCTAAACATTATCTTTATAAGTAATCTATCAAAAAATATGTTCAACAAAAAAAAAAAATCTTATAAACACATTTGAAACCAAAAAATTATGCTTATATTTTTTTAGTAAGAAAAAATTTAAATGTCATCTATCTAAAAAGCAGTTTTATAATTCATTAACAAATGAATTAAAACACATAATGTAATTGAAATGTTTCATTTGTACATCACCTGATTTCCATTTTGAACATATTATGGACGTAGCATTTATTAAAAACATTCTACTACAAGATACGTATTTCTGATTTCTATGTACAATTTATTTAGCAGTACTGTTCGTTGTACTCAAGTTAATTTGAGTCTGTATTGAAATTCAGCAATGTAAATATCCATTTGAAATCATTTATATTTCATTTTTTGTTGGTAAAATCATGTAGCGGTCGTTAAAGTCTCTAAGGCGTCGTCTAGTCCATTCTTGTACCCTCAGGTTATCAAAGTATTGATGCATCGAAGAATCCGAAGAAGTACGCAATTATCGGACAAGACAAAATTTCCGGCTAAGAGATAACGATTTCTTACAACATCAATCAAAGTTTCAAATGTGTTAGTCAAGTATTAATGCCAGTGTAGAAAGGTTTGACACACCTATTGTCGTAATAATAATGATGTTATTTATTATTAGATGTAACGTATCGATAGCAAACACAACAATATTTGAGATTTTGAACACATTATGTACCTTATTTCATTTTNGTCAACTCAACCCACTCTTTCGAAATATTGGTCGGGAAAACCGTTTAAAATCGTGTCTATTATTTCGCTTTCTGACATATCCTCGTTTGCTCTTCTGCATTCGGCTTTAACGTTTTAGCTTTGATGCGAAGCTAAGAAGGTATTGGTTTTACTATGATGCGTTTTTTTTTTTTTGTCTGTTACTACTTTTTCTCAGCTCTCACCGAACCGATTTCTTTCAATGATACGTCAAAAGATCACAAATCGCATCTAGTCGAAGACATTACCCTCAAAAATTGAATAAATTTCTCTCGTTCCCCGTAAATAGGGGAAACCTCCAAAAAAATTACAATTTTAAAAATCGCTAATTTTCGAAATTTTTTCAATTTTTTTTACTTAAAACTGCCATAACTTTTTCAAAAAAGAGCAAATCACTATAATTTTTTTTGTATAGATGTTTGATATCTTTACCTATCATTTGGTATATTTTTTTTATAAATCAAACTCTTTACCAGCCCACAGGGAGGATTCAAAATGACAACTTTTTCCACAAAAAAATTTACTTTTTCAACTTAATTTTTGAAAGTGTTACGGAAATACTGACACTTTTATATATATCTTAAAATAAAGGTTATGTTATATACTCTCATATTAAAAAAAAAAATTTCGGACTTTATTTTATCCTCACGGTGAAAATAGCTACCGAATGCTATTTTTGTGTGAAAATTTTCGATTTTATTTTTTACATTTTTAACTTTATTATGCTATAACTTTTTGAAAAATGTATGGATCAATACAATTTTTTCGTGAAAAATTATATTTATATATTTATTTCATTCGACGTACTTTTTTTTTTTATCGGACCATTTCCCTTAATACAAGGGAGGTTCAAAAAATAAAAATGCATATAGAAAGTAGAATTTTTTTAACTTAATTTTTGAAAGTGTTCCGTAAATACTGACACTTATATATATATCTTAAATTAAAGCTTATGTTATATACCTTAATATTAAAAAAAAAAATGTTGAACTTTATTTTTTCTTCACGGTGAAAATGGCTATCAAATGCTATTTTTGTGTGAAAATTTTCGATTTTATTTTTTTAATTTTTGACTTTATAATGCTATAACTTATTGAAAAGTNATTTTTAACTTTATAATGCTATAACTTATTGAAAAGTGTATGGATCAACACAATTTTTTTATGAGAAATAATATTTTTTAATAATCCCTTTTTCATTCGACATACTTTATCTTAATCAGGATATTAATAAGGAACTAGCAGTTTATGTAGCTTTTGGAATAATCCACCAATTTTTTAAAATTAAACACTATCTAAAGATTTGCATCGAAGCGTTTTTTTTTTATAGTGATTTTAATCACTGTCAGATATCATTATACTTGATCCAACTATGCCACGTCACCACTGTGCCGCGACCCCCCTGTGTTGAGTTTTTTTTTTTGTAGCTAAAATCAGTTTGTCTTGTTTACGAAAATCTACTGACTACTCTTTTTACTCGAAGAGTTAATTAAGCACATCAAGTTTTATTTTAACTGGACTTCTTTTCTCGAAATACTTGTTTTGAATATAATTAATAACATAATATAAATAGTTGCACATTTTTTGCCCTGTGTGAATCGTGAGAATATGTTTTTTAAATTAATAGCTACTTGTAGCACATTCGTAAGTCTGCATCTAAATAAAGCAATAGTAAGTTCTAGATATCGGTGCAGTTACTCCGAATAGAGTATATGTTTTGTTTGCGAAACACTATGTGAAAGCAAAATAAATAAATAAAAAAAATTGATCGACTTACAAGTTTATCTTAACGTAATATATCATCAATTAATCGCTAAACTATTTTTTCTTCACGCCCACTTTTGTACAATATGATGTATGGACGGAAATAGCAATCAATTTAAAATCTATTTTGTTTGAAATTATGGCATGATCGTGATCGTAAAACGAATTTTCGCCAAAAACGGAATCGTTCAGTCAATTGTAACCGTCGTATTGTTAATTACGTTTTAACTAAGCGCATAATTAGCCAACCCATTAATTATCGCGAATTGTATTATCAGACCAAACTGATTGGAAATAGTTCCGCGTTTGTTAAACTTCAGGCCGACGGTATCAACAAGTTTGATGGCGACTCGTTTCAACTCTGTTTACATCATGTTAATGTATTTCCAAAATCGTATCATTAGACTACATATTATTAACTGTTTTCTTAAAAGTTTGTTACATCATGCTTACCATCATACATTCCAAATTATATAACAATATAGACTATCCAACGGCCGGTTAAGTATAAGAGTCAATATAATTTTGGTTGTTAATAATTTTAATAAATATGTTAAGTAAATAATGAACCTGATTAAAAAATATTGGTATCATTCAGAACATAGAGTTAGAAGTTTGGAATTTATAGTTCCTTGTTAATAATTCTGGTCGATATGTTTCGGAGGTGCAATGACACCCTTTGGGAGTTTTGTGTCTCTAATAAAAAAACAAACGTAAAATATACAATTTTTGGTACAAAATAATTTAATTTGAGTCTTTGTTAGTGTAAAATAGATTATGTCTAACTGTTACTAACATAATTCTAAAAAGCAGAAACATTTGAGGAAGACAGGTTAATTTTATACGGTTCGCGGATAGGGGAAATAAAATGCATTGTTTGTTTATTGCTAGGCTTATTCCAAATAGTAAATAATATTTATATTAAAGTTATTAATGTTCTAGTAAGGGAGATATTACGTAAAAGAATTATTAATTGATATTAAGTGGTAATCAGTGATGTAATAGACACGTAAATAATTTTTTTTTTCTTTCTTATAATCATTCTAAATTACTATTTTTAGAAGAAAATTAGATTTTCGTGTTATGAATTTTGAGGGATCATGCCTTTTTAGCTCAAAGGGTATAGAGAATTGCCTTCGTGGCTTAAACTATTGTCAATAGTTTTTGTACTCGCTGGGAATTTTCTCTGCGGTCGTTTCTGTTGAAATTTATCCTTTTTCAAAATATATTTATGAATGAATAACTAATATGCAATGTAAATTAATAATAAAATAACTACACGAAGAAATAATAGCTACTTAAATTTCAACTATATTAATGTATTGCACACACTGCGGTTAAAAAAATGATATACGTCGTGGTTACGAATTATATTCAAATTAATCAATAAGTGTTGTATAAAAGATTGGGAAATTAATAGACCTAAGCTACATTTTATGGAAATGATTATGTACAAAAAGGTGACTTCGGAAATGAATTTTTTATTAGACTTTTATCTTAGAACATAATATTGCATGTGTTGTTTGTACAAGTATTATCAATGCATACAGTTAAGTGTGATTTTCTTGGATCACGACCGTACGCGCTTAGAATTTTAAGCGTTCATTGCAACACACTTTGCATTTAAAATTAATAATTATTTATAAACACCATTATACTTAACATCATAATATATAGTGTGTTCATGTATATGTTGGAATATTTATAAAATATTCCAACATATTTATATAAAATGCACACATAAACTTTTTTGTATTATTGCATTATATTTGGTGGTTACACTGAAAAGTATAATCGAAAAGTGGATGTATAAATAATAGAATTTTAAAAAAGTAATACGTTATTCAGACAGTTTTCTTTTCGAGGTGTTATTAATATTTATGTCTACCTTATCGAGTAGCAAGAGTTAATAAAATATTATTGAGTATATTCAATTCAAGCTTAAATTTATTGTATTTAATTAAAATTTTTTCTTGTTTAATTAGTAAATTGTGACCAAAATATATCAGTGATATTTCTTCAGAACATCATTCAAATATGTAAAACTATTTAATGAATTTCAGTATAAAATTGTATAAAACTACTAATTGTCAATATAAAATGTATAAGTAACTTAACATAACATAATTTGGATGCACTTAAATACTGTCTGTCTATAATGTTTCAAGCTACCCCCATGTATAATTCCTAGTAAAAATTGTGCAAGGCACTGCGAATAATTGTTACAACTGAGTGTTTAAACGTTTTGATAATAATACCGACAATACACTAGACTTCTGATTTATTGTCTTTTCTTGTTCACGATCGCGAGTTGAAAATTTTTAGAAATACCGTTATTTTAGTAGTTTTGTATATATTATAACCTATTTCTAACCACATAGAAATAAAAAATCAGTAGTTGAACTATTCTGTATTACATTATTGCGCGTGGAAAATGTTTTCATATGTATATACACGCACGATATCAAAATCAACATTATGGTTTTAGACAATATTGCATGCGATACTATTCAGTAAAACTAGACCAGTGCAGATTGATTAAATATCGTCAGTCCATTTATTCGCTCTATGTGGTACAACGAGTTTATGAATGGCGTGTATTTAGTATGATCAGCGCACATTTACGAACAAAGGAACCGTTTATGTGAATCGTCCAATTGTATAAAAGAACGACAGTGATGAGTATATCGATTGGACATTAGAATCCACTCATTTTGTAAGATTTGCTTAAAAAGACGTAAAAAAATGATCAAACTTTAGAATGTATGACATTATCTTCGAGGTAAAATTAGTGACAGAAATCACACATAATAAAACATACAAGTTTAGTATTTCTATGAATTAGATAATACTGTTCAAATAGGGTAAATAAATTCACTTTTGATTGACAGTATAGTTTTCGCTTATTTAATCGTGTGGTCGATGGAATTCTGAAAGAAAGAAAATCCATCAGGTCCGACTAAAAATAATCGATGGGATAACAATGTGCTCAGTGGTACTGTCTAGTGTCAACATTACGCAGCGACGTGCAGAGTGTTGTACGTGCGGCTGCAGCTCCACAGGCCGTGGAACGTGGTGGACAAACGCCGTTCACTACACCCGTTGGCTGCCCAAGGACCAAATCGTGTATTAAATAGACATTGTAGTTGCGCCAAAATAGATAACATATTTATATATGTATAAAATAAAAGACCTTGTGGAGAGAAAGAAAAAAATATTTCAGTTCATTGGCTAATACTTAATGGTCGACCACGTTTGTGTGGAAATGAGTGCAATGAAAAAGTAAAATAAACTAGATCGACGCGAATCTTCTGTACATAGTAATTATGTTTTATTGAAATCGTCTGTTATTATAAGTTAATAACTTGAATTTCTTAAAAAAAAATTCATAATAATAAATACATCGACGTAGAGTATACAATACTCTACACCGGATATTTACCGTTTCAAACAATTTTTGAGAATATATGTCCGTCTGCCTGAGGCTCACATGATAATTATTACATGTAAAATATGTTTTTTTGATGTTATTCTGACTACGCTAAGGATCTTCTATTTTTTGTACATTTGCTGTGTTATAATAAAACACCAATAAATTTAAAAAAATATATAAATCGTGTTGTTTCTTGTATCGAACAAAGTTTTATTAAATGTAATCATAATTAAATATTATGTTTTGATCAATATTAAATAAAGCAATATATTGCTTTATTAAATGATAATGTAAAATATGGCACTAATAAAATAGTTTAATACATATTAACTGGTAAAGGAATCAAAAAAATTTGTGGTGCAAAAATAATGGTGAATCTTAAAATTGATTTTTATGAATATCCAAATCAAGCACGTAAAATATTTACTGAAATAACTCGTTCAAAGATTTTTAGATTAATTAAAATTATGTTTAAGTAAATTACCCTATTCATTTCAAATACTAATAAATTACTCAAAAACATAGTTCGAGACTTGGCTCCTCGATAACCGGTTATGAACAAGTTTAAGCTGTAAGCTACTTACAATAGTATAATTAAAATTTTAAGTAGTACGAATGGGACACTAAATAGTACCCATATTGAATTAAAAATAATAAAAAAAAAAATTGTGCGAAATTATTTTACTTATATACATTTGATTCATAGCGTATATTGTAGTAAGCAAAATAACATTCTAAACAATCTGTCAATTCAATAAAAGCTTAGTTCCAATAATTTTTAATTTTTACTTTTCTAGGAATTTTCGTACAAAATTAAAAAGAAATAATCCCAAATTTTGTTAAAATGTATAGGTAAATCTATTTATTGCCATGTGATAGTGGCTACAAATGTGAATTAAAAATTTTGACAAACTTGATATTTTTTTTTCGAAGAAAGTAGTATGATTCTGATTACACATCAAGCTAGTATTTTTTAAAATACTTATTGAATAACAAAAACTTATAATAAGATAAATGCCTATTTAACAACAAACTCTAGTATTATTTTTGCTATTACCAGTATTTTCAATGATAAACTATTGTATACAGAGGTATCATTTAGCAAAGGAGCGATCGTTCGTTTTTTTTTAATTACATTGGCCTAAAAAAATGACCTTTTTATCAATGTAATGTTTTTTTGCATCCATCGGCTTTGTATTAATTGAATATTATATCATACAACCTTGTATAAGACAAGAGGGTAAAATAGTTTTAGATTCTTTTTATTTGAATATAACTACCCGTTATATATTTTTTAGATATAATGCCTAAAATATTGTCGATAGTAATCGACATAATATTTTGATTACTGTTAAATGAATAAGCAATGATTTTAATAAATTAGTTAATTATATTAAACGATGAAATATTTACTAGCCTTAAAAGTTATGCAAAAGCTTATAAATAAGTTGTTAGAAAGATTGTGAAAGGGGGTAATAATTTGATTTGTTGATAAACAAGAAGAGTAAAAAAGAACAAAAATCTCACCTTTGATACAAATTGTAAATGTGTTAATTGGTATGCCTGTAGTTTACTTTTATTTTTCTGATTACATGTCGAGAAACAAGTTTACATCATTTCTGCTATAAAAGACACGCGCTAGGAAGAAGATACGAACGTTAACGGTATTTACTCAGACGCTCGAAGCACACACTTTGCACGCGGACGCGCAACAACAACCAACGTAAGAACCAACGCGAAGACCCGTACGAACCGACTGCTCGTGTAACGCGGTGCCGGTGGAGTTCTGGTGGTCACAAACCAGAACCAGTTTCTTCTACTCTTCAAATCAAATTCCCAAGCGCGCGCCGGCGTTCCCCGAACACTGTCTTCAAGGTCTGCGACTTGCCATTTTTCTTCTGATAGATGCACAGTACTAGGAATAGGGTCATGCAACTGAGTACACATAGTACCAGTGGCAATCTTCCACTGCGTTTTCTTTCCCTCACATTCGTAAAACGTCAATTACGCGCACATACAATTAAACAACGCGAGAGGACAAACATTGCGAAAGTCCTCAGGGGTAAAAAGCGGTTAAGCCTCACGTAATAAGTAACTTCTCATTAAGTTATTGATCTCCGTTTGAGCAAATTAATTCAAAATTATTTCTTCTTGGAAATCCGCAAATTTAGGGTCTGTAAAATTATTAACGTTGTTGAAAAAATATTGTTTCTGATAATGAAATGAAAATTTATACATTCTACTATGATTATATCAGTCTAAATACGATTGACTACCAATAAAATAACTGTGCGTAAAAGCATAATAAAAATATGTTCGTGCAATTACATATTAAATTAAAAATAATAATTATTAGTACCAAAAAATTCTTTGATTACAAATAAATCAAACTGGAACGTTTTAAATTTTAAAATAGTAATATGATCATTTTTATTAAATTTGAAAACACAAATTTGTGGTTTTAGTCATATTGAGTTTTTTCTTGTATAATATGATTAATCAAGATAAATTTGAAATATTAAATAAAAAAATTAGAAAAATTTTCATTATTTGACTTAAATAGTAATTTAAAAACATATATTTTTCATAGAATATCATAATACTAACATTTTTTTTAAACTTAAGTTTTTAATTTTAATGTAAAAAAATAACTGTTAAAACATTTTTGTAATATAAGTTTAAAAATTAATTAAACATTACACTTTGATCATTAAAAATTAATAAATAATTTTTAATAAAGAAAAAAGTTCAATTAGGACAAGTAACAATCGTAGTATATAATTTATTTTTATTATGTTCATATTCCTTTACATGACTTATGTCATATTATCTGTGATTTCATAATATAAATTGTAAATAACAAAGACATAAATAAAATATAACATATTTTTCCTGTGCACTTCTTTGGTATCTTTAAAATGTTCAACATTTCTATGGCTTCATTAAAGTTTGAGTATTTCTATGGTTTCTTAAATTTTTAACATTTCTATGGCTTCATTAAATATTCAGCATTTCTATGGCTTCTTAAATAATTAACATTTATATGGCTTCATTAAATTTTGAGCATTTTTATGGCTTCTCAATATTTTCAGCATTTCTATGGCTTCATTAAATATTCAGCATTTCTATGGCTTCATTAAATATTCAGCATTTCTATGGCTTCATTAAAATTTGACATTTCTATGGCTTCATTAAAATTTGACATTTCTATGGCTTCTTAAATAATTAACATTTATATGGCTTCTCAATATTTTCAACATTTCTAGGGCTTCATTAAAGTTTGATTATTTCTATGGTTTCTTAAACTTTCAACATTTCTATAGATTCTTAAATTTTTAACATTTCTATGGCTTCATTAAATTGTTATCATTTTTATGACAATACTTTTTAAATTTACAAATACAATAAAATATAAAAGATTTTCAAAAACGGTTCATAAAATAATCTCATTAAACTGATAGACGTTATCCAGAGTAATTAAAAACTCGCATTAGAGTCCTTAAGTTGTGAAGTAAAATAAAGTAAATAAAGTCTATNTTAAGTAAAATTAAAACTATATTAAAAATATTATTAATTTAAAAAAACTAAAAAATATTAAAAATATTAAACTCAAAAGCCACAAAAAAATTAATGAAAAGTCGCGGATACGTATTTCGGAAACAATGTTACCATTATCAACGCTAAACACATACTGACAATACGACATAACATAGACGTTATCCAGAGTAATTAAAAACTCGCATTAGAGTCCTTAAGTTGTGAAGTAAAATAAAGTAAATAAAGTCTATGAATATAAGCTAATATGTAAATATAATCACATAAGGTATTAATTGTTGAATTAAAAATAAATACGTGCATAGTTCCAAAATTTTTCCTGTTAAAATAGTTATAAAAAAAAAATTGTACATGTCTTGATCTCTGTAATATATTTTTTTATTACGATAATGAAATAATACTAATGACACAAAATAATTAAAATAGTACTTAAACTTAGAAATATGTAATATTAATTTTCACATTTAGCTATTGGTTCCCGAAATAAATTTACAACTTACGCAGATACCTATAGAATCTTTAATAAAATTTATGTAAGTGTTAGAAAATATTGGACAATAAGTGCACAACAAATAAAATAATAAAAACTACATGTAACACTATTATTCATAAAAAGATTTGAATTGTATAGGATTGTTTTCAAACATATGGATATCTAGTGCAATGATTCATATGCAACTCTTTTAAAAAAGTGACACAATAAACAATTAAATATTACACGCAGAAACGTTTTTAAAATTTAGATATTAGTCTGTATTACGAAATTTTTCATTGTCAATCAATTTTTTATTATAACTATATTAAAAATTATTCTTGCAAAGTTTAAGACCAATCTGTTAAAATCATGTGATGATCAATTATTTTGAAGGGGCTAAATTAAATTTTGCTTCTCTAAAAAATTATTTCTTTATAACACTGTATATGATTTTGCTAAAATTATGAGAAAGGCTACACTGGACTCCTATAGTTAACATTATTTCGTGGTGACTTGAGCTTATCATTTAAATTTAATGAAATTGTAAAGAAATATATTTTGAAATTAGATTTTACTCTTGTCGTAGGCGTATATTGAATATTATATCTATGAGACTAAAACCATACTCTCTTTTATAGATCTAATATTACTAATGTTTTTCGGTAGCAATTATACAGACTTTAACCACTCTCTCAAAAACACAGCCCTGTGCAAATTCCGTTAGTGACTCATTGTTAGTTATATATTGTGTATCAGGCTGTTTTATACTAGTTATGTAGATCAAATTAGATAAATGTAACATTACCTATCGAACACACTATAATTAGAAAATACAATTTTATACTGTATTCATTCTACATATTTCAATTTTAAGTTTCCTTAGTCAACCTGAAAATATTAAAGAGATTTAATATATCTTAATTATATAATAAGAAAATTATTTTTTTTAAATAAATATTAATTATTCAAAGTCTAATCATTTATTTTCTTGTTTCTATTAAAAAAATTAAAGTTGATGATATTTTAGGAAAATAGAAGAGAGGATATGACTATTTTTTTTCTTGAAAATTATGTAACATAGGATAACTTCTGATCAGAAAAAATTACACTTAATTAATAATTTTTTGAACATATTGGATATGACAGTTAACAAATCATCTGCATACAGTTATATTTAGAATATATTTAAAAATATTTACTATAAAACACAAATACATAAAATAAAAATACTCATGAAATTCTGAATTAGTTGAAAAAATCTTCACTTATCATCGTTCTAAGACACTTCACATCACCCGTACAAGGTCGTGGTATTTTGTATAGGTATTACAATGCATTTCCGGATGATCTGATGGACCCTTCATAAATAAAACCGGTTCTTTCAATAAAGAAGACGTGCTTCAAACGAATAAGAATTTGTGTCGATTACGGATTATGTGCCGTCGCTTCCAATCACCGGAATAAGTCATTAAGCAATCGAAGACTTAGATCTTTTATGAACTAAACGGTACATTTCTCACTTTTTTAAACTCAACTGAAGAATTGGGCTCTTACTTTGTTACCCCTATAATTGTAAGCAATCATTAAATACTCAAGGAAAATAAATAACCAAAAATAATATACTAGAAACAATTATGCATTATCCCAAATATTTTTGTAAACTTATAAAACTTGAAATCGATGATTAAAGAAGAGTTATGCATTCAATTATTCAGAAATACAAAAGAAAGATATTAAAAATAGTGCTCAAAATTTTGTTTCAACGGTATTCAAAATAAATCTGTTTAATATTTTACCAAAATATTATTTCATCATGCAATTATCAGTGAGGGTATCAGTCCCTCTCTTTTGTAATAGTAAATTATAAAGTAAATAAAATTGAAATTTTTTTAAAAATTTTAAAATGCAATTGATAAAAATAAAAATTTATTCCAACTATAAAACTTTCATCTATTGTATATAAACTTTTAAGAAAATATTTTTAGAGAGTTTCCAAGGTAAGATGTATAGAAATAGGTTAGTATCTCTATTAAAGTGCAAAATGGAGTCTTTATAAATGTGTCTTTAACAATCTGCAATAGTTTTTAGAAAAATTACAACTGTTTTATTTTTCTTGAACATAAATATGAAAAATTATTTAATATAAAATGTATAAAACTTTATTTTTAAAAATTCTTTGAATGTATTTTATTATATTTAAACATATTTAGAACAATAAATACACGCATTTCAGTAAAATATAATCTATATTTTAGTCACATAAGTACCTACAAAGTTATACATATAATACTAATTATGGTTTAATATGAAAGCACTCAGTATTTTTTAAAACTTAATAGATAATATATAAATAATTTATATTAAACACATATATTTTATCAAATAACGAAATAGATTTTACAATAACATTGTTTTTTCGGTATCAATCAATGTATTGCTTAAAATGTATTACAAATAATACTCTTTTATAACATTTATATTTTATTAAAATGGTAGAACGCTAAAAAACACAACAAAATGATAAAAATATACATTCACAAAATAAGACTATACCTAAGAATTAAGATTGCGTTTAATGAGAATCCCAACATATTTTCATAAAACTTAATTGTGAGTAAACAACTAAACTGTTATCAATATCAGTCATGTCTCTAGAATAAAATCAATTTTTAATAATTAATATTAGTCTTTAAATTCAACTTGAGAAATAAAGTAATTCTCAAACATTTTTGTGGCTACGATCGTATCTAGCAACATTAACTTTATCTAAACATATTATAAATAAAAATAGCACCTAAATATATTGAGATTTTTTTGTTTTCAAATGAGTCCAAAAATCGTTGAGCATTTTAGTAACAATAAACATTTTAGGTAACAAACAGTTTAAAACTATATTACTATTTTCAATATTGGTATACAAACAAGATGTGCAAATTAATTTAAATATCTATGCAATAAAATTATAATTTATTACGGCTAAACAAAACTATAATAACATAGTGTTTTTCCGGTATATCGTTTAACAATAACAACTAAAAATTTACATTTTATTACAGATGTAATATATAATATTTATGTATTAATATAAATATAAATTTAGTAAATTAAAAAAAAAATCACAAAGTATAATTCACTGGTACCATAGCAATCACTATATTGTTGTGTATTTTAATTACTCAGCTCTCTGGATAATGTTATCACCATTTTCGAAGACATGACGATGCAGTCCACCTATAGGTTGGCCTAACAACAAAAAATCCGAAAACATTGATCATCATATGCGTAGCATAAATAGAGCAACGTTGGAAATATCGTTGGTTTTTGCACCGTCCACAATGCGCATTTTAGGCGGAATAGGGCTGCAAACACACACATACACATATTTTTTGTGTTAATAAAGCAAAAGCTAATTGGACGAACACAGTTTATTTTTAATAAAATAATCAGTTGTAGAAAACCTACCTCAAAGTTTTAACCATCGATTCCATTGTCGCATGAATACGATCAAAATGGGGTCGGTTCTCAGGTTGGTACTGCCAACATTGTAACATTAAACGGTAAACCTCTTCGGGAGTTCCTTCAGGAGCAGGCATCCTATATCCTATAAAAACACATACAAATGTATTTTATAAAAATTGATAAATTCGAAAATTTTTTAAGTTAAATAAAAAAATAAATAAATTAAGTGATTTCTTATAAAGTCCTCGTATAGTGAGCTAAGTAAATATTCGAACATTGTCTAGAAAAGTAATTTGTTTCTAAAATTGTCATTGTCGTTTAATTATAGTTTAATCGGTCGTTTTAACATTTTCCTAATTGTATTAATCATACTTAAAAGTCTACAAGGTCCATTCCAAAAGTATCCGAACTCGCTTCACGCCTTTGAACGGAGCGGCCTCCGGTGGGCGGAGTAGGGGCAGGGTGATAGTGGGCATTTCTATCTATAAACTCAGACCACACTCAGTAGGCTGCAAGCAGCAGTTTCGTCGGTATGGTTCGCGCATTGAAGCTCTGTGAAGAAATCGCGTCGAGATTTCAATGATGCTACAAATGGAGCGAACATGAAGGAAGTCTACGGTGGTGAAATGATATCTCGGACGCAAGTTTAGACGTGGCACAGGGACTTCAAGGAAGGTCGCCATCCACCGCAAGACGTACACCGTTTCGAGAGGCATTTGAGTCTCAAGTTAATAGCGCAAGAAATGGGACTTAAACGCCTATCGGAGTCTAGACACGACTTCTTCACAGAGCTTCAATGCGAACGATACACACCGAATTGCTGCTCGTAGCCGAATCAGTCGGTTTGGAAGTACCCACTACCATCCTGACTCCATTTTTCCCGCTGGAGGCCGCTCCACTCAAAAGTTTGGAGGGAGTTCGGATACTTTTGGAACAGACTCTGTATAAGACGATGGTAAATTTGAGAAGTAAATTACTTTTCAAGACAATTTCCAAATATTTACTCGACTCGCTGTATATTGTTCTTATAGTATGAATTTTTACTTTTTTGATCCACTTATTATCAATTCCATATTGAAAATTCTTATTTTAACTTGGCAAGTTAAATTAATAATGCTTACCTGTATCTATTTTTTCCCGAGCTTTTGAGTTGCTGAGACCACTATATGGTGTGCCACCTTTAGCAAATATCTCCCAGCAAAGAACGCCATAACTCCAAACATCACACAGTGTTGTGTATTTACCTAAAAATATAATAAAATGAGTTAACAAATTGTACTTAGAGTTTAAATATTTCTTATTTTCACCAAAATTTAGAGCTTCGGGCGCCGTCCACTTGATTGGTATTTGCTTCATTCCATCAGAAACAATATATTCCTCTTCTTCTCTGGACATACCAAAATCCGAAATTTTCACTATATTATTGTCACCTTCATTGGTTAAATTTAATTTTGAAAATTATACATAATTAGATTATAATAGAATTTTTTGAAATGATTAAAAATAATGTTATACTGACCGACTAAACAATTGCGAGCTGCGAGATCACGGTGTATACAGTTTTTGCTTTCCAAGTACATCATACCAGCGGCTGCATCGCGGCACATTGAGACCAATTGAAATACAGTTAAAGTCTTAGAGTTATTTCTCAAATATGTCAACAATGACCCACCTGGAAAGAAAACATATATATATGAATACAAGTTTCATAATAAAATAATTATAAATTTACAGAGTGATCATAACCTACTCTTTAATTATAAAATATAAATTTGGTTTATTTTAGTTACGTATTGATTTATCAAGTATTAAATATTTTTTCAGTTTAGCCCTTATACTTTATAAGACTGTTAACTTTTAAATATTAACATAGATATTTAATGAGCTTATAAAATAGAAAATTAAAATTAAAATTTTCATACCAAAGAGAGAAGAGTGTAAATATTAAGAGTGAAAATATTTTCAAACTTATTATTTTTTTGTAAGTAAACGAGTTGGTTATGGCAAATGGATCATCATTTATTAAACGTTTTTAAATTAGTATAATTGTTGTAAACAAAAAATAATTTAAATGCAATTTGAATAAAAAATAGAATTTTAGTAGAATAATAAAAACGTTGCTTGTCTTCTTTTACCTGTGACTAGTTCCATGACTATCATAATCGGTTGTTTCTGTACACAGATTCCGATTAACTTGACAACGTTAGGATGATCGTATTGTTTTAAAATACGGCCTTCCTGTAGGAATTTTTTTTTGTGCTCATCAGGCACGGTAACTCGGCAAGTTTTCACTGCAACTTCTTGATTCGTTGATCGTAGCCTTGCTTTGTAAACGTCACCAAAATTACCCTACACAAATTATAATATATTTTTAATTGAACGAGGTTAATAGATATGGCTAATAAGTTGGCATTTACTCGGCCTATTTTTTCTAGAAGCATAACATCATCATTGTTTAGCTCCCAACGTTCTCTGGGAATTGGCTGTCGGAGTATGGCCCCCGATCGACTTGTCACTGGCAAGCCGCTCTGGTATTGATACGTGATGAGCTCTTGTATAGTGGGAAACGATGGTCCTTCAAAACGAAACTCACCCTGTTCAAAAAAATATCATTTTTTACATTGGTTAATTTATGTACTGACGTTTCATGAATGTACACGTACTTCAGAAGTAGTCTGAACAATGAAATGTTTATGGCCTCCCCAACAAACGGATAATACCGTCTGATTCTCGTCGTTTCTAGTCGTTTCCCTTACCAAAAAATCACCTTCTTTTCTCAACAGCCGCACAACTTCTTCTCTAGGTAACACTCCGTGAAACCATTCTTCTTCTATTAATGATTTCATCGAGGAACCAATCTATAATAGAAATAAATGTTGATGATTATATCGCAAAGTAGAGTACTATTTATTCTTGATGCGTTAAGATGCGTAGTACAAACAAAAAATAAAAATACAACACATTTTAAAACACACGAAAAATAAAGATAAACGCGAGTTAAATAAACACTAATGAAAATCACTTAAATGTGTTTATGTCATTTAGTAAAACAGAGTCAATAGGTATCAAGATAGTTGTAATAAACAAAGTTATTTTTATCACACGTGGACAGCATTTTAGTATAGTCAAAATATTGTTAATATGAACTCGCATAGTTTTATTTAGTATAAACAACGACATGTTAGTTATTTTTACCCTAATGTGTATTCAGAATGTATACATTAATAATATAAACTAAGTAAAATTTATGGTTAAATACCTAAAAACCATTGAAATGTGTAATAAATGACTTCTAAAAATATATAAAAAAATGGTCAATTTGAAAGTTTTGATTTATGGATAGAAATAATTAGAATAATACAGATAATATTTTGTAAGTATATGTTAGTACAAAAGCTTACCATACAAGGCAAAAAGTTGTTAGCATTATTGTCAGCAAACGTTTGGTACGGCAAAGGCGTAACGATCGGCCGCATGTCGACAATGACACCATCATTGCCATCCATGCTGTCGGACTGGTAGTGATTGCAGTTTTCACTGTTATTTGAACCTACTCCTGAACTAGCTGTGGTGTTCGTCACTGCAGTGTTATTGTTGACCAAGTTATTGTTCTCTGAAGATGGACTTCCATTACCGGAATTCGGTACAGATTTGCGACGAAAAGGCTTGCGAAGAATATCTACTAAGCTGGACGTAGCCAGTGTAGTGGCAATAGTCATCATTGATGCTGTTTGACTAACGCTTCCCAACGATGGCCTCTTCAATGACCCTTCGACCTATATATATATATATATAAAATATATTTAAGTTACTAAAACGATTTGTTAGCTTAAAAATTGGCATCTACTTACGATTATATCTAAATCGTTTATGTCTAACGACGGTAGATCACAACCGGATGGTAATTCTTCACAGCCAATTTCAAAAAGTGCTTTCTTTATAACATCCACTTGTTTTTGAAGTCTATGTTCTTCACTTTTAAGTTCAATCAATGATAAGTCACTGTAATTCAGGAAAAATAATTATTATTTTGGATGATCAACATTTTCAAAGCTCGACACTAAAACGTAGTATAGAACTGATCCAACAGTCGAGTAAAATAATACATTATGTATAAATACAAGTTTCAAGAACGGAGAAATTATATAACTGGCAAAATTTCAATAACCCACGCTGGCATTTTATAATAGTATTATGACACTTTAGTACAAACTTAAAAATGTCCTTTTATTAAAAAACGCAAATACAATTTTTAGTTTTTTTCTTTAAAAATTATGAAAAATATATGATATTAGAATCGAAAAATTATAGAAAAATAAAGTCTGAATTTTCTTTAGGTACGTTCAAGCGCGAATTGACGAAAATAAAATAAAAATTTTATACATTATTTTGTTTGAAAAATCTAATATGTAAAAATGACCATAACATAAAAAATATTATTTAATAGGTAGTATCTGTTAAACTTACGAATTTTTATCTGAGTTATTGGTTATATTAGTTTCAATAGCTTCTTGACATTCTTTTAGTCGAGTTTCGAGTTCAGTCATTTTGTTCCGTACCCAGTCCATGGTCAAATTGTCAACAGCTAGCTGATTTGCCTGCAGGTATCCAGACGTGTCATCCTGCACGAGTGCATCGTCAAATATAATTTCGATATCATTGCGTTCAGTCCTAAAATATAGTTGCATGACGAATAAGTATTTGACAAAATAGCCCATTGGATTATTAAACTCACTTTCTAGTGTAATCGTTGTATTCTTCACAAGGTTGTACTATATCAGTGCATGATTCCATTCTTACACCGATCTGAATGAACTCTTCTGATGCAGGATTCCACTGTGCGGCTAATTCAGACAAGGCGTTTTTCCTAATAAAATAATGAAAGCTTTAAATAACAATCCTATATAAGAACAGTAAACATTAATCGCCATGTATACATATACCAGTGTTTTATACTATATTGAGTATCTTTCGGATAAATTTAACAGCCACAGAACTGATATATGTCATTTTAGTCACAAGCAATAATATGTTTTGTCAAATAATGTTTCAAACCAAATTTTATCAACCATAACCATACATTTTTAGCCCCAATAGTTGTATGAGTCATTTCTCACCAAGTTAAAAAAAATATGCAAAATTAATTTCGATTCTAATGTATAATTTTAGTATCTTATTTTTAAACCACAGACAAATAGTTAAAAATTGTATCACAGTAAATAAAGTATATTATAACACTACTAGCATTGCCTTAAGGTACTAACAGCACAGGTAAGAACAATTAAAGCGATATGTGAAATTGATTCTTAATAGTTATTTTGATACGTAAACATGTCATATTTTTAACAAATGTGCGTTAGCCAGTATGTGTAGAATTTTAATGTTCAAATAAACTTTTCTCACACTTACAAATGCTCAATTAACATTTTATGATTACACTAATTGAAAAAAATAGCATGTTTGATTGTTTGACTTAATGGTATTGAAACATAAAAATGTCGATAATTTTATCGAGCATTTTTTTAGCCGGGTTTGATTCTTAATTCAAATATTCGATTATATTTTAATAAAAAAATTAAATTATAACAAGTAAACGACATGTTTACTTTGCGGTCGGGACAGTCGCAACTACTCCACTATCAAAATACTATTTTCGTTAAAGCACTTCATTAATTTTATTTCACCATTACAAGTATACATACCAGTCCGCTACAATATTTTCCAAATCTTGTCTGTGGTGTTGCATAAAAGCAGGCATCATTACAGTTTGAAAGTCTTTTTCTGATTCTTGAGCTTCAGCGATTAACAAAACGTACTCATTGTGGACCAAGTGCAATCGCCGACAAGCTCTTTGATATTTTTCTCTAACGTCGTCTAATTTTCTTCCTCCTCGGCCACCTAAAAGTTAGTACATTAAATTAACATATATAAAAAAATCGTTTTAATTTAAATAAGTTAAAAAGAGAAATTTTTAAAGTATAAAAGTGTGAATAAATAATAATTTCGAACAAAAATTATAGATTATGAATTATTTGCAGTTAAAAACAGATTAAAAAGTTTTTATAAATCATTATATTTACTTTTAATGTAGTGTTCTTCAAATCTAGACCTCATTGAACGATATATTTCCAAGTGCTTAGTATAATCAGCTTTCTTCCTCGATAACTCATCAATAAGCTAAAACGAAAAGTAATAAATCAAAACGTACTTAAGACTTGTTACATTCATAAAAGATTTTAATCAATAATGTAATTTTTTAATTATTTGCTAAATCATTATATTACAATGTTATTAACTTCTGGGTTAAACCAGAAAATAAAATTGCATCACAATAGAATTTCTGATACTATCTATCACATAAATATTAAACGTAGTTTAGTTTCAACACATTGAATTTACTTTAAAAGAATAGAAATTATATGTCGTTTATTTCTTTTAAGTATTAATTATAGATTAGGTTTATTCAATAAAACTTGAAATCGAAATATAATGACAAACAATTATGTTCGAAGTACTGTTATATCTCTTGATACCATTTTTAGTAGGCTCCACTTATACATTCTAAAATTTTTAGTTTAAACCTTAATCATTTCTCTTATATTTCAATAACAATATAAAAAGTTTAGGTACGTGCCTTTGTTCTTATCATATATGCAGATTTATATTTAGATAAAATTCTAAGCATATTGATGTTGCTTAAAAGGAATATGAGGAGAATTTTACGCTCTTGAATTTACGATAAAATGTTATATAATTGTTTTATTAAGCAGTTCACGTATAATAAAATATTAATAAATGTTTATTTTTTTTTTATACTTATTTAATAAAAATTATAGTTGTTATATTAACACAGCAATAATAGAAACATATTTATACATAATACACATTTCTATTATTCTCATGACGTTTATGGTTTACCCATGTAAAAATATTATGTAAGTACAACTTTAGAAAAACCCAACACTTACCTTGCGAGGCAGAACTATAGTTGAATACCAACTCATAGTTATGTAAATTACTAACAATTAATACGATCGGTTAAAAATGGCCTTAAGTAAAAATATTTGCATTCACTAAAAACATTTCAAAATGGACGACCCAACATTGTCAAATAATACAAAGATTTTAAAATAACGTTTCCTGCATACCAATAGTGTCAACAATTATTATTAAGTATTATGTATGTGTTATATCTAATTTAATAGTATTTAAATTCTATATTACAACTCCCACATAAATCATCCCATCCTACATAGTGTTAAATGACCTACAGAAGTTACGTCAAGTTCAAATGATGCGATTAAAACTTAATTTATTTTAAACATAGTATATTATGTTAAGTAGGTAATTATAAAATACGTCATCTTTAAATAAATAACAAATTTATTTTTATTGGTCACTAAAAAAAAAGAATAAGTAGGTCTATTGTTACCATTACCTTTCCCAATAACATACTGTAAAAATGTATTTTCCGTTTGTTTGATTTTTTGAATATATAATTACATAAAACCCCATGGACAGACTAATATTGATTTATACTTATCCATTAACTCAACAATTTAGAACTTGTTTAGGTTTACTGCAATCCGGTTCAATTAACAATATTACAGTAAATCCTAAGATTATAAATCATTAATATAATTATTACTTTTTATACAACTAACATTGTTATATTTAATTATAGTAAATTATGAGTGGTAACAAAGACGTATTAGCCTAATTTATAATATAAATTTTGGTATTAATATGATTGTCGAGTAAATCAATAATTATTTTTTTCAGTTAAAAAAATATTATTTAATTATTACAAAAACGTTTTAATTTGTAAAAAAAAAACAAGCTATTTATTAAACGAAAATATTATAAGACATATATTGATAATAAATTTATTGATTTTACCAAGAAATTTTTTCATTATAAAGTTTACGTAAACAAAAATTAATCTTCGAAAAAATATAATACGTTAAAATTGAAATTTTTTTCATTATTGAGTAGTAATAATTAAACATTATGAACGAGACTATAAGGTTAAATATTTTCGATACAATAGGAAGTATACTACACGATTATGTCTGAAAATTGTCATAATATGACACCAAGAAAGATTCAACTGCGAAGACGTTTATTTTGGGGCAAAGAGCACTATAGCTAGCAACGGTTGCGACTATCTATACTTATTTCGAGAGCAATAATACACATTGTTGGCAAACTGGCAACGATTGGCGACGGAATAATAACTTCTACTGTGTATAAAATAAAAACATGTACAATAGGAATAAACTAATATGTACTGTGTTAGCCGATGGACAACAAAAGACAGGTCGAAAACAACAGAAAAATAACGTAACCTTCCCACTATCGAAAAGCCATACTGAAGTGAACACGCAGTGCGAATGGTATTTCCGGAGTTACACTTTTTAGATTTACTGGTGTACCTCGATCCGATCACCCAGGTTGGACTTATGTCCTCTACCTTCTGATTCGATTTCCATAAACAACTACCACCAACCGATAGATCAAGGATTAGCGATTATTTTTTCATCCAATAATTAAAACGTATAAATTGTATCCAAGTGGTCTTTATAAATTTTCAAGACTCAAAAATAGCTTGATAACATAATTCAGACTCACTTTTTTATTTGAAATTTTTTTTTTCGTACACACTGGACAACTGGTAAAACTTGATCTATCGGATATACTGTAGATGTAGTCAATATCATTATGAATACTCTCAACTTTTCAACTCTAAGTATATCTTTCTAATTATATCGTCGTTATTTTTTTATTAGTTCACTAAAAAAAATCTATGTATGAAGGATCATTCTTTTTGAGATGACCTGTCGTCGTCATCTCATAACCGTCGTTGGATTATCATAATTTTAATGAATCGACAAAAATGAAGTTGATTATCCCAAGTTTCTACCAAGTTATTATTTTATTATTAAAATAAATAAACTGAAATCAAATGACACTAACTTCATATCGAGTTGTTCCTTTTTGTCAAAACATTTTTTTATCCCCTCCGTGTTGTGAAATAAGTTCAAACCATTGAGTTTATCTGGCTTTTATTCGTATTCAATAAAAATATACGTACATAATATTATACAGATACTACTATATTATAAAGTATATGAATAACATGTACACACAAAGCGGACCTCCCGGTACACGAACCTGTGCGCCGTATCTCCACTCTTCGAGAACAAGTAACTTGTAATGTATATAATACGATGAAAAGAAAAGAAAAAACACATACACCGTACTGAGGATAGTATAAATTATGTATGTGAGTGCGTATGTATTGGCCTTGAACACGGTGGTGGCGCACAAAGTCGTTTGCCGCGGTCGGTCTCATTGTTCCAGAGAAAAAGAAGAAGAGACGCAGAGGACAAGAGAACGACACTACGTGTAGAACGGCAAAAACTTCTACCCGACATCACCGTCGTTATAGAACAGACGAAGAGAGGACCTACTTATTTACTATTATCAATATTTTTCTTTTATGTATCCGATATTATACTGTTTCTTGTTGCATTTACGGTTGAGATATTATGACGCATTTTCCACCATGAAAATCGTCGACAATAAGCATCATAGATAAAAAGAAGTTTTCAAATTAATGTAGGCAAAACTAATGCAAAACTAGTCACGTGCAAGGAGATCCATTAAAATGTTAAACATTTTACTTGTTTTTTGAGTGTTTATATTTGCGCAAAAAGTGTTTACTCGCTATTTTAAGTATCAATATTTTAGATTGTTAAAAAAAATTACTTATTAGCATAATGATACGCATGAGTAAACAAAATATAATTCTATAAAATAATGAAAACTATTATTTATTTGTTCTTTAAAAATTGATATTGAAAAAAAAAAATTGTATAATTGAAGCATTATTAGATCAATTAATTTAATAATAACATATTAAAACAAGACAAAGGCGCTGATTAAATACTTGTACACAATAAATATGAATGTAATGAAACAATTTTTTAAAATTAGATAACAAATAAAATTAACGTCCGGTGATAAATAAACAAATTATTTGGATTTTTAATTTAGTACTATGATAAGCAGCAAAAAAAAATTAAATATATAGAGTTGTTAATTTTTGTAACTCTTGAAATTATAAATATTTAAGTTCAGAAGATCTGTTTATTCGCAAATAATTATAAGATAATGTATTAATTGAATGTCTATAATAGTTTACCCAATAAATGGTTAATCAGGACAATTTTCTAATCAATAAATTCAAAATTATTTTTTTTTAGATATAATTATCAAAGGGAATTCAAATAAATTCTAAAATAGGATAGATAATAAAATAAAAATAAAGTAATTTTTCAGTAATTAAAATTCCAAAGAATGTGTTCTCGTAAGCACAACTCATTAACATAAATTAAAATATAACTTATACTAGATAATATTTAGTATAATGCTTTTAAATCAATATATTATATTGATTTAAAAATAGTATTTTTAGTTTTACACAGTTATAGTAGTTATTTTACTATTAAATTAGTAGTATTATTATACAATAAAAAGTATTGGACATCCCACTACAACGAAAATAACATATGAATTACGAGTATGAACGAACAACAATCATAATAAATCTGTCTGGTGATCTAAAGGTTGATCCTTAAGTATATCTTAAGAAGTAAGTATTCAACATTTCTAATGTACTAGTTTAAGGTTCATAATGAAAATTACGACTTAATTACTTTTTTGCTCTGTGAAAACATCTTAAATATTATTAATAAATTAATAATAATTTTGATATTAAAATAAAAAAATCAATTATTTTAAGGTCACGACATGGGTGTTTAATACCTTGAATATGGTAGGTTTTTCCTGAATAGTGAAAATATGTTAATTTTTCATTCATAAAACTTAAATGAATACATACTAGTATTCCATTTTATTAAAACTTCATGTAATTGAACTTTTAATTTGTAATGAACAAAAAAAACACTTGGGAATTACCGGTATATTTCTTAAGCTTTAAGGAGGGTATATTAAATTCTAATAAATTATAAATATCGACAACATACAACTGGAACTATACTAGACTAGTAAAATATATTGTATATTTGTAAAATAAATTTGCATTACACAACCAACTCAAGGTCTTTCACGAACAATTGGAAACATTACCGTCAGAAGAAAAACTTTCAAATGTAACTAGTATAAATTGTGCAAAAAATTACAAAACATTGAAATTTACTCGACAATATTGAACAGACAATTTTAAACGCAAATAATTTATTAAGGTAATAAAATTAAAAACAATTACAACAGATATTTTTAACAAAAATACCTTCACAGCTATGGATCAAAGCTAATATTTGTTAGGATTGTTTTGTCAAACTTGTTTAAATTACACAGTTTAAACTTGCATAATATGTAATTTATATTTAAACTATTTCAATAGTTAGGTATTTGTTACTATTTTGCTATAAATTGTTTTTTCAAAAAATATTGTAGATAAGAAATAAAAAATTTTCCACCTTTTCGTCATATTTATTGCTAACCCGATGATAGTTTTTATTGAATTATAATATTTTAATATAATCGATAGTATTTTCTGACAGTTTAATTTAAATAAATAATATTTTTGTCGTTTATTTTGTACTTACAATGCTAAATACTCTCTGAATTTGTGGGTTGTTTTTATGTTGAATGGAACTACGACAACAAAATAAATAAATAATGGTAAAAAAAAATTTATCAATATTTATATGTCTAGTGTTTGATTAATTTATGACAATATGTAAGATTGATTTGTGCATTTATAATATCTTTTAGATATTCTCAGTAATATTAATTTTATAAATAACTAAATAATATTTATTCTGAGGAATTTTTTAATTCTCTTCACGTTGAAACTAATATCATACTAATTATTAGGACAAATACTTAAAAATATTGTCATTTATGAACAGAACCGTTTATATTCTACAGTCAACTTTTTAAAATTATTTTTAATTAGTAAAATTAAATAAAAATATCATCAATATATATAATGTAAAATGCATTGATTCACAAATAACAGGCTTAACGAAAGAAAAAATGGACAATTTTTTTATTTAAAATTCAGTTAAGTCCTTCAATTAGCTAATTGTTTGATAGTATTTTCTTTCTATGGTCATGGTTGAATCTAATTAATCTATAAGAAATTTCAAAGAAATTATGAAATTTTTACCATTCTTAGTCTCATTAATATCATAAACAATTTCAAACAAAGCATCATTGTAATAAATGCTATAGATTTAAAAATAATAAAAACTAAATGAGACATTCTCAAAAGTAGATTTATTAATTCTATAGTTGTTTTATTTATATTTTTTAATCGTTATGCTTTTATTTTAGTTAATACATATCAGTTAAAAAAGTCAAAGTAAGTGTAATTATAATAAGATGCCATGAAATTTTATATTCAATGACAATGAAAAAATGTAATTAAGTGTTAACGTAGCATACAAATTGTAATGAAGAACAATTATTTCTATCAATTTAATTACACTGTACCGTACAAAATATAATTATTATTAAAAAGTAAATTATTTTAAAAAATTATGTATGAAGCCAAAATTTCACTTTTACCTATTCAATTATTTATAATCACAAGTCGATTGTTTTATCATTGATCACTAGATATCCCCTTAGATGACAATTATGAGGAATTTTTTTATTTGCTATGTTTAGCACTATGTAATTCTTGATTTATAAGTGATAAAATATTTTACAGATTAATCATTTCCTATCCATTAAAAGAGTGCCAACTTATTTTTTTTTTTAATGGCAACATACATATTTTAATAGATTAGATATTAGAAAAATGATCTAACTAAAAATTTGACTATGTATAACAACCTTTGAAATAGTATTTGGGGAGTTTGAACATTTTTTTACCTGGATAGTGCGCGATAGTAGGGGATTCGTCATGATAAACATTTTATAACCTGCAAACGTGTGTTAACAGAAAAAGTAAAGTTGGTACCCTAATAAAGGGATTTACTAAAAAATATTTAACCATTTATAATTGAGAACTACTTAGCACTAAATACAGAAACAAAAACCCTTAAAATTATTATTTTATGAGAAATCTAGTAGTTAATGATGTATCAATCACTTGTTTACATTCGTTTGACGTGAAAAACCTCCTTGTACAAAAAATGAAATACCTATCATTCAATAAAGTATTTTTTTCTGAATCTACGGATATAAAAATTTTTAATTATGATTTTTTACGCAAAGCGACAATATGCAAAAATTATATTGTCAATAAATCATAATACGTTCATTTATCAGTTTAAATTATTTTTAAATAGTTATAGTACGGATAACGATTAAAAAATACAAGACATCTGGTTTTGTTAAAACTGGATTTCACTAAAATTATTATTGTATCTACTGTGTATTGTATAATATAAGAAAAAATCTATTGCAGGAGGCTTAAAAATATAGCGGAAAAGCCTATAAGAAGTTATTTTAATCGTGTCGTAAAAGAGGCCATTAGTAAAGAAGTTGTCCAGTGTTCACATTAATTCATTGAAAAATTATCAATTTCACCATACACTTAAAACACGTTATATTATTAGTGGTAAAATGTTAATACGAGCTTATATGCATAAGAGTAATTTGAAATAGTAAAAGCAATATTTTTGTTTTTCATAATAATTGTTTTTAAATACCGTTAAGAATACCGTTAGTAATCACGAATTTAATAAATTAGTATTTTATTTTTCTAGTGGTTTATGACTTAGGTACTAGTGTATAAATTCTAAATAGTCAATATTATTTATTTTCATTCTGAACATTTTAATTCTTTTTATTAGTTATAAATCGCAAAGTTAAGCTTAACAGAGCTTGAAGTTCAAATAAAGACGGGTAAATGAAAAAAAAAATGTTCATAATCTTCAAAAACTTTATAGATAGTATCTAATAGTTAAAAAATCAATGATCCAAAATTTTTATCTTTGTCGTCAGACATGTAGAAATGGTGCCAAAAATATTGCTGAGTATTTGTCTCTAAAACTGCATTTGATGCTATTTTAAATTCAACGTGACTATACGAAACATAAATAAAAATTGTATGTAACCACATCACCATTTACTTGATCAGTAAAATAAACACACTAATTTTAAATGTTAAATAATAAGAAATTATTAAAAGAACATAAAAAAAAATTAGGCTAAACAAAGTTATTTGTTGTGACCAAATGGTGTCGCTCATAAACTTGGATAATTGTTATCAGACCAGGTTAAATGTTGTGAGTGTTACTAAACTACATTTAAATACTTTAAATAAAAGTAAGTAAAAAAATTGAATTAATAATCAAAACAATGTTAAAAATTCGAATTAAAAAATCATACATCATTGTATATAATTATAATTAACTCTTTTTTGTTGTTAACTATAATGCTTTACAATTACCAACATAACGATAACTAAAATAAATTTATATGATTGTTTAGATTTATGTTTGACAACAACTCATTTAGGTCAATAAATAACGTCTATATGCAAATGAAAATAAGTAAGCTATAACAGTACTTATAATAGTCGCAAATCGAGGAATACTTGGACGGGTTTAACTCCTCCAAAATTTTATGGAAATAATATATGATTATATAAAAGAAAATTTTAGGAGAAACAAATTGCATATAAAATATTTTGTTGAACTCGCGCTTATAGTACTTATCTATAAACACATCTTCCATATAATTTAAATAATTTGACACTGTAACTTTTTTAGGCTTAAACAAACAAACACGAAGCGAACGATTTATCTGAATAAGTAGTTATTCATAACTCACTAAATTATCAGTCAATTTTAGGTGTCAAAACAGATATTATTACGTCAGATTTGACACATTTCATGATTTCAATTTCCTGGATCTAAATTATCAAGACACACAGCTACATATAATTATTGCTACTTTAATCTCTTATCGACAATCAAATCGTCACAAAAATAATTATATCAACAATTATCGAAATTTTGTCAGTATTAAAATTCACGGTAAAACATGTTACGTAGCTAAACAGGTATTTACGCAGTTTTTTTTAGAGATTAGTACCTATTTTAATAGTCGGCTAAAACGCGATATAAATTATTTAAATTGTTTATAACGACTGACTGTTACACAATATTAGATGGACAAGACGATCGGGTTTTTTAATGTTAACCTTTACCTAAAATAAAAATATACATATATTTTTTTAATTTCAAAGAAAAATTAATCAATACTAGCGAATAAAAAACGTTGACAGAGCAAAAATCAGACATTAATGGATTGATATTTAAAAAGAATAAGAAAGAAGAGTAACATTTTACCGATTTGTTTAATTTGGTTCCATTTTGTGCGCGACAAAACATTACGTTTAAAAGAAAAGTCTTTGGTAAATTTTATTGTTGTAAAATAATACTGATAAACACTCGAAATGCATTGCAAATAATATTTCACGTGAAACAAAATAAAATATATGATTATTTTTCAAAATGCTTTGATGTTACTAAAGATACAATTAAAGATAGAGATTATATTGGACAAACAATTCTGTTTATATATTGTTTGATTATAGACGATACTTGGCAAATCCTTCAATTAAGTACTCAACGGACCACCTGTGTTTTATGGTTCCTAGAAAACGGGTTGGCTTCGCGTACGTGCCTCTACATAAATATATTGCACTGGAGTGTCGACGGGGAGCAGTTTGTATTATGATTCACTTATATCTTAGGTCAAAAATGTTGATTTATATCATCACAGAAACGTAAAAAAAAATTTGAACATACACTTCTATCGATCTTCTGTGGTTGGTGTAAAAATATATTGATATCTGTTCATCATGATGTTAATAATTAGGAATATTAGATTCGTAATCATTAAGATTAAGTGTACCTTAAAAACCGCTAATACGAATAGCTTTGGTAGATAATGTGCGAAAATCGCAGATATTGATAAACCGAAGAAAGCGAAAATGTCCTAAGTAAGGCTTTAAAAATAATTACCGGAAATAGAATATAAGAAATTGTAAGATCATTAAATTTATAAGGGAGTTTGACGTTTTCAGTCTGCAAAAGTGACGCTGTCAATCATTTTAATTACACACTGTACTCTGTTCAAGTTAGAATTTATTCAAGATTTTACTCTAAAAATAGAATTTTCTGTTTTTTATTCATCGTAAACCAGTTGTGGTTATTTTGGCAAACGCATAGTAATGTTTTGTTTTATTACACAAAAGAAAACTGCACGAGTGTGATGCTGTCGAGGGTAGAGTAGAGTAACCTAAATTATTATTCTCTATTTTTTCACCAAATGATAACTTTTAATTATTACAAACGCAATTGAAGAGGTCAACGTGTGCGGTGGCGGTAGATATACACTTGTATATTTTTTTTTACAGAATCCATATAATAACCAAATCAACAATAATGAAAAATTATAATCCGAGTTCAACCTCTTGAATAGTTAGTAATTATTTATATTAAATGTTTAACGATGTTGTTAATTCTCCATTAGATTCCACTAAATATACGCCTATCTAACGGATAATTAAATAACATTTAGCGAGTGTGTGTAATAAGATAAACTAACGAATAATATTCATGATTATTATCTGATTCTATCATATAACGGATAGATTCAAACTAACGCGTACAAAACTAGTGATTTCTCCGATCCTATTACTCCGCTCCGAGGTAAACTAATATTGAAGACTAAATATTCTTTGTATTTAACGATAAGTGGGTGAACTGAGAGTGTATCAAGAACTTAAAGGTGCGCAACACAGTTATACTTTGAACGTTTGTCGTTTGCCCGAATTTATTTTTCCCATTAAGAATTTTTATTTGTTTCTGTCGGATAAAATAAACTGAGTTATAATTATGGCGAGGCAACTTACATTAATAGCCCGACAATTGGAACTGGTTAGTCTTGGTAATAAAATGGTAAGCTCATTGTTATTTTATAACGAAAAATAATAGCAAACGAAAAAAATTATGTTGCCAGTTTATTCAAACAATATGTTTACTGATGACGTGTGACTGTAAAATAATTGTGAAGTTGTCATTTAATAGTATAACAGTTTGACATTTATACGGTGAGGTTAGTGGAATGATTTTCAAACAAAATACTATAAAAAATATCTTAACACATAAAACCATCACGTGAACGATATTTTATAATATATAAGACAATCAGTCACTTATACATTTAATATAAATAAGCAATGACCCTTATCAAGGTTACAATAAAGTACACCTACATAATACAATTATTATGATAACGATATGTTTATATAATAGGAATGTACGATTAAGAACATGCTTACTTGTGATCATCGATTTGCTAATTAATTATACTTGGTTCTGATTGGAACAGTTTTGATAATCATTTATAACCCATTTAAAAATGATTCTTTAGAATAATCAAAAACTGCAGATGAAATCAAAAGCACGTGGTCATCTAGAAACTGTTAATTCTAAATACTCAATACTTTAAATATGAGAGCAAGGCGACTATGAAATAATGAGGGAGAAATTAGTAAATTTGTTAAACGACACGAGCACGAGTATATATATTTATGTATATACTAAATCTTGATTTGACAGATCAAGGAGAGAGGAGACTGAAAAGAATATCTTTGTAACAAAAAAAAAGTAACAACCAGCCATGCATGGAATGCAAATGATATGAGAAGGTGTCGGCAGCATGTTTAGTGCGGATGAAGGAAAGTTACTTAATCAATTTGGTGTGTACAAAAAATTCTTGTACACTATATTACCAGTAATAGAAGGCACGATAACTAGCCGACAATTGACCAAACAATTCGAACAATTATCAGTATATTATATACTAAACCGAACATTTTCGGTTTACACTGTGTACATGTATTAGGCCGGGGGCATAACTATTAACTCGAAGCGTGTTAACGCCACGACGGTAACCTCCCCTTGACTTGTACGATGGACAACTATTTTATTATTATTATGTATGCGAAGCTGTTATTTTATCTTTCCTGAATAAACTGTGTAATTGGTCTAAGCTGGTACTTATCAGTACACACTTCTGAGCACACGGTGTTATATTATGACTTGCACACCGGACAAACGAAAGAAGTTGATGCGTGTCAGTTTACATTGATGTACAGTAATTTGCGATAATCCATTTGATCATTTTTCTCTTGACATTCAATATATTTTGAATCTAAATTTTAACATTTGCCTTAAGATAGAACCTACTTTTTAAATAGAAATTTTTAATAAAAAATGAATTTTAATAGAGATAAATTATATTGCACCAATTGAACGATTCTGACAGTACAGCACTTCTATAATATCTGGTTGTTGATAAGGAGTTCTGAAATTAACTGGTACTTTTAGTTAGTAGAAGAACTTATAATTGTTCATCATTGATAACTATTAAATAGATTGGAAAAAAATGCCACAAATATTTAAAACATCTGTCGTTATCTGACGAGACTTTTCATTGGAAGTTGAATGTTATAGTTATTTAAAATGCCATTCAATATAAAAATCTGCTTCCCGTCATGAAAACATCTTCATTATTACTTTAATTGATCAATTAAAAAAGTAATTTTGTAAACGAGAAATTATCTTTAAAACCAAAGAACAAAATAGTTTTGATCACTGCATAAACTTAAGGTTACTATTGTTTAATTATTTGCAATAAATCAATACTATTATTGACTATAATGAAACAGAAATAACACTGCAGGCAACTAAAGATGATCCTGCGTAGTGTTAGTCATCTTCATGCAAAAGGTTTCTTCGACAAAAACACGTTTCTGTTGGACTTAAGAAAAAATGAACAATACTAAGGCATAGGCCCAGATATATATCTAAACATATATCAGTTTGCTTCAAATGTAATAATAGTTCATCCATTTTTGGCAACAGGGTCGTGACGCATACTTGCAAAAACAAGCCCCGAGACAAGTAAAATTAATTACACGGTGAGTGTATTCTGAGTAGTAATTCGTAAAAGTAGTCGATAAAACAAATATATCATCACGCTGTTATTTTTTTTCTACATGAAATTCATACTAATATTATTAATTTGTATTCATTTCTTATGTTTGTTTCAATGTTCGTACGAATAACCAGTTTTCACACAATCGTTGAGTTAAAATACGACTTACTTAATTGATTGGCATAGATAGAATATTTCTCAATCACACACTTAAATAAAATTAACGACATATCAATTAGTAATGTTAAAAAAATGGTTTGTGTGTTCTATTTGTTTGTCAAAAATTCCATTAACAATTTCTAAACAACCTCTAGGTAACCATTCAAGTGGCATAAGAAAATCCTTAAAGGAGCTCTAAATGAGTACCTAAAATATTTTAACATCGTTTTGTCTTGGGACGTCAATGTTATACCTGCAATACTTTCGACAGTTTAACATCATATCCGATTACTATTCTCAATGCATTCCCACTATGATTTTTATACTACCTAAGCTGTACAACAATTGATATTTACAAACCATAAACGATTGATATATGTGAGTGTTCTGAATATAAATCAATACAGTTTGAGTACGTCGAGAACAACTATGATTTTCACCCGTAAAAATCGAAGGTTATTTAATTACTCTATCTAATTTAAAATGTCACATTAATACAATTGAGAGCTTGAAATTAATTTTGTGCATAAACCAAAAATAAAAAAAACAGTTAATGCCAGAAAAATGTTCTAAGTACCAAGTCCAAAAAAATGTAAAACGGGTTAATTATCTTAGGAAGGAATTTTTTAGCCGTGATAACCTTTTTTGTTACTTATTCGAATTTTCCAAAATATCAATGTAGATTAAAGCATTTTTGGTGAGCAAAAGTATTCAAAAAATAGTTTATACCTACCCTCGCCCGCAATTATTCTCTGGTTGTGACGTATACGTCTAAGAGTATTGGTAATACCCAAAACGTTTACCTGTTGACTTAAGGTTAAGGTAGGTAGCTAAATTTAATAAGAACAAAATTTTAGTTCTAAGAAAATGCGACTGAAAACTAAAATGTGTCCAGTTAATGGAAAGATTGTACAGGGTCATCGAAATTATAAATGTAATATCTGTGCTAGTGGCTTACAACTCACGAGTCGTCTACGGGTTTTTCATAAACAATATGTAATTCCGAAGGTCAACCAGAGGGTCAAAAACCTCCAATATAAATAAAATATATTACGTGTGTATATTAATTTCAAGACGAATAAAAAACATAAATTAACCGATTCGAATTAAATGCATACAACTACTTGTTCAGTCTACCAGTTAACACAACATACACGAATGTAAACTGCACATAAATTATTGTTAGTTATAAAACGTCGTTTTCATGTTAATTGTGGATGAAGATCAGGAGCATGTTGGTTAAACACCGAATTGAACAGTGTTTACCAAAATGCGGACAGACAGACCGTTTAAAAGTAGATCAAGTGCAAACGCGTGGACAGGTGAAGTGCAACGGAAAAATGCTATCGGTCATGTGTTTTCGACAAAAAAATTGTGTGGATAAGTTTATCTTTTGATTTTGGTGCACGTGTGCTGCCTACAAGTGTCTTGTATGATTTATTATTATGCATATTATTTAGTCGCACGGCTTGAACGCGCGATGACAAAACGAATAATATAATGTATAGTTATTGTACACGCAGTGCCCCACCTGATGCAACGACGGCGGTAGCAGCAGTCTTCTTGGCGGCTGCTGCTCTTCTACTTTATGGTCGCCACCGTCACCGTCGTCGGCCAATCAAGTTCACTAGCAATACCGACGACAGCGGCGACGGAGGTCAACGGCCGACTGCAACAGAAGTCGTCCGAGGCGGTAGTCGAGAAGCAGACAAAATGTAACGTTATCGGCAGGGCATATGAGATCGTATTTACGAAATGCTCATAAATTTATTATGGTAAAAAATCTATTATTCGACGACCATATTGTTGGACGTTTTAATATGATGCAGTGTGAAATTATATTACACTAGTGGGCTTTGCTCCAAAAAAAGAAACGAAAAAGTGTAAGTCAAACAATAATGATAATTTTACTTTCGAATTCATCGACCGCGACTTGAAACGTGTTAACTAATAACATTTATGGATCGCTTTAGTAAGCGTGCGCCGACATTAAAGTACATTAACCCATTTGTAAAAAAAAAAAATTATTAAAAAAATTGAATCTAAACGATTGCGGAATCGTGTTACAGTATGTTGAACTTATCCGCGGTTTATGATTATGTATGCGATCAAGGTCGACTCGGGCGAAATGGAAAACCGGTCAAGTTGTAATATAACTTGCATATGTAAAATTATGCAATGACATTCGGTGGGGACAGGATACGGATGTCTGGTGAGAAATCTTTGCAGTTTCCCCAAAAAAGTTTACAATATGTTTAAAATGTAATTTTTGTTGTTTTTAACAGCAGCCAATTTTGTAATAGTTTTAACTATTATAGAACGAGGAAAGTCCGTCAATTGTAACTATAGACTGTACCGTTGCGATCGCGTCAAACCAGTTCATAACCGACTTAAATTGGCTAAAGAACTTATGCAACTGAGATAAAACCACAAAGAAAGGTTCGTGTATTCTTATTAAGATACCATAGTGTAAGTTATTTGACTTGGTGACACAAAATCAACACAGGAAGCAAATTTAACAAAATGAGTATTCGGAAAAATTATCATAGCCCTCCCTTCTAAATCGATTTAAGCATTTACTATTAAAATTCACGTGACCGGTATAAATAATATATCAATAAAAAAAATTTAAATGGTCTTCTGCAATTTTTTCACGGGTTTCCAAAAATCATAGACGCCAACAGAACAAGGTTTTAAAAGGGCTACACTTATTTTTCACTTATCCAAAAATGTATAATTTTTTAAATACAGGGGATGAATTCTAGAACAAAATGCTAATCCCTCATAGTTACGCCTAAAAGCCTAATTGAAGCCACAAACCATTTTTTTTTATCCAGCATATACGAAAATAGAACTTCAGGATGATTTTCAACA
The DNA here is from genome assembly GCF_025091365.1 of Daktulosphaira vitifoliae. NCBI lineage: Eukaryota > Metazoa > Arthropoda > Insecta > Hemiptera > Phylloxeridae > Daktulosphaira > Daktulosphaira vitifoliae. The sequence goes on along the minus strand of NW_026099575.1, from coordinate 26,373,054 downwards.
GTTCCGTAAAAATGACTTTTAGTTTGGAAATGTTAATAGATTGATTTGGAATTACACTCCTGGAAAAGCCACTTTTTTAATTATTAAAAATTAAAAAAGTGGGTCAGAGGTTTCAAGTTAAGAAAATTATTCAACGAAAAAGAAATTTCGTAGCCCAAAGGTCAAAGTTACAATATTTAACCGATGATTTGAATAGCAATATATAAAATATATATTTTTTTAGTGATTATCATCCAGAAGCAAATATTTAAAATAGCTATGGTAATATATTATAAATTATTTTGCACGTATAGTTTTTAATGCTAAATAATCAACATTGTAAAATACAACCGATATTAAGTAAGTAATGTAATTTCAAAATATCATTAATATTTGTATTAGTGTCGTACACATCAATCTCGATCATAAGCACAATAAATACGTAGCCAAATTTCACCAAATGATACAACGGTGGGGGGTTGCTTCTGTTTTAATCTCATTTATCTTTGCGATTTGCAAAAGCTAGTCTTACATTAATCATCTTGTGCCGATTAGTCTATACATGGGATAATTCTCACTCGTCGTGTGTATTCGCAGTCTAATGACCCCGGATTCGTACATCCGTTTATCAAGCGAGTGTTGTCTAGTCTGATCCGCTCTCGCCTTAGGGCCAAGACCTCTACTGATTCGACCGCCCCCTCCGCGATGACGGTCCAGAGTGTATGAGGGATATATATCATCACCAGGGCCGCCAGTAACTCAAATTATTTTACCAATTATATAATAATAGATAAATGTCTTGTTAACGGCGTAATAAGTTACGATCTATAAACTGATGTACGATTTCTAATCAGTAAGCCGACAGGCTCTAGTGACCGACTTAAGAGGTTTAAATAGGTATCACGCGTCGGTTATAGGGCTGCGGTAGACCCACCGCCAATGCCTTGGGCACAATACAGACCGACACTCTTATCTCACACATACGCGCCGACAGCAAGCTTGAAAAAATCCATGGGAAAAAATCCCAATTGGAATAGTCAAAAACGCTCTTTCTGTTACCTATACAGAAAATAAACTAACAAGAGTTTATGGCCACCAACCGGCATCGAACAGTTCTCAGCTAGGGGTCTGACGATTTTATTTTAGAATAAAACCTCTGGAAAATACTATCCAATACCTGCTACAGAGACACTACAATTACATTGTAACGTTCAAGATACCACACAATAAGAAAATTAAATCATGTAAATAACTACTAGTAGTAAACGTGTCGCACATTTTTTTTTATATATATAAAATACATAACAGTACTTTTGATGAGCAAATCAGAGAGCCAATGCTTATCTACAAACGCCTTATTGAAATTCGTACTAAAACCTTGGAAATATTTCAACAGCAATAGCATGTATAAGATAATTTCATCTCTTGTTTATCTATTCACCAAATTCATTTTATCATTTATTCAATTCATTTCGAATAACATTAAGAAAACCAAATTATAGATATTTGCTCGGTGCGCCGTTCGAACTAATAACTTAAACTGAAGTTATACTTAAATTTTCAATAATCTTACTTTAATAAATTAAACAGCAATAACAATAATGGTTCAACAGTAGATTAATGAAAATATAATAAACTCACATTACTGTATTGCAGAGATATCCTATTATATTCGTCTTGATAAGTTTTCTTGGCTTTCCGTTTCTCAGCGCATATACTTGTGATTTTATCGAGAGTATTTTTTTCAATACGGTCACAGACCCCGCGAATGGCTCGACTAGCGCAGTCCAGCTCTTCAAGTAACCGTTTCCAAGCACTAGCCACTAAACTACCGGCCGCATTTTCGCACTTCAGACCCTGCGCGCAAACGGCGCTCAAGGAGGCAGCGTATTCGCGGTCGCATTTTAATTTGCTGGTAACGCACCGGCGCATCACTTCCAGCATACGAATCTCAGCTTCTTGTCGGCCTACCAGAGCATCATACTCAGGTCTGCCTTGGCCTGTTGTGCCCCCGCCACCACTGCCTCCTCCACCACTTATGCCTGTGTAACCCATGAGGAACACAAAGATTACAAGGCTTTTAGATCCGTTTTAGAATTTATGGAGCCATGGCAGTCGAGTACTATTGTCAAACGTTTGCTTCTACGATGTTTAACGGCTAAATTAGTCTATGTGGTCATCTACCAAATTGAAATGATTTTTGAAACAGAGTCAACAACACATAAATAACAATTAGGAAAATATCAAACAAACGACGATTACAAAAGTATGAATATACACACAGATAATTTTTATCGCGGACAGACGAACTGCACTACCAACGGTAAACCGCACCGCATTAAACCCGAACCCAACTAACTTAAATCACGGCGGCGGCAAGACTTGCTGTGGTCTCCACCGAGGAACGGAACAAAAATAAACAACTGTGTGTTCAGTGCACACAACACATACACACACACACACACTACACTCGACGGGTTCGCCGTCGTGTAGAAGTCTTACCACATTCTCCAGTGTAGGCAACCGTAAAGATAATAACGAAAATAAATAAGTTTTTATTCCATAAATAACGGCGTTAGTCTATGCAGCCAAATTTACGAATAAATATTACATATTTTAAAGATAAGAATTATATAAAAATAAAAGACATTACGTGTACAGGAAAATAATTTTGTAGGACAATTTTTGTGTTTTATCAGTAGTAATAATTAATAATACATTAATAATTTAATTAAGAACTGGAATTATGTTAGGATACATAGTCTTTATTTGTTTTTCAAAGCTTAAAATAAAGATATTAATTGAATGGAATCGAATTGCGCCTTATTTTAATTAACTGTACCAATTTTTTAGTTTTATTCTACAAAAAAAATTAAAGTATAGAACGTAGAAAAATGTTTACTAAGATTGATAAAATATATTACACTACATATAACTGTTTTTATAAGGAACATACATGTTCCCATTAAAATGAACACTATATATAGTGTTCTACCTCTTATTAATTTTAAATAAACATTTTTCAAATCTTTATACAAAATCATATTTAGCTCGCTAAAACTGCGTCGTAATTATAAGAATAATAAAAAATTACATTCATTTATAGGGAGAGGAGAAATTAAGTTAGACCACTCAAACATTTTATTCAAATTCCACCTATGGCCCCCAATTTTTTTCCCCAACACGACCCATAAAAAATCCTATGCATAAATTAAAGTATAAAAATAATAATTTCAAAATATAATATAATTTTGGGTAATAAAAATAATAACAATATAAATAAATAAATAAAAGATAATTTTTTTTAATAAAGGTATTTAATATTTGAATATAGTTTAAGGTAAATAATAATAGCAAACAATTTAACATGAATCAAAAATCATACGATATCAGCTGATACTTTTAACCACCTGAATCAACAATAGCTAACTAATTACCTTAGTATTTTTTAGTTTTAATGTAATTAATCAACAACAAATAACACTTTTTTCAATTTCTTTATTCTTACAAAATAAAACACTTATATATAATTGTTTCTTATTTTTATAATGTGATGAAAAAAATCTTTCATTGGTATATTTACAATGGATTCATTAAAACTGAGAACAGAATTTGAGAGTAAAATTTATAATACTATTAAAGTAAGTATTTGAAGAAAAAGTTAAAAAATGTTCTTTCACAATCATTAAACCTTTTCAGTTCTGAGTAAAATAGAGTTTTTTTCATCTTAATTTCTATATCTGGATGACCGTTGTAATGCATTAAAATTAGAATGGAAGAAAGAAAATAAATGAAATAAATTATTGACATTTGTATAATTTTGAATAATAATTATAGGCGAAGTATTTATTGTTGTCACTTCCTGATGTTCCTGATTATACTTCAGACGATTCAATTCAACAAGATTTAAAGCATAATAATGGACCTTATTTGGTTATTATTTCGACATTAGCTTTTAGTATAATGGTAAGTTAATTAAAAAATACTGTTTATTATTATTAATTAGGTTTGGCAATTTTGGTCATTAGTTGTAGATTTATATATTATGATGTATATAATTTACATTAAATTTTATAGGATTATATTTTATCATTTAATTCTACATTCAAAATAATTTTTTTTGCTAAAAATATACTCGTACAAAAATGTATTTGAACTTATTTTAAGCTTAAAATAATTTTACATTTTTTTTTTTAATAAAAATTATATGAGGTTTTAGCATACTAATATTAATGCATGTAGAATTTTATCATTATATATTTTTAATTAATTGAGTTTAAAATTTATTGCAAGATTTTGTAGCTCGAACTTCGGAATAATTTGAACGAAATCTAAGTTAATATTTTTTTAGTATATTAATTAAAAAATTATTATTTAGATTAGTCTTATATTGTATATAATAAAAAATAAACTAATATCCATTTCTAGATCTTTACAGAGAAAGTATTGTATAACACATTGATGGAACTTTGGTTCAGCCCGTTAAATCACATAATATTAAACACATTTACTATCATTTTGATGATAATATTTTGGTATTTTCAAAAAAAATGGGGTAAGCAGAAACATAAAATTTAAAAAAGCCATGGATGTTATTTTCATTATTTCATAATTATAGAACAAATGAGTAAGTTTAAAAAATATTATTATTTCATTCATGAACATTATTTCAGATCATAGAATGAACTTGTTATTTTTGTGCTTGTTGAGCATAGCAGCTATGAGCATTCAATCAACTCAATATTCTGACGAGTCATTTATGTAATATAATTTTTTTTTTGTGATTGGGTTTAGATTTTTTCTTTATAATGTGTAACTCAATAAAATATATTTTATGCAACCAAATTTATTTTAGCATAAACTATCAAATATTTAAAAAACTACCGAGTAGTTTCAAATATTTTTAATAATCGAAAACTTTAAGTATTTGATTATTAAAAATAATGGACAACTATTAAATATTCGATAGTTACCATCATATGCTTCCCATCAATATTATATACATAGTTTTGAATCTTTAATAACTTTTGATTTATATCTTCTTTCTTGCTTTAATCCCAACTACTTGGGGTCAGCCACCCTTATCCTAAACTTCCACTTGACACGTATCACCCACATCATCTACGCTCACATCAGCTGTCCTCATATGGCATTCAATAGCATCCCTCCATCTCTTTTTTGGTCTTCCTCTACCTCTTTTTCTTCCAACATTAATTTCTATAACTGTTCTTAGAGCTTCCGATTCTTCTATCCTCATAACATAACCAAACCATCTAAGTCTATTTTCTCTCATTTTATCTACAATTGACGCTACACCTATACTCCATCTTATATGCTCGTTCCTTATTCTTATCCTTTTCTAGTTACTCCACTCATCCATCTAAGCAATCTCATTCTCTGCTCTACTTTCTTATCAACCGCCCAACACTCTGAACTATACATCTTAGCTGGCCTTATTACAGTCTTGTAGAATTTATCTTTCAGCCTCATTGGAATTTTTTTTATCGCATATGACGCCAGACGCTTCTCTCTACTTCATCCACCCGCACTTAATTCTGTGTCTTATATCCTTGTCAATACCCACCACTCTTTTGCACAACTGACCCTAAATACTTAAAACTCACCACCTCTCCAATCACGTCCTCGCCTATTGTCACTGCCCTCCTCATTTCACCTACCTTGTGTTCTCCTTAGTCAAACTCGTACTCTATATACTCTGTCTTACTTCTACTTATTCTTAAACCCTTTTCTTCAAGAGCTGTAGCGAGGTGTAATATATAGAAGTAATAAACACTTTTACGATTTAATAACAACTATACTATATTACAACGAACTAACAAATAACAAATAACAGCGAGAGACGAACTGTATTACAACGAACTAATAAATAACAGCGAGAAACGAAGCGCGTGTAAGACAGAATGCGTAAGTGATTGACTGATCGACTGACTGACTGGAGCGACGATCTTGCCCTTAAATAGTCAGAGGAATCTTCTAGAGGCGGCGTCGGAACTCTCTAGACATTCGACCGCCACACGCTTATGTAGAGCGACGAATCTTCTAGAGGCGGCGGCGGCCGGACATTCTAGAATATTCGACCGCCACACCACCCCCCTACGGAGTGGAGTTAGCTAGGGTCAAAAATGTCCGGGAATCTGACTCGGCGGCCTGAGCGAGTTGTTCGTACTGGCTGTGTTGATGGATCGGTATTAGGCGGTTGTTTCTGTTTGGTCGTATCCGGGGCAGTTGCTGGTGGAGCATGTGCCTGGCTAACGGTTGTGCTTTCGTTCACCATGAGGTAGGCAGGTTTTACTCTATCAATCGTCACCGTAACTGATTGATTTCGAACTTTTATTGTGAACGTTTTGTCATTTCGGGCAATTACTTCGAAGGGACCTTGATATGGCGGTTGAAGTGCTGCTCGGACACCTCCCTCCCTGAGAAATACGTGTGAACAGTCCTTAAGGTCCGCAAAAACAAATGATCGTGGATTTGAGTGGCGAGATGCAGGTACTGGACGAATTTTATTCATAACACTGCGAAGACGATCTAGTAAGCTAGTAGGGTCGTTCGTACTGCTATTATCTTGCTTGTCTGTGAAGAAATCACCAGGAAGATTAAGAGGCTCACCATAAACAAGTTCCGCAGACGTGGCTTTTAAGTCTTCCTTAAACGCAGAACGTATTCCGAGAAGCACGATAGGCAGTGACTCAGTCCACGAGTCTTTTGCGTGGGCCATGATGGCTGCCTTTAGTTGTCGGTGCATTCGTTCGACGAATCCGTTTGCAGCAGGATGCCAACTGGTAGTGGGGCGAAGCGTAAAACCAAAACGTTTTGCTAAAGTTTTTAAAGTAGCTGAAACAAACTGAGTACCACGGTCAGTCGTAACGTATTGAGGTACTCCGAAGCGTGAAATCCAGCAATTGAGGAAACCCTTAGTGACATCGTCTGCTGTTATACGTTCGAGTGGATACACCTCCGGCCAACGGGTGAAACGATCGATTACCGTCAGACAGTACCTGAAGGACTGTGATGGCGGCAATGGACCGATGATATCGACATGAACATGTTTGAATCGGCGTGAAGGTGTTTCAAAGTTTCCCAGTGGGGCTGAGACGTGTCGGCTTATTTTCGATCGCTGACAGTGGACGCAGGCACGTGCCCAGGAACGGCAATCCTTTTTCATTGCTGGCCACACAAATCGTTCTGAAACTAAGTGAGCTGTTGCGCGTGCACCGGGGTGACTAAGGTTGTGTAACTGATCAAATGCGTGACGCCGGAATCGTTGTGGCAAAAATGGTCGTGGGCGTCCTGTTGACGTGTCGCAATAAATATAGATTGAAGATCCTGGCACTAGTACCTTCTCCAAATGAAGAGATGAATTGTTGTCAGAAAAATGTTTGAGTTCATCATCCGTGTCTTGAGATGCAGCAAGAGCTCGGTAGTCCAGCGGGAGAGACACAACTTCAATGCGTGACATTGTATCCGCGACGATATTTTCATCACCTTTAATGTGTTGAATGTCGGTGGTGAATTCGGATATGAATGTCAACTGGTTGAGTTGCGTAGGAGGTATCTTTTCTCTCCGTTGGGTGAAAGCATATACGAGTGGCTTATGATCGGTGAAAATGGTACATGGTTGTGCTTCGACAATGTGCCTGAAATACTTCACCGATTCATAGATGGCAAGCAACTCACGATAATACGCAGGCCACGCACTTTGTTTCACCGACATTTTCTTTGAAAAAAATGCTATGGGTTGCCAGATGTTATTGACTCGCTGCTGCAGACATGCGCCGATAGATTGGCTAGATGCGTCTGTGAATAGTCCAAGTCGTGCGGCTGGATGAGGATGTGCTAAAAGAGTAGCGGTCGCAAGACTTTCTTTGCATGTGGTGAACGCTTTTTCTAACTCGGGAGTCCATTCTATCGGTTGGGAACCTTTTGTCTTCGGGCCTTTGAGAATACCGTGAAGTGGTGCTTGCAGGTCGGCAGCTTTGGGAATAAACCGGCGATAAAAATTTACCATTCCCAAAAACCGGCGTAATCCTTGCATAGATTTTGGCAATGGATACTGTCGTAGGGCTTCGACGCGTTCCGGTGGCGGGCGGGTGCCTTCAGAAGATACTAGGTAACCTAGAAATTTCACCTCAGCCGAACCTAATACACATTTTTGCGGGTTAACGACAACACCGTAGTCAGAAAGTCTCCCGAAAAGAGTGCGTAAATGCTGTTTGTGGTCCTCTTCCGATTTAGAGAATACCAAAATGTCATCAATATATGCATAACAGAAGTCCAACCCATTGGTAACTTCGTCTATGAAGCGTTGAAAAGTTTGTCCAGCATTTCGCAATCCGAATGTCATAAAAGGAAATTCGTAAAGTCCGAATGGAGTGGTAATGGCTGTTTTGCATATATCGTCCGGATTAACAGGTATTTGATGGTAAGCCTTTACCAGATCGATTGTGGAAAATAGCGTGCAATTAGCCAGGTTGTGCGAGAAATCATGTATGTGTCTGACTGGATAGGAGTCTGGTATAGTTCGGGCGTTCAGCGCGCGGTAATCACCGCAAGGACGCCAGCTGTTCTCCCCTTTCGGTGCTAAATGTAATGGTGAAGACCACGGACTGCTTGAAGGTCTAGCGGTACCTGCCTTGACCATTTCCGCGAATTCCTGTTTGGCGATTTTTAGTCTACCTGGAGCTAAGCGGCGTGGGCGGCAGGCTATTGGCTGACCAGGTGTCGTAAGAATGTGGTGCACTGTTTGATGTTTTATTGTCCTGGGCAATCCGGTGGGACGTGTGATGTCCGGAAATTCTGCGAGAAGTGCAGCCCAAGGGGAAGTGTTGGCAACTGATTTTATGCTGCATTGATTTACAGAGGAAACCTTACCATTCACAGCCAAGCCTGTGACACCATCAATAAGACGTTTGGTACGGCAATCCGGCAGCAAGTGGTAGTATGCCATGAAGTCGGAACCAATGATAGGAGTACTCACGTCGGCGACAATAAAACTCCACGGGAAACTGCGTCGAAGTCCTAAATTCAAATTGAGATGGACCGTCCCGTAAGTTTTTATGGTACTGTTGTTGGCCGCGCTGAGGTCGTAATCGGTGGCATGGCGTCGTTCCCGTAGTAGCCGTTGAGGGTAACAAGATAAGTCGGAACCGGAGTCGACTAAAAATTGGCGTTTTGTTATTTGATCTGTAACAAACAGGCGGCTGCTCGGGTTCGGACAGTCTGTTGCCGCCGCTACTGACTGTCGTTGGAGTTTTCCTGATACTTGCAGGGAGCCTTACATTTGGCAGCCTTTTCTCCATAAGTGCTATGATACCAACACCATCCTTTGCCGTTAGTCAGTTCCACGTTTGAACGGTTACGTGACCTAGAGCGGGAACGTTGCGGGCGTTTAGCACATAATTCGCTTACCTGTTTTGCGAGTGCTTCAATGGCGGCTAAAACATCGAGTTCCTTTTTATTGTTCGTCGTGGCAACAGCATGGACGAATTGCGAGGGGGCTGGCTGCACTTCAACAATTTTGTCAGCCAGCTCGGCTACCTTATCCAGAGGAAGCTCTGATTGTGCGGTTAAAATAGCTTGTGCATGTGATGGTAGACGGCGGAGCCAAAGTTGACGTAAAATATTGTCTTGTAATGTAGTAGTGCCGGCAAGGGAACGGAGATGTCGTAAGAACTGTGATGGCTTACGGTCACCTAGTTCTTCTTCATTGATGAGTTGCCGCACACGTTGTTCTTCTGAGATAGACAACCGTTCAACGAGTTTTGCGCGTAGATGTTTGTAGCGTTCAGTAGGCGGTGGGTTAGTAATAATATCCTCTACTTCGGCGGCGTAACGCGTATCAAGCTGAGCCACAACATAATTAAATTTTGTTTCCTCACTTGTTATTCCCGAGATTGCAAACTGCGAGTCAACCTGTGAGAACCATAAGCTCGGTCTTTCGGACCAGAAGGGTGGCAACTTGACGGCAACGCGATTCACTGAAGCTGTTGGATATTGCTGTGCCTGTAGTGCTGCAAGGCGAGCGTTTTCTTGGCGTAACTCCTCCAATTGATTGCGTAGTTCTTCGGCGTTCATACTTGTTATCGTCGAGGTCACCAATGTAGCGAGGTGTAATATATAGAAGTAATAAACACTTTTACGATTTAATAACAACTATACTATATTACAACGAACTAACAAATAACAAATAACAGCGAGAAACGAAGCGCGTGTAAGACAGAATGCGTAAGTGATTGACTGATCGACTGACTGACTGGAGCGACGATCTTGCCCTTAAATAGTCAGAGGAATCTTCTAGAGGCGGCGTCGGAACTCTCTAGACAATCGACCGCCACACGCTTATGTAGAGCGACGAATCTTCTAGAGGCGGCGGCGGCCGGACATTCTAGAATATTCGACCGCCACAAGCTTATCTTCACACCTCTCTAGCCTTTGATTAATTTCCTTCCTATTTTCTCCTATTAACACTATATCGTCAGCATAACTGGTATAACTTTATAATATTTTACTTGCTTTACGCTCTCTCTCTCTTCCACGTAAAATAATCGTTTTGTGATCTATTCCTCCCACTCTTATAAGTTATATAATGTTCTTTCCACTTTCTAAAATAAATATTAACTACAGCAAAATCATACGATACTGCGAAATCCAGGATTCTTTCTACAGCCTCATTCTTCCCACTAAAACCATTCCCTCCATGTACTCTTTCATATCCTCTCCTCTCATTTCTTTCATGCCCATTCATATCTCCACCTATCACCGCATCCTCATTGCCATTTCTCATTGTACTCCTTGCATCACCTCATCAATCTCTCTCCAAAACACTCCATTGTCTATTTCATTACATCCCATTTTTGGTGCATAGGCATTTATTACATTCAGCACTTTTTCTTCGAATATCAATTTTACGACCATAATTCTGTCACTTTTCCTAGCTACTTCTACTACTTTATTTTTTATCTCCTCGTCCATTTTTATCCCTACTTCATTCTTTGTACTAGACTTATCTGAGTATATTATTTTATAACCCTCACCTATTCCTTCGATTTCTCTCCTTTACATTTAGTTTCCTGTATACAACAAATGTTAACTTTTCTGTTAAAGATAATGTTCCAACATTCCAAGTACCTATTCTTATTTTGTATCTATTTTTCTCCCTTATATACGAGTCCAGCCTAGAGTTTAGTGGTGATGTCCCTACACCGTTGACACTACAAGCGTTGGGTAGACCTGTACACATGACTGGTGAATCAGCTACCGCACAAGTTGTCCGGCTGGTAACAAACACTTTATTCTTTAGGCCTTCTTCGTTTTTAACTACTTTATTCCCTTTCACCTGTTGCCCCCGCGTACATCCGATATGGGACAATTTACCTAAGTTTCTTTCAGGAGACCTCATATTATTTGACAAAAAATTTTACGCCGGCTGTCGACCTGACGCAACCTCATTAGTCGCCTCTTACGACTGACAGAGTGGCCGTGGAAATATTCTTATCCCCTATCCACAAGGATAGGGTTGGGTTAACTAATAACTATGGACTATGTTAAAAATATATTTTTAATAAAGAAAAAATAAAAATAGTTCATTTGTTACTTCTTTTAATTTTCAAAAAAAGCCTTTTTTTAATTCTATTTATTACAAAAAAATTTGATTCGTCAATGTCAAATTTAGAATAAAAACTTTTTGAGTTCCTAATATTTTAGCACATAGAGAATGTTTATATAATTATGTAATGCGATTATGAATCAAAAGTTATTAAAAATGTTAAAACCTGATTGGACATTGATGCTTACAGAGTGATTTATTAACAGTTTACCTCCCTTTCCTTTTTTTTGTTAAATAGTGATTTTTTCATAAAATTGCACAAATTAAAATTTAATTTATTTTTATAAATCATTTTAAATATCAAATTTATAAAAAGAAAAATTATTAATAAGGATAGAGTTTAGGAAAAATTTTTGATAGTTAAATAGTATAAATAAATAATAATCGTATTATTATTATTATTATTTCACCATTGGATCAAATATGGTCTAAATTAAATTTTAAAAGGTCATAATCAATTTTGTATTACTAATTTTTAAAATATTAGCATTTGACTATTTAATAAAGAACTTCTTACTATTCGTTTTTCGTGTTTAGCAATACTTTTTTTTTATCAAACAACCAGATGAGAATTCTTCTACGTTGCGCACTACTCTTGCATGTAACTAGAACTTATATTAACTTTAAAACTAATAATATAATACTGATTATCGACATGTCAAAATATTATTTCCACAATTCACCATTTAATAGTATAAAAAATAATAGGCACGCATTTAACTTTCGAACGTTACTTGTAAAATCTACCCTCTACATTTTTCTTACAATACTTTTGATATTTACAATTATTCATAAAAATTAATTACATTTCAACCAAACAAAATTTTATGAAAAAATTATTATTTGGTAAAAAGAATGGGCGGTAGTATACTTAATAAATCACACTCTATATTCACATATACAAAAATTTTAAAATGAAAATATTTTATCAATACTATTCTAAATCTATAAATAAATTGTATAACTATCGAATATTTTCACTTGTTATCAGATTGACGTTTTTGTCTGTGATACTCATCTCATTTGTTACAACTATGATCAAACCGTTTGCTGTTACGTTGTCCTTTAAATACTTTACATTCAAAGGATCTATTTTTGCATCAGGTATAGAGTTAAAAATCCCAGCACAGTAGGGTCGCGGCATTTTGGGACGTGGTATAGTTGGGTCAAGTATAATATTATCTGATAGTGATTAAAATCACTATCATAAAATTTCCTTTTAATCTATATTTCTGTGTTTATTATATGTTAATAATTGATTTTAACTAATTAGTAATAATATCAAAATTTAGTAGTGATAGAAAAATCTAATTGCAGATTTGAAATCAGTGCGAAAAATTTATCAAGAAAAGTGTATTTTTGACTAATGAAAATTCCTTCTTTACAATTTATTCATAATTAACAATAAATTATTTTCTGAAATGTTTTGTACCAAGCACTTCCATTTTTATACAAGTTTACCATAACATAACAACTAGTTAATATTTTTTTATAATTTTAATAACAGATTATTAAATATCAATTTCATATTATATTTAATTGCTCTAATATATAATAAAAATTGATCACTTGTGAATAATATTACTTAAAATTAAAACTATATTAAAAATATTATTAATTTAAAACTAACAAACCCAGCAGAGTAGGGGTCTTGGCACAGTGGGGACGTGGCATAGTTGGGTCAAGTATAATATTATCTAACAGTGATTAAAATCACTATCATAAAACGTTTCGATGCAAATCAGTAGATAGTGTTTAATTTAAAAAATTTGGTGGATTATTTTAAACATTTTACATTTTACATTTTACATGATCTTATATTTCCTTATTTATATCCTGATTACAAGTTTTATGATTTATAAGTGTAATATATGAATAATTATATAAAGGGTAATGGTCCGATATAAAAAATAAATAAGACGCATAAAAGAAGAATATAAATAGTACTTATCTTACAAAAATTCTATTGATCCATACTTTTTTAAAAAAGATATAGTAATATAAAGTTAAAAATTTATCATATAAAATAGAGAATTTTAACATAAAAATAGAATACGATGGGCATTTTCACCATGAAGACAAAATAAAGTCCGAAATTTTTACATAAGTATATTACATAAGCTTTAATTTAAGGTATATATAAATGTGTCTATATTTCTGGAATTCTTTCAAAAGTTAAATTGAAGAAGTTATTTTTTTGTGAAAAAGTTGTCATTTTGAATTCCCCCTGTGGGCAGGTAAAGGATCAGATTTATAAAAAAAATATACCAAATGATAGGTAAAGACATCAGCATTTATAAAAAAAAATTTCTATTTATTTGATTATTTTTGAAAAAGTTATGGCAGTTTTAAGTAAAAAAAATAGAAACAATTTAAAAAATTAGCGATTTTTAAATTTGTAATTTTTTTGGAGATTTGGAAAATGTTTTCAATTTTTGAGGATATTGACTTCGATTAGATAAAATTTGTGATCTTTTGCCGTATCGGTGAAAGAAATCGATTCGGTGAGAGGTGAGAAAAAATGGTAACAGACACAAAAAAAAAAAAACCCAGCACAGGGGGGTCGTGGCACAGTGGTGACGTCGCATAGTTGGATCAAGTATAATGATATCTGACAGTGATTAAAATCACTATCAAAAAAAAACGCTTCGATGCAAATCTTTAGATAGTGTTTAATTTTAAAAAATTGGTGGATTATTCCAAAAGCTTCATAAACTGCTAGTTCCTTATTAATATCCTGATTAAGACAAAGTATGTCGAATAAAAAAGAGATTATTAGAAAATAGTATTTCCCATAAAAAAATTATATTGATCAATACACTTTTCAATAAGTTATAGCATTATAATGTTAAAAATGTAAAAAATAAAATTGAGAATTTTCACACAATAATAGCATTTGGTAGCCATTTTCACCTTGAAGATAAAATAAAGTCCGAAATTTTTTTTTTCCATGATAAAGTATATTACATTAGCTTTAATTTAAGATATATATAAAAGTGTCAGACTTTCCGGAACACTTTCAAAATTTAAGTTGAAAAAGTCAATTTTTTGTGAAAAAGTTGTCATTTTGAATCCCCCCCTGTAGGCAGGTAAAAAGTCAGATTTATAAAAAAAATATACCAAATGATAGGTAAAGACATCATGCATCTACAAAAAAAAGAATTATATTGATCCATACATCTTTCGAGAAGTTATAGCATTATAAAGTTAAAAATATAAAAAAGAATTTTTTTACAAAAATCGTATTTTTTTTATTAAGTTTAATGTCTGTTTTCACCATGAAGATAAAATAAAGTCCGAAATTTTTTTTTACCATTATAAAGTATATTACATTAGCTTTAATTTAAGATATATATAAAAGTGTCAGACCTTCCGGAACACTTTCAAAAGTTACGTTGAAAAAGTTCTACTTTCTATATGCATTTTTATGTTTTGAATCCCCCCTGTATTTAGGGAAATGGTCCGATTTAAAAAAACAGTATGTCGAATGAAAGATCTATATAAATACTACTTCTCATAAAAAAATTGTAATGATTCATACATTTTTCAAAAAGTTATAGCATAATAAAGTTAAAAATGGAAAATACAAAATCGAAAATTTTCACACAAAAATAGCATTCGGTAGCCATTTTCACCATGAAGATAAGATAAAGTCCGAAATTTTTTTTTTTCATGATAAAGCATATTACATTAGCTTTAATTTAAGATATATATAAAAGTGTCAGACCTTCCGGAACATTTTCAAAATTTAAGTTAAAAAAATTAATTTTTTGTGAAAAAGTTGTCATTTTAAATCCCCCCTTGTGGGCAGGTTAAGGGTTAAATTTATGAAAAAAAAATACCAAATGAAAGGTAATGATATTATGCATCTATATAAAAAATAATTATATTGATATGTTTATTTAAAAAAGTTACGGCAGGTTTTAGTAAAAAAAATTTAAAAATTTCGAAAATTAGTCATTTTTAAATTTGTAATTTTTTTGGAGGTTTCCCCC
>NW_026099575.1:26328127-26357254 GCF_025091365.1 Daktulosphaira vitifoliae | reverse complement strand
AAAAAAAAAAAAAAAAAAAAAAAAAAAAAAACACATCTTAGTAAAACCAATACCTTCTCAGCTTCGCATCGAAGCTAAAACACGTCATAGTAAAACCAATACCTTCTCAGCTTCGCGTCGAAGCTAAAAAAATATTAATTCATAGACATTAATTGGATGATAACTGTTAAACCAGTATTTTGGGAGTTATGAATATTTTTATACCTGGATCGAAGGTAGTAGTGCGGCAAATATTTTCGTGATAATAAAAATATTATAACTCGTACCTAATTTCCAATATACATTTTAAAGTGTAAATAATTTCCGATTTAGTAGTTCAATAGTTATATTGACTAGTCATTTCCTTATGGCTCCTTAATCATTTTCTATTAAACAAGCTATTTAAATATACATATTCGCAATTAAAAAATAAAATTGGTACCCTAAAAAACGATAAAGAATAAACCTAAAAACGATTTCGTTACTTGTATATCAAGAAATAATAATACTTAATAGAACTAAATATTTTTTTTTTTTTATTATTATTATTATTTAGGAGAAATTTAGTGATTGTGGGTTTACTAACGATATATTAATTACTCTGTTTGCAGAATGATTGTATAAACATGATTCAAATAATATCTTTTATAAAGTTTCATACTATAGTTGTTTAAGTAATGTTGTTTATAAATAATCAATAAATTTGCAGATCAACATTTATTACAACTTTCATATTATATTTTATAAACACCCGATTTCCCTCTTCTTCTGATTTATCTTTATAATAAAGTAAACATTAACCAAAATTCTTTAAAATTCTAGCTAATTCATTCGAAATGACCGAATACTATAAATTAACTTATGGCCTAATTACTTTTTGTTCCCTCCACACTAGTCAGTAAACTCGAGTTCACTACAAAGAAATCCTTTCTTTATTCTACTTTTGTATTCGGATTAATTTTGAAAATACCTTTTCATCATACCCTTTGAATCTAGCTATTTTTCTATAAACCCCAATTCTTTATTAAAATTTATTTTATTCATCGGAATATTAATTAATTTGTAAAGCATATTATAAAAAGGTGTCATTTTATGTTGCAAGCAGTTATTTGAATTGTTTGGAATGTACCTGAACATATGTGTGTTTTCCAGATAAATTTCAATTTTTGTTCTAAATAAAATTTTCCCATTACTTCTTGTTTGTACGCGAGTTTAATTGATGGATAAAAATAATTTAAATGTTGTATTAAAATCTTTATTTATTACTACAAAAATATCATCTATATCCCTAATTCTCGGAAACCTCCAAAAGTATGTATTAAGTGTTTTCGAACCTATACCTAAAAAGTTTTGCTAAAATTGCTATTTTATCACAATAAATTGGCATGAACGACATAATTATATAATAAAAATTAACTACCTGTAGCTAATATTACTAAAATTTTTAACTTAGATATATATATACTACTCTTTATAAAGGATGGTAAAAAATTACAATGAATTGTTAGATTGTATCAAAAGTTATAGAAGCTGTTAGATACTATAAAATTACATATACTGCAATATATGTAATTTTCTGCATAAAAATTGTTTAATAATAATAAATTATAAAGATAAATTATGATATTTATAATACGATTTGTTTAGGATTTCAAATATGGATTTCTTCATTAATGGCGGTAGTAGCTTATAGCTATAAAAGTGAATATCCTATTACATTTTTTGTTGACAAAACAAAATACTTTTGTAAGTAATTTAATTTAAAATACCTATCAGCTATACATCAAAACTAAAATAGGTACTTTGAAGTTTAGAATTATTTTGAAGATCCCGGTAGGTAGCATAGGAGTTTAAATTTTAAAAGTTATCTGTATCTTAAAAAAAAATCTTATGTACTTAAACTTGATAAAAAAATATTTTATTTTATTGCATTTCTTTTTTTTAGTAATCTTAAATTTTTATTGATGAATAAAATAATCTATAGTTAATGAAATGTATGTAATTTTCTAAAGAGTAGTCTCTAGGTAATATTTTCTTTCACTGCACAATTTACCCCCTGTAACACAAGTTCTTTCTCCATTTTTGTTAATCATAATAGTTATTTTAATACTCTTGCTTTATAGTTGTCTAAATAGTATATCATTTAAAAATAAATTAACAATCAACAGCTTAGTAAAATATAATTTTTGAATAAAAGTTATTATTTTGTAGGTTTATCATTAAACATTTCTGTATTTGTTTTTTTATTGATATTTTTTTGTGAAGATGAGCCAAGTGTAATCTGCCAATGTGATAGTGTTCAAAATTCTGTATTGAATTTTTTAACGTAATTACTGAATTATTTCTTAAAAAAAAATAATATATTAATGTTATTTTTGATATTTTTTCAGAAATATTTTTCTCACATCTGCTACTTATATATTTATGTTTACATTTTCCGATGTGTGGTATCAATTAATAAATAATATACTTTACGAATCTACTGACACGGAACAGCAAGTAAAAATATTATTTTTTTTTATTTAAAATACTAAATTGAATGTAATAAGAATTGATCACTTTTGGTTAATATAATTTAAAACTAATAATAGGTATTACGTTTATTATATCCTATTAAAATTTAGTACAACTTATTGTAATTTAAAAAATCAGAAAAAAAACCCAATACAACAAGGGTATGGTATCGTTGGGATGTAGAAACATATATAATAATCTGACAGTGATTAAAATTACTTTAATAGAAGTATCTAAATTTGTTGAATTTCATAATTTGTATATTTTTTATTTCATAATTTCTGATTTAAAATTTCACTGGAATATTAAATGCTTGTTAAATTATTTTATTAATTGAAAATAACATTATTTTTTTGTTTGGACAATCAATTTCGCTTAATAAATCATTTTCAAATTTAAAAAAAAATTTATTGACTTGGGTGGTGGTCTTTTTCAAACTTTTTTGTATCTAGGTTTTTTTATTGTATTTTCATAAAATTTTACCAAATTAAAGCTTATTAATGTTAGTATATTTTATTAAAATTAGGATCAGTGTTTTTAAAAAATGTAATAGCATTATTAAAATAAA
The DNA here is from genome assembly GCF_025091365.1 of Daktulosphaira vitifoliae. NCBI lineage: Eukaryota > Metazoa > Arthropoda > Insecta > Hemiptera > Phylloxeridae > Daktulosphaira > Daktulosphaira vitifoliae. The sequence goes on along the minus strand of NW_026099575.1, from coordinate 26,354,193 downwards.
AAAAACAAAAATCACAAAACCAATATCATCTCAACTAAAATCTCGAAGCTAAAATATTCAAAAACAACTAAAAATACTAAATAGTCATGTATACTATAAGCGATTTTTTATTGAATGTGTTAAAGCTTTCATGGATTATCTTGTTGCTTGAAGTGCTTGAGGATATATCCATGTTTACAGTTGAGTTCTGACGTTTCGGACTCAACTGTAAACATGGATATATCCTCAAGCACTTCAAGCAACGATTTTTTATTATTATTGTGGATTATGTTAACTATATTCAATATTTTTTAGTTTTAATAAATTCATATTTTATTTTATTTTAAATATTAAATTGATGCGTGCTGGGAAAATAAAAATTGAGTTAGTCCTAGGAGGTTTAAGCTTAATTTTTGTTGTTTTTTCAAAAAGAATTTGGGTAGTGGATGTTGAAATGTCCGACTTGTGAGGGTAGTAAAAATTAACCCTCGTTTTACTTCCACCTCAGAAATAAATAGTGATTATTAATTTTAATAGTTTTCAGAGCAGAAGAAAATTAATCAAAATTATTCGAAATTAAAATCTCTCTAAATATATGTATAAATATGTCATATTATTATGGTAAATGGTACCTTTTTTAATATAGCTGTTGGCTCAGCTTTTTGACTAAAGATATCCTTTTAAATATATCTCTGACTTAATAATCTGGAAATTTCACTATTACTTTGAATATAAAGCTTAAAGCATATTCCAGGCATTCAGGTTTCAGTTAATTGTGAATAATTCAAATCTAACTTTTGAGTACTTATTTTTTTAATAATTTCAAGTCTTTGATTATATAAAATAATAACATTTATAGTTATTCAATGAAATAAAAATTACAATAACATTGTTGGAGTTTCTGAATTAATTTCTCCTTCGTTTAAGAAATTATTTTTATTTATTGACAATAAATATAGATTTCTACATTTTTAGGTATCTTATTCTCCAACTTGCGGAGCTTAGTTTTCTCAAGTTACACTATATTACTTTATAGTATTACTTTAAGTTAAATATTAACAGTATAATTGTTTTTTATCTTGAATTGTATTTGTATTATCTATCTAAATCATTTCTTATCCAATGTCCATGACAATCTGATCTGAAGGATGTTGCTCCATCCTAAGCTCCATCATTTTTTATTTTTTTAATTATTTATTGATATTTTAATCTTTATATCTAAATACTCATTTATTTTTAAAACCTTAAAACGACTATTTGTAAAAATGCAACAAATCTCCCAGTAATTTTTATTACATATTTTCTTATGCGGAATAACTTTAAAATTCTTCTGATATTTAGAATGGTACAAATAATATTACTGCACATTATTTAGTCGCCGCTTAGAATATGAATAAGTTAATAAAGGTGGGATAAATGTTTGTAAAATATTAAATATCATACCACAAATTAAAAATTTAAGAAAATTAATTAATTAAGAAAACATTAGAATATAAATAAAGCGCCTTCCAATACAACTACGTTAGTCTAGCATCTTATTAAGTTATCAACTTCATCGCCGTAAAACTTGTTACATTGTGTAATAGTATGCGTTTTGCCGTATTATATAGGTCCGACTTTTTTAACATACTCCGATTAATAAATAACTAATATATTATTTTATAAAATATTTTTATATCATTCAGATAAAACATTTATTTCAATAATTTAGCAATCAACATTCTGTCTGTATTACAGGAACATAGCATTCTTCTATGTCAATGGATAATAAAAGCTACAAGTATTTTAGGAATTTTATACTCGTGTATAAATTACATCCGTTTATTCCAAACAATGCATATAGCTATAAGTTCAAAGTTAGCATCATTGTTTTGTTTTATGTTTCTTGTCTATATATTGGATAACAAACCATCGGGAAAACTCAGTATATGTATGTTACTTTAAATATGTTTTTTCTTATAATTTATTTAATTTTTATAAAATACATAATGGAGTTCTTTTGTAGTCTTTATAGTTAATTAATTTTAGATTATCCGAGCTTGGCTACATTTATTGGATTGTCGCTATCCTGGAGTACACAAATCCTTCTTTTATGTTTAGGAGCAAAAATTTTGTCACCTTATTCATCATTATCAACTGTCGTCATAATAATTATAATGGAAAAAGCATGGAATAGTGCAATCAATCTTTATATACATATACTGGATATTAAAAAAAATAGTAAGTTTTACGTGATAAGTACGAATAAACTATAATTTTGACATATTATCTACTCATTTATTTAAAGACATATAATAGAATTTATGAAATATTTCTTATAAATTTATTGCTAAATTTTCTACACAAACATTTCAAAAATCATTAATTTCTTCCCTAACTTTTGAGTTTATTTTAGAAATTTAAATAAGCAATATAACTTAGTAAATTTGGTATAAAAAAAAAAAATACGAAATGTTACCAGATTATATACAGAGTGATTTTTTTATCATAACCCACTCAATTACTTACAGAATAATAATAAATTAAACATTTTTTTTTCGATTATCTTTAGTTACACATCATTCTTGAATTATTAACTATGTAATACTTTTTAAGTTCATCCCTTATGCCTGGTAAGGGTGTCAACTTTGTTTTTTTAAATGAGAACACATATTTTGAATTTAATAAAATGTTTGAGTTTTTAATTTAATAGTAAATGGCATTTGAATTTTTAGTATAACTTTATTTGTTTATTAGATATAAACATTTAAAGTTTCAAATTTTTAAGTTAATATACATATATAATACATAAGGGATTACAAATATAGGTAACTAATTGGTTTTTTATGTCATTGCTGTCACAGTCACGGATTGTTTATTATCAATTATGACTATCAATAGATATACTTTTTGTATTGTCAGTTAGTGTATTTATAAACTCACAACAATGTATCTTACTATCATTGATAATAACAATGCTGTGTACCTGCTAATATCGATGTCATAAAAAACCAATTAGCTACCTGTATTTGTAATCCCTTGTGTGTTATACATGAATATTAACTCAAAAATTTGAAACTTTAAATGTTTATATCTAATAAACAAATAAAGTTATACTAAAAATTCAAATGCCATTTACTATTAAATTAAAAACTCAAACATTTTATTAAATTCAAAATATGTGTTCTGATTTAAAAAAACAAAGTTGACACCCTTACCAGGCATAAGGGATGAATTTAAAAAGTATTACATAGTTAATAATTCAAGAATGATGTGTAACTAAAGATAATCGAAAAAAAATATTTAATTTATTATTATTCTGTAAGTAATTGAGTGGGTTATGATAAAAAAATCACCCTGTATATTGGATACTTATTGTTTTAGATTTAAGAGTGTTAATGTGGCCTAAATTAATGGTTTTAAGTGAACTAATGAGTATAATTTGTTTTTATTATGTAACACAAAAAAGAAAAAATGTCAGCCTATCAAGAGTGAGATCATTTTAATTTTGAAAAAATATTTAATGTAATTCATAAACTAAATATTTTTATTAAGAATCTCAATTTTTTTTAATTTAACAGAATGATAATTGTATTAAAAGTTTTATGTAAAGAGTATAGATAATATCCAAACAAAAATTAACAACAGGCGCAGTACTGCACTAATACTAGCATTTCGAGCAGTAGTGGCTTAACCAGTATAGCTATTGTATATCACCGAACTTATTTGAATATAAAATCTTGTAAAATTAAAATATTTCTGTTAAATATTTGAAAATATACAACTTGAGCTCTTATATGGTATGTAAATAAGTTGTAATTGCATAATAGAATTTTCTTTTACTCTAAAATTAAATTATTTTGGTTTATTATATTTTTTATTATTAATAATTTAAAAAATTTATTCTTGAAGAATACAGAATTTATTCGAAAATAATTAATAGTATCTAATCCATTTTATAATGGTATTAGAAATCTAATTATAATGAAAATATTTTACAAGATTATCACTTAATCATCACAAATAATATAAATAAGAAGCTTAGATTGGATTATTACAATAAAATTAACTGTTTTACTTTTATTTTTATAAAATATAATCAACTGACATTATTAAAATAATTTAAAGTGATAATAAAGAAAAGTAAGTAAATTTTAAATTAGTATGAATTATTTTATTGTAATGGAATTTTATCGATATTATGTCTGTAGAATAATTAAAATATATTTACACATCTGATGATTTTTACTATTTTATAAATTTGATTCACAATTAAGAAATATTAGTTAAAATAGCAGTAAAATTATAGTTCTTTCAACTATATAATTATATTGTTGCATTAATTATAACTTTTTATGTAGAAACAGATAATCTAAGTTAGTTAAGAAAAACAATTTTATAACTAAAGAAATAATCAAAAATGTATTAGAAGACTATTTTACACCATTAAATAACTATACAAGGTTATTATATATCTATGACTGACACAATATCTTTTAAAACGTCATAATATTTTTATTTTCGGAAATTAATAGTATCCTACGTCATATCATTGCAAGAAAACAATAAAGCAAATCGCCCTCGTTTTTAATAGAAAAGAAACAATTAATTTTTGTTTTGAACGTTTAAAATTATAAAAGATTTATATTTTAAAGATATAGCGTTAACCATAGTTTAACAATCACTCAGTATAATACTTCCTTATTGTTAAATACAATAATATTATTTACACCCATATACCCCAATCTTCTTTGATCATGTCTGCTCCTTTTTCTCCAATCATAATAGTTGGTGCGTTTGTGTGAGCAACAGGAATTTCAGGTATAATTGAAGCGTCTATAACTCTAAGATGTTTGATACCATGCACACGAAGCCTTGGATCAACCACTGCTGTAGGATCGCCTATTGGTCCCATTTTGCATGTACCAGATAAATGATAAATCGAATAGCTAATCTGTCTGGCCGCGCACTTCCAGTAAGCGTCTGAATCAAAGGAAATGTCAGTGCAACCTGGTAACGGAGTTGTCAATATTTGAGCGTCTAGTTGTCGCATTGCATCAGTCTTCAACATCTTTTGAATAATACGCACGCCGGCTACGATTACATTCAAGTCAGCCTCATCAGCAAAATAATTAGGATCGATAAGTGGATAGTGAAATGGATTAGTATCTTTCAGCCATACACGTCCTCTGCTCTTTGGTCGCATTACCATAGGAAACACCATAAAGCTATCTTTTTCCTGAACTGGATAAAACACTTTTTGGTAGACGTCCGTTCGTAAGCCTAAAAATCTATGAGTTGGAGAACCGGCTGAAAATGATGCTGACATAAGCAACTCTAAATCAGGATATCCATTAGGATCATTAGGCTTTTGAGTGTCAAAAAACGCTAAAGCTTCTGTGCCACCCGCTAATGATGCAGGACTTGACTTACATGAAGTAAAGTTGTATGTGACCAATGGATCTTGCAGCAACCTCTCTAATTTTATCGATACAGTATCATTAATCAATATTAATAGACCACCTAGTGATATATGATCCATAAGGTTTTCACCGACGGGTAAATTATTTATTACTTCAACTCCTTTTTCTTTCAAATGGTCTTTTGGTCCAATACCCGAAAGCATAAGTAATTGGGGGGAATTAATTGCACCGCCACAAATAATCACTTCTTTTTTTGCGTATATTTTAAACTTTCTCTGATTTGTTTCAAATTCAACACCGACAGTAGTTTTTGTGATTTTATCGATTATAATTCGAGTAACTGTACTATTCTTTTTCACATGTAAATTACGTCTTTTATTTGTTGGATATAGAAAGGCTGCATTAGTACTCCATCTTCGACCATTTTTCATTGTAACCTACATAAATTGTTATTAATTATTTAATACAATGTTTAATAAACTCACTATTTAATATATTATATTCAAGACAATATAAGCCGAACTTCCTACCTCTAAAAAATTTTAGAATAAAAATCTATTTAAATTTTATTATATTTATTAAATACAAAAATAAATTAAATCTACGAATGTGTAGTGAATTTATTTATTCTAATTTTTTAGATAAAAACTTCTGTCTTTTTTATAAATAGCATGTTAGGTTTTAGTGGAAAATAATCTATGCTACTAGTTCCCTATTAAATTTATTTAATTTTTACCTAAAATGATTATTAAAATTGACAATTAAACCTTATATTATAATATTCCATATTGTTTGTGAGTTCTTTACAGTAGCCAATTTTATGATTGGGGGAAAAATTCAATTTATAATTATACAAACATGTAAATTAAATATATATATATATATTTAAAAAATATTTAAGTAGCTCAATGAACTCTTACCCACTATGCTATAGCACTGTAGCAGTCCATTAATGCATATTTCATTCAAGTTTTGAATTGAACTAGTAGTTTGATGATTAAAGCTATCAATTGATTATTAAGATTATTATACCATGGTCAGTATTTAAAATTTTCCATTAACTGCCCTAATCATAATAGTTAAATTACTTCCAATCAAAAATCAAATAATTAGATTTTACATAAAAATTATTTCTAAATCAATTTAAATTAAAAAAATATTATTAAGTATTAGTTGTATTCATCCTATTAATAAAAAATATCCATATGCAAAAAAATTGCTTGGGGATGAAGTTGAGAGAGCAATTGCCATACTTTCTTTCCTCCGTAAATACGCTACTGTCTCTTTACAATCATATTTTGCCCTGAAAATTTGTTCTGTTTTCTGAAATGTTTGGTAAAAATCTATTGACTAAAAAGTAGTCAATACTTTTTTCTTGATATTAAATTTTACATTACACACTTATTTCTTATACTATTATTATTATTACATTATAACAATGATATATTAAGTAAGTGTGTATGTAGTGAAGTGAAATATCGGCAATGTATGCAAATTGAGAGAATTTCAAATAAAAAAAAAATGTGTAACCGTTTTTTTCAAAATGAAAAATAGCAATGGTAAATTTTATTATTAAGTTGGGTTAAAATTCCTTAAATCCTTCCTGGGTTTAGAGAGTTATATTTATGAATAATATTAACATTTCATCAAAACATCATTGTTCTCATGATAAAAGTTAACAAGTCTTGTTTGTTTTTTAAATTTAAGAAAAATTAGTTTTTATATTTTTTGTAAAGAAAAAATTAAAATATTGTATCTCTATTCTGATTGCTTTAATTGATTATCTTATATTTTGATTAAGTTTTCTCTTGTATACTTGATCAAAATAATTTAAAAAATTATAGATATTAATATTTTAAATTTATATATATTTAATTATAAAATGTAGATTAATATTTGTATTTACTAAATAACTTTTTATATAATAATTTTATACAGCTAATATAAAAGGATAGTTATACATATTACCTAACTTGGTCATTTTTTATACTTAAACATTTATGGATTGAGTATAATAGTATTATTTATTCTGATCAATATTTCATTGCAAAAAAAGAATAACACCTGCAAAAAATCTGCTCCTATTTGTTTTTCTCCATTTATATCAATATTAGGATGACCCATCTGAGATGCGCTCTTGACAAAAGCTTTAGCTACTTGAGATCTATACTGGACATCAGAAACCCATTGTGGTCCATTTTTTCCGTGAAAATATTCATCGCTTTTTAATAAATTGGCCCTTTCTGATTTGATAAAATATTTGAGCACTTGTTTGTAATCCCAGCCTATAAAAATGAAGCATTTAACAAAGATTTTATTTATATTTTTTTAATTGTAATCAAACAATTATAAGGTGATTTTTACAAATATATATTATACTTTAACATTTTTAAATGTATAAAATAGATATTGATATATATCTAAATAAATAGTTGATTGGTTCACTTACCTTCGTTTCCCATCTTGGCCCAATTATCATAATCTCTTTTATTACCTCTTGTGTATATCATAAAATTCAAAACACTGCTTCCTCCCATTACTTTTCCTCGTGCTATTTTACATCGTTGTTCATCAAAGCCTATAGATAATAAATTATTCGAGATACATTCCCTAACATAAAGTTTAACAATAAATTGTGAGTATAATATTAGTACTTAAACAAGAGCCATTCATTGGTATTGAATTATATTTCCAATTGAAATCTGTTCCTTGTAATTGTACAGCTAAAACTGGTATGTCAGTTAAATGTAAAGCTTTATGACCAGCTTCAATAAGCAACACTTTCCATCTTTCAACCTAAGTGCATGATTATAATTCGTTTAAAGACAATAATTTGAAAGTGACTAATCACTAAGTGACTTAGTGAAAAGAAACTAATCAGTAAATCTCATTTAAAAAATTTTTTTTAAAGTAGAAAATTTTGAAGTTGATAATTTCACTTAAAAAAAAAATGTGTATAATAAACTATATTGATTCAATTACCTCTGAAAGTCTGTTTGCTACAACGGAACCAGCACTTCCGGCGCCAACAACTATAAAATCATATTCTTGAAGGATCTGATTTTGATCTTGTGGTTCTTTAGCTTCCCATTCTTTAGACTCAATAACATACGATAAAATCGATTCAGTTAGAGTGGGAAATTCTATATTGTCATTATTTTCTTTATGTTCCAAAAATCCACTCACCACTGGAAGCGTAATCACACAAACGAAAATTAAAATTACTTTAAGTAAGTACATTGTTCTTTTAATCACAAACAAATTAATAGAATTCAGTTGTTAAAATATCAATAATTTATTCTTTTAATCATAGTGTTACAACTAAGCGTGACTCTTGAATCCTATATCGAATTGATTAAATGTTTGAATCTCTTAATGGTTGACCAATGCCAATGAAAAATTAAATAAAGCAACATGCATTTCCTGTTTGTGAACTGTAATTTAAACTTGTTTTAATCTTAACCCGTACATTCACCTCTTTTAAAATTATGTATAGTTATAAATTATACACGAATAAAAAAAATACATTCAGTTTTATAAGTAATCAAAAAACAAATATTTTTTTTTAACATTTAAAAACGCAAAAATGTATGGAAGTATTTACAATTTTAAAAATTGTACTGTTATGACCTTTACTTTTTTTTATTAAATTTTTAATTGATTATTCTTCACCTATTAAAACTCCACATTTGTATACTTATATGTATATAATAAATATAAATTGAACTATATGTTGAAACACTAATTTTAATTACTTTTAATTATTGAATAGTCTAAGAATTTAACACATGAATATAAACAACATTACAAAATAAATTATCCACTGTTTATTTAAAATTATAACGTCATTTAAGTCTGTCTAACGAAGACTAAATTTACACCAAAATTACTATTCAATCGAATAAATAACAACCTACATTGGACTAAAATTTAATTTATGAGAATTAGTTTCGAATCTAATAGCACTTATTAATTATTTTAATACTTAAAAATTATTATTTTGTGTAACTATAATTGTACAATAGAGTGATTATTTTTCTATCTATTTATTATGATATCTTAAGAATACTACCCTAGACTATTTTTTTATATAAATTTATTTTTATGAATCAAGTAAATATCAAGTTTATTGTAATTATTTCTAATGATAGAATTTTGGAGCAACTTCATTTATAAGAATCATCTTATAATACAGGTGTGTAAAAGTTAATTTTTCTTGCAAACTTTTAAAGTATTTCATTATTTATGCTTTTATATAATACTCAACTAAAAAAATTTAACTATATTTGAATTATTTCAAAAATTGATAGTTTAAGGCTTCATTAATATGTAATAGAAATATTTTCGGTAAAAATAAATTAATGCAATATATGACCACATTTTTTCATTTATTAAATAGTAAAATTAAAAAAGTTTGTTTTGCAATATATAAATTTTAAATATAAAAATAAAATTTTATTTAAACGTACTAAATTTTGACATCTAAAAAGATAAGTTCATCAAATACTGAACCTCAATGATTTATGTAATACAAATAAATAAACTAATCTAAACCAATTTTTCATATTATTATTAAACAAAATTAATATATAGCAATTAGATCTGACATTTGAATACTTCATAAATAAGCTATAAAAAAATTACTAAAAATATGAACTGATATCACAAAACGAAAAATAAAAATTATTCAATTTGATAACATAAACCATCAAACGATCCAAAAAATTTGAGATTAAACCAGTGATTTTAAATAATCAACTGCAAAATTTGGTCTCGAAAATAAAATGCATACTTTTTCAATATTGATCAAAAACATACATTTTAAGTTTTGCTATTTGTACTATAATAATAGAATGGAATTGAGTTTGTGTTTATTTCTAAAGTAGTTCATATTATGATAATATGAACTACTTTAGAATATATAATCCTTAAAAAGTCAAAAGACTTAATAAAATCCAATCAATAAATTAGATCATCATAACGACACATAATAGTTAATATCAAACCAAGTTTTAAAAATGATAATCAAAAAGGTACATTCCAATCTTCTTTGATCATGTCTGCTCCTTTTTCTCCAATCATAATAGTTGGTGCGTTTGTGTGAGCAACAGGAATTTCAGGTATAATTGAAGCGTCTATAACTCTAAGATGTTTGATACCATGCACACGAAGCCTTGGATCAACCACTGCTGTAGGATCGCCTATTGGTCCCATTTTGCATGTACCAGATAAATGATAAATCGAATAGCTAATCTGTCTGGCCGCGCACTTCCAGTAAGCGTCTGAATCAAAGGAAATGTCGGTGCAACCTGGTAACGGAGTTGTCAATATTTGAGCGTCTAGTTGTCGCATTGCATCAGTCTTCAACATCTTTTGAATAATACGCACGCCGGCTACGATTACATCCAAGTCAGCCTCATCAGCAAAATAATTAGGATCGATAAGTGGATAGTGAAATGGATTAGTATCTTTCAGCCATACACGTCCTCTACTTTTAGGGCGCATAACCATCGGAAAAATCATGAAACTGTCTTTATTTCTAACTGGGTAATAAACTTTATTATAAAAGTCTTTACGCATGCCAAAATATCTGTGAAGTGCAGTATCTGCCGTGTATGACGTTGACAATAGAAGTAACTCTAAGTCAGGATATCCATTAGGATCATTAGGCTTTTGTGTGTCAAAAAATGCCAATGCTTCTGTGCCACCAGGTAATGACGCCGGACCGCCATGTCCTACGCTGAAGTTATAAGTAATATATGGATTATTTAAACATCTGTTCATTTTCATAGAAATGGTATTGTTTATCAAAATGAAAACACTACCCAATGATACATGATCCATTAAATTTTCACCCACTGGTAAATTCCTCAGCACAGGAATGCCTTTTTCTTTTAAATGAGCTTCAGGTCCAATGCCCGACAACATTAGCAATTGTGGTGAGTTTATTGCACCACTACTAACTATAACTTCTTTTCTAGCATAAACTCTATATTTTTTACGCCCATTCACAAATTCTACTCCAATCGCTGTTTTTGAGACAGAATCAATTAAAATTTTAGTAACTGTACTGTATTTTTTTACGTGTAAATTCTTTCTTTTTCTTGCTGGAAACAAAAATGCTGCGTTAGTACTCCACCTTCGACCGTTCATCATGGTTGTCTAAAACAAAAACCTTAAATTACTTTCAAATATGTATCTCAATATAAAGTTATTTTACTTCAGTGTTGTACACCATAAAACATATGACACATTTAAACGCAAATTTTAGGCATATACTAAATGATATTAAAAAATATCAAAACACTGTAATTTTTCATTAAAAATAGAACAGAATAAAAAAAGAAATTTGGTTTGGCTGTAATGCAATTCAAAATGTAATTTACTTATGTGGTTTAATAAATATTTTTTAATAAATAGAATATGTTACTTTATCGGTTATTTATTACTTTTTTAATTCATTCCTGATATCTTTAAAAGGCCGCCAATTTTAGTTTTTAATTGAAACATTAATATTTAACAATCTTATATAAAATAAAATATGATCTAATTAAAAAAATAACATTTGAATAACAACTTTTGGTCCATTATTTTAGAAGTAATTAACATTTTTTTATTGCCGATAAATGTCTAATAATAAATACTGTCATACTCGTGCTTCATATCCAGGGGCGTTTTTGGCAAAGAGTGATAGGGCAATTCCCTCCCCACGGAACAGCGCTCTTAATATTTTTTATATCTGTCATCTATAAATCTGACGACGATTCAATAAAAAATAGTAATTAAATCATTTTTTGATCATCACCATGTTTTTAAACAATAAAAATTTCTTTTGTATGCTTACAGTGTTTACAGAAGTGTTTACTTCTGTACTTTACATAATATGAACTAATATTGATACCATAGGAATAATTGTAAAAAAAATCAAAATTTCATAAATTTCAAATTGCTATCTAAACGTAACTACTGAATTAAAATAAGAGTTTTTGGTATCAACATTTTTTTTTAAAACTTATCTATAAAATGGCTATCTTAAAATCTTAAAAAAAAACTTTAATAAAAAAATTTATTTTTAAAATGTTTTTTGTAATTGCAAAAAATAACTCAAAACATATTTTAAATATAGTTCTATATTGTAAAAATTGATTAAAAAAATTATATATAAAATGTTATGTAGATCATAAGTTATATGAGTTGTCAATTAGATCCGTTCCACTCTGTATATATATAATAATGTCAGCGTTTCCGGAACACTTTCAAATTTTAAGTTGAAAAAGTTAATTTTTTGTGAAAAAGTTGTCATTTTTAATCCCCCCCTGTGGGAAGGAAAAGGGTTNTGTGAAAAAGTTGTCATTTTTAATCCCCCCCTGTGGGAAGGTAAAGGGTTAAATTTATAAAAAAAATATACCAAATGATAGGTAAAGACATCAAGCATCTATAAAAAAAAAATTATATTGATATGTTCATTTTCAAAAAAGTTATGGCAGTTTTAAGTAAACAAAATTGAAAAAATTTCGAAAATTAGCAATTTTAAAATTTGTAATTTTTTTGGAAATTTCCCCCATTTACGGGGAACGAGGGAAACTTTTTCAATTTTGAGGGTAATGTCTTCGACTAGATACGATTTTTGTTCTATTAACGTATTGTTGAAAGAAATCGGTTCGACGAGAGCTGAGAAAAAGTAGTAATAGACACAAAAAAAAAACACATTATAGTAAAACCAATACCTTTTCAGCTTCGCATCGAAGCTAAATCTAATTTAATTATTTGGTTTTTAATTTTACATTAAAAATAAAGTTGAAACCATTATAAATTATAAGGAATGAATTAAATAAAATTTAATAACTGATAAATCAAGAAATATATGAAATTAAAATATACTAAAAATAATTTTCTTTAAATGTTTACAATTTTAAAGGAAAATGGATTAATTAGTGTTGTTTAAACGTCTGCAGGGAAAAATAAACTCTATTCTCGGTTTGAGATTGTATTTTTCTATTTAGATTGAGTGTCAAAAAATTAAAAAATGATTGAATATTTTGTTAAATTAAATTAATTAATATAAAATTTTAAAAAAACCCAGCACAGGGGGGTCGCGGCACAGTGGTGACGTGGCATAGTTGGATCAAGTATAATGATATCTGACAGTGATTAAAATCACTATCAAAAAAAAACGCTTCGATGCAAATCTTTAGATAGTGTTTAATTTTAAAAAATTGGTGGATTATTCCAAAAGCTTCATAAACTGCTAGTTCCTTATTAATATCCTGATTAAGATAAAGTATGTCGAATGAAAAAGGGATTATTAAAAAATAGTATTTCCCATAAAAAAATTATATTGATCAATACACTTTTCAATAAGTTATAGCATTATAAAGTTAAAAATGTAAAATACAAAATCGAAAATTTTCACACAAAAATAGCATTCGATAGCCATTTTCACCGTGAAGATAAAATAAAGTTCGAAATTTTTTTTTTTCCATGATAAAGTATATTACATTAGCTTTAATTTAAGATATATATAAAAGTGTCAGACCTTCCGGAACATTTTCAAAATTTAAGTTAAAAAAATTAATTTTTTGTGAAAAAGTTGTCATTTTGAATCCCCCTTGTGGGCAGGTTAAGGGTTAAATTTATGAAAAAAATATACCAAATGAAAGGTAATAATATTATGCATCTATATAAAAAAGAATTATATTGATATGTTCATTTTTGAAAAAGTTATGGCACTTTTAAGTAAAAAAAATTGAAAAAATGTCGAAAATTAGCGATTTTTAAATTTGTAATTTTTTTGGAGGTTTCCCCCATTTACGGGGAACGTGGGAATTTTTTTTAATTTTTAAGGGTAATGTCTTCGACTAGATACGATTTGTGATCTTTTGACTTATCATTGAAAGAAATCGGTTCGGTGAGAACTAAGAAAAAGTGGTAACAGACAAAAAAAAAAAAAAAAAAAAAAAATAAACACAGCTTAGTAAAACCAATACCTTCTCAGCTTCGCATCGAAGCTAATATATTTTAAATGCTATATTAGTTTAGTCTAATTTTAGTTTTAGTTTTTTGTAATACATGCTAGAATAATTAAACAAATTATTTAAAACTTAAGTTATTAATTTAACATTATACTTGCAAATAATTTGCTCCTATTTGTTTATCACCATTTATATCAATGATCGGATGTCCAATTTGAGATGCGCTCTTTATAAAAGTTTCAGATACGTGAGATTTATATGGAACATCATTAACCCAAAGAAGTCCATCTTTGCCGTGGAAACTTTCGTCGCTCCTTGATAAATTGGCTCTTTCTGATTTTATGAAATATTTAAGCACTTGGTCGTAACCCCAACCTACAAAATATCAAATTATTATTAAATTTATAAAAATTAAATAATTTTATTACACACCTTCGTTACCCATTGCGACCCAGGAGTCGTAATCTTTTTTGTTACCTCTTGTATATATCATAAAGTTCAAAACACTACTTCCTCCCATTACTTTTCCTCTTGGTATCTTACAGCGTTGCTCGTCAAAACCTGTTGTTATTTTTAACTTTTTTTATTTATACTAAAAAATTCATTGCGCGTAAAAGTTCAATACTTAAGCAAGAATTGTTTTTCGATACTGAAGAATATTTCCAATTAATTTCGGTAGCTTGAAATAGAATAGCTAAAACTGGTATATCCATGATATGAGAAGATTTTCGGCCGGCTTCAATTAATAATACATTCCATTGAGGTATCTAACAATACATATTCATAAATTTTAATTTAAAAAAATCTTAATACTATGACTATATTTTTTTTTAATCAAACATTGTTTGTTTACTTGTATAAAATCAAATTTTATTTAATTTCTCCATAAATTTTATTTTTACATTTTCTAACCTACCGGACAATTATTTTCCCTCGAACTATTTAATTAATCGAAAATTAATGTAATATTGATAATTTTTTTATTAAATACTTTTAGTTTTATGTTTTCTCAGCTTATTAACTGTGAAGTATTTTTTATGTTCATCACTTATACCTTTTAAAATTTTCAATTTTAATTATCAAATGACAACATACGCTTTTAACTAGTTTATTTATTTGATAAATATCTAATTAAAAAAATGATTGATCGATAACAACCTTTGGACCAATTTTAACATATTATTAACATTTCTTTACATAACCACAAAAAAGAAATGGGGCTGAAAAATATCTAATGATAAAAATAACAGCAATTTACGTAACCGTCAGTTATTACTTTAAATTATTGATTATTTATAATATATTGGTCCAAAATCGTTATCAATCATTTATTTTCTGAATAAGATTTTTAAACTAGTAAATAAACTAGTTAATCGTGTTTGTTGCCGTTTAACAAATTAATTTTGACACTTATAAAGTATAAGGGATGAATGTAGAAAATACTTCATGGTTGATAAATTGAGAAAAACATGAAACTAAAAGGTACAAACAAACAATTGATCAATATTATTTTTATTTTTCAATAAATGTAATGGTTTGTAATAAAATAGTAAACCTGAATACTTTAGTACGTTTGCAATAGTTAATTTATTTTTAGAATCATATAAGTCTTTTAAAATTATTGGGATAAAATAAAATGTTCAACTTCTATATTTACAATAAAAATTGTATCAGTTATTTAATTAAATTTTTTCAAAAATACTGTTCGGAATAATGATACATTTTGATTGAAAAAGTAACGATTAATTTCTGTACATACTTCTGATAGTCTATTTGCTACAACAGCTCCAGCACTACCTGCTCCAACTACAATAAAATCATATTTCGTTAAGATATTTTCCTGATCTTTCGGCTCTTGGGCATCCCATTCTAGTGATTCGGATAAATACGACAGCATCGATTCCATTACAGGAGGATATACTGAACCATCGTAATCATATTTAGACCAAAAGCATCCAATAAAAAATGGAAAAGTTAATATATAAATAGCAACTAGTTTTAAAGTATTTGAAAACATAGTTATTAATTATCAAAGAAGTTCAAGATTAAACGTTCAACGTTAAATCTCTACCGACATTGTGATATAACTAAATACTTTCTTTGATTTATTTCTTATAAGACATTTTTCGTGGATAACATTAAAACATAGGTACGTGGCCTGGGTAAAATCAGCTAGAGTACTCCTCGCAGGCTCTTGTTTAAACTTGTTTGACTTCAAACAAGGTCATTCGCTTAGATAGTATACACTATTACGTAATAGAAAACTAATCTTTAAAAAATAAAATAATATTATATTAGAACTTCAATGTGAACTTGAGGAAGCATAAGTATTACTAGGGTGTGTTTATTAAACATTTTTTTGTTTGGTTCTGTATTCACTATTAGTCAGCTCCTATTAGTCTCATTTTTCTAAACGATACATTCGCCATAAAATCACAAATTGTATTACATTACATTAGAGGACTATCTAAAATAAAAAAAAAAAACGTTTTCGTTAGTTATATAACAGTGAAATAAAAAAAAAATTATGAATTTTACATTTTAGCTTTAATACAAAGGTAAGAAATAATTCTTACCTTAATTTTATGATAAAATTATTGTAATTCGTTTTTATTTTATATTTATCATTTTTTTAGCTTCGATGTGTAGCTGAGAAGGTATTAATTTACTATGATGTGTTTTTTTTTGTGTCTGTTATCACATTTTCTCAGCTCTCACCGAACCGATTTCTTTCAATGATACGTCAAAAGATCACAAATTGTATCTAATTGAAGACATTATTCTCAAAAATTGAAAAAAATTCTCACGTTCCCCGTAAATGGGGGAAACCTCCAAAAAAATTACAAATTTAAAAATCGCTTATTTTCGAAATTTTTTTAATGTTTTTTACTTAAAAGTGCCATAACTTTTTCAAAAATGAATATATCAATATAATTCTTTTTATATAGATGTATGATATCAATACCTTTCATTTGGTATATTTTTTTTATAAATCTGACCCTTTACCTACTTACAGGGGGGGAATCAAAATGACAACTTTTTAACAAAAAATTTACTTTTTCAACNTCAAAATGACAACTTTTTCACAAAAAATTTACTTTTTCAACTTAAATTTTGAAAGTGTTCCGGAAAGTCTGACACTTTTATATATATCTTAAATTAAAGCTAATGTAATGTACTTTATTATGCGAAAAAAAAATTTCAGACTTTATTTTATCTTCATGGTTAAAATGGCTATCAAATGCTATTTTTGTGTGAAAATTTTCGATTTTATTTTTTACATTTTTAACATTATAATGCTATAACTTATTGAAAATTGTATGGATCAACATAATTTTTTTATAAGAAAGAATATTTTTTAATAATCCCTTTTTCATTCGATATACTTTATCTTAATTAGGATATTAATAATAAAGTAGCAGAACATGTAGCTTTTAGAATAATCCACCAATTTTTTTAAATTAAACACTATCTAAAGATTTGCATTGAAGCGTTTTTTTTTTATAGTGATTTTAATCACTGTCAGAGATCATTATACTTGATCTATCTATGCCACGTCACCACTGTGCCGCGACCCCCCTGTGCTGGGTTTTTTTATTTTTAAAATATTCTTATTGAAACAATGAAGTACACGCAATTTTTCAATAATCTTAAATATTATATTATATTTTCAATTAATATTAACAATCTAATACTTAGAGCTTTCTAGTTTATAAAACGTGGAGTTTAAGTAATCTACCAACGGAATACATTTATTTAAATCTACATTAAAAAACCAGAAAAATATTATAATTTCATCGAATATTTATAATTTAAAAATGAACAGTAAATGATTAATAAAAAAAAATTTGATACTAAAAAAGATTCAAAACGTTCTTACTTTTTGTAAGAAATAATTACGTTAACCCTTAAGGCTGGTGTCACACGAGCGTATATAATGGGCACGTTACGACTGACGTACTTTTTAATGCGCGTACTAGAGTGGGCACACGAGCGTTGGTATGACGTCCGTTAAAAATAAATCTAATTGAAATTGTTACTAAAATAGTACATTCACCATATAATACTTGTGGTAAAAAGTAGTGTTATTAGAATAATTTTTACTTCTAACGATGGATACACATGATGTTTTTACTTTTGGTTCTTTAGTGTATTTATACCTTAAAACAAAACCAAAAAATAGAAAACATTGGGTTCATCTAATCAACAGCGAAACAGTCAGACGCATGATTGTTTATATTACCAAATCTATATTAATTTTATTATTTTAAAATAATGGAAAAGTTTATCACAGATAATGAGATAGAAGCAGAACTTTTGAGACAAGAAGAAGAGCAATTATCTGATGATAATTCTGAAGACGACGAAGATTTTGTTGAAGAAAGTGAACATGATATGGAATCAGATTTAGGTACGTCTTCAGACGATGATGAAGTGAATGATGTAAGTGAACCTAATAGTTTTTATTTTAGTAAAGATAAGAAAACCAAATAGAATAAGAAACCAATAAAAGTGAGTGGTCGGACGAGGCAAGATAATATAATTACTCATTTACCTGGTGTGAAAGGTATAGCTAAAAATGCTAAAACACCACACGACGCGTTTAAATTATATTTTTATGAGAAATTAATGGATATTTTAGTAAAAAATACAAATATTTATATTATGAAAAAATTATAAAAAAATTACAGATGCCCAAAATACTGATATAATAGAAATTACAGCTTTTACTGATTTCTGGCGTTTATCAAGCTGCTCATTTGAATATTGAAGAATTATGGGATAAAGATGGACCTTCAATTTTTTCTTTAGCAATGTCCTTTAAACGTTTTTTATTTTTATATCGTTGCATTCGTTTTCACAATATACATACTAGAGAAAAGAGAAAATAACTGACAAACTTGCAGCTGTCCGTTTGNTTATTTTTATATCGTTGCATTCGTTTTCACAATATACATACTAGAGAAAAGAGAAAATAACTGACAAACTTGCAGCTGTCCGTGAAATACTCGATATATTTGAGAAAAAGTTTGAGCTTGCGTATACACCAACCGAATACACAACAATAGATGAGAAGTTAATTCCGTTTAGGGGTAGGTGTCCTTATCAACAGTATTTACCAAACAAGCAAAAAAAAATATGGAATTAAAGTATTTGCATTGGTAGATAATAAAACCTTTTATTTGTTAAAATTTGAAATATATGCTGGGTTACAACATGGGTCCTTATAAAACATTAAACGCACTTCTTGATATTGTTCATCATCTTGTTGATTATTCTTATTCATTAATTTATCATTATTTTTTTTCAATACACAAGTGAAATACAAAATTTATGAAATGAAGTTATTTTTTATTAATCAGTTTAATCCAAAATTAAGTAAAACTTCAAAAATCCAAACTAAGGGTCACTATGACCCGACGTCACAGTCTGTGTAATTATTCGATGGTGACTAGTTAAGGGTTAATTTTTTTTTTGCGATAGTAGTTACAATAATTACTATCGTAAAATCACTACAATTATGAAAATTGTCAATAATATCTACTTATTTGTAAGAAAAAATAATATTTTTACTTGAACTCTTAGATTATATTAATTATACAGCATAAATAGACTTTAAGTAAATCGACAAAAAGAGATGCATAAAAGCTATACAACAAAAAATAAAAATAAAATAATAAATAATAATTATAATAATAAAGCCACCAATATTATTGTCCAGACAAATTTTACTTCATTCTTTACTAGTTTTAAACTTAATGATTATACATTTGTTACTAATTCAGTCTATAAATAGGAATTATAATACATACATCCAATAAAGAATAGAGTTTGAAGCTCTAATAGATCTTAACAATTACTCATCACTAAAAGTATTTTAAATTATGATAAAAATAAGTAAATTCAAAAAAAAACTTTTCATTGTTATTTAAATTATAATAATATTATCTTGTAAATTAATTTAATTATGTTGTTTCGTCCTATCTTCTGTGGGGGAAATATCAATCAAACTAGTTTATTCCAATCTACTTTAATCATATCTGCTCCTTTTTCACCAATCATAATGGTGGGAGCATTTGTGTGACCAACTGGAATTTCAGGCATTATTGATGCATCTATAACCCTAAGATGTTTGATACCATGAACACGAAGCCTAGAATCAACTACCGCTGTAGGGTCTNAACACGAAGTCTTGGATCAACTACCGCAGTGGGATCACCAACTGGTCCCATTTTACATGTACCAGATAAATGATACATAGAATAACTAATTTGTCGGGCTGCACATTTCCAATAGGCGTTCGAATCAAAAACGTATTTGGTACAACCAGGCAACGGAGTTGTCAATATTTGGGCATCAAGTTTTCTCATAGCGTCTGTCTTTAACATTCGCTGAACAATACGAACGCCAGCAACTATCACATCCAAATCGGCCTTGTTTGAAAAATAATTAGGATCAATAAATGGATGGTGGAAGGGATTCGTATCTCTTAACCAAATACGACCTTTACTTTTAGGTCGCATGACCATTGGAAACACTATAAAACTGTCTTTATCTTTAATAGGATAATATACTCTGTCAAAAATATCTGTTCGTAATCCAAATAATCTGTGAACTCCATCAGCTGCGGTAAATGCCGTGGAAAAAAGCAATTCCAGATTTGGATAGCCATTTAGATCATTTAATCTTTGAGTGTCGAAAAAAGCCAATGCCTCTGTACCACCTGCTAACGATGCAGCACCACCATCACCTGTAGTATAGTTGTAAATAAAATATGGGTCTTCTAATAATCTGTTTAATTTCATTGATATAGTCTCATTTATTATAATAAAAAGTCCACCAAGTGATATATGATCCATTAAATTTTCACCCACTGGTAAATTACTCAATACAGGAATGCCTTTTTCTTTCAAATGAGCTTCAGGTCCAATGCCTGACAACATTAGCAATTGTGGTGAATTAATTGCACCACCACATACTATAACTTCTTTTCTAGCATAAACTCTATATTTTTTATGTCCATTCACATATTCTACTCCAATTGCTGTTTTTGAGACTGAATCAATTAAAATTTTAGTGACTGTACTATATTTTTTTACGTGTAAATTCTTTCTTTTACTTGCTGGATACAAAAAAGCTGAATTGGTACTCCATCTACGACCGTTTTTCATTGTAACCTAAAAAATCAAAATATTATTTAACACTTTTTTCAAGACATAATTAGAAATTTTAAGAATTATCCATTGTATAAAGCTAAGAGTTTATGATATTTTAATATGAGTTTACAATTAATTAAAAATAAAAATTCCCAACATTTCCATTGTTTTTAACCTGAATTCTTATTTATTCAATTTTTTGTGTAAGCTATTGGTATATTAATAATTAATAATAAATATATTATTCTAAAGACTATTTATGATAACAAAAAAACACAAAAAAAAATGTTCAATTCAATAATTAATTAGTGGATGTATTATAAAAAAGATTTTGAGAAATCTAAAAATAAAATCCAGTTACTTGAATCTGTTAAAAAAAAAGAAATCATGTAAGATTAACTGAAAAGTTCAATAAAACATTTAATGTGGATTTAAATCCCATTTCCTTCAATAGCGATAACAATCTTATTTTTATTTATAAATTTATACAAAATCAGTTACAAAGACTCACAAAACTAATAAAATAAACGTATATATTTCTAAATCGCATTATTATCGATAAATAGTATGATATACTTTTATAGTAATTAAATAATTTATTTATTAATATTTAACTTCTTCTTTTAAAATGTTTGCATCTGACAGAGGGAGCATAAAGCCTACATAGTCCAGCACGACGTAATTGAACCCCGGAACCTATCTCATGAGGCACAACGTATTCGCAACTAAGCTAGGTAGGCAATCCTATTTTTACAATTTTCAATCGTAAAAAAAGCTTTGACATAAATCAAAAACTATAAGAAAAATCAGATATACAAAAAAAAAAATTAATGATGCTAAACAGACATTTTTGTATAGAATTAGAGGACAAAAGAAGTCAAATATTTGTGGGGATTAAAAGAAAATGTTTTCCATTTATTCAGTCTATATACAGAATGATTTATACATCGTTTATTACTAATTTTCTCCTAAAATAATAATAATTTTTAAATAATGGAATATTTTTATAGTCCATCCCTAATATAACATGCATAAAACTAGCTCATATAATAGAAATTTATCCAATTAAGAAATTAAGACGAAAACCTCTTTTGATCTAGATTTTAAAATTATTAAAATTTTAAATAAACTGACTATGGGTGAAGTGTGATTCATATTATTTTATGTTAAATATTTTTTTGATAGCCTATTCGTCCGATGTATGTATAACTTTTAAACTACTTATAAATCTATGATAAATCTAATGATACTTATAAATCGAAATATACAAGATATTCCAATATATACTCCAATGATAGCCGAATTAATTTTTTTTTTAATTGAACAATTATTGTAGTAGAAATCTATAGATTAATAATCAATTAATATTTAATAATAAAAATATTAATAATAAATTTATAAGTCTAATATCTCTTATATACTTAAATATACAAAAAAAAATATATTCTCAAAAATTAGAAAATCATTTTTAGTAAATATTTTAATAGGGCCAATACCTCTATTTTTTTTGTTGCATAAAAGTACTTAGTTGTTTAGCACTTTACTTAGTCTCCTATTTTCTGGAAATTGTGATAATATTAATTCAGTTAAATAAAAAATTATTTTTGAAGATTTTTGTAACAATTTTTTATTTTGTTATATTTGTTGACATTTAAATTCATGTTATAGAGGTACACTATGTTAATTTAAACTTAGACTTGATTACATTTAATTCTATGATCATTTTTTATATCATGTTTTAATAAATATGACAATGTTTTCTAACGAAAATGTTAGATACACTAATTTACTTAATGATAAATTATAATTAATAGTAATAATATATAATATTATTTATATTTTCTTTGTATTTAAAAAAAAATTGCGTTTTACATAATAATAATTATTGCAAATGTAAAATTCTGTTTGATAAGCAAAAGAATTTTCAAAAGTGCTATAATTTTATTTATAGACATTGAAAATATAACGCATTATTTTACATCTATACATATTAAAAATAATTTTTTTTTTACATCTTATTAAATATTAAAATATTAAATAAAAACCTGCAAATAATTTGCTCCTATTTGTTTTTCGCCATTTACGTCTATGATAGGATGACCAATTTGTGACGCACTATTAATAAAAGCTTCAGCTACTTTTGACTTATATTTGACATCAGAAACCCATAAAGGCCCCTTTTTACCATGAAACTTTTCCTCATTTTGTGACAAGTTGACCCTTTCCGATTTCAAGAAATATTTAAGCACGTTATCGTAACACCAACCTAAAATTAAAATAACATTTAAATAACTCACATATAAGCTATGCAAGAAGAACAAAATTTGAACCTTCATTGCCCATTGCAGCCCAATTATCATAATCTCTTCTGTTACCCCTGTTGTATATCATAAAATTCAAAACGCTACTTCCACCCATCACTTTTCCTCTTGGTATCTTGCATCGTCGTTCATCAAGACCTATAGAAAATTGTTTATTAAATCTTTCTTTTTTTTTACATTCCGTAAATTTATTTAAAAAATTATTCTATGTACTTAAGCAAGAATTATTCATTGGAATTGTAGAGTATTTCCAATTAACATCTGTGGTTTGTAAATGAATTGCCAAAGACGGTATATCCATCATATGAGTTGCCTTTTGTCCAGCTTCTATTAGTAAAACACCCCATCCGTTGATCTATTTGTAATAGTAAATTAATTTTATCATCATGTAATTAGTTTTTAAATATTCGATTAAAATAAAATTTTATATCTTATATAAACTTATATATTTACTATAAAAATTGTGTCACATTGTAGCTTAACTTCCTCAAAAAAACTATTTAGAGTAATAAGGAATTTTTATTAGATAGAATAAAATTCTCTTATTATAAATTGATTCAATTCTGTGCATACCTCTGATAATCTACTTGCCACTACAGCTCCGGCACTTCCTGCTCCAATTACAATAAAATCATATTCTTTTTGGATGTATTTGTGGTCTTTTGGCTCTTTACTTTCCCATTCATTAGATTCAGCCATATAGGATAAAATCGATTCCAACAATGGAGGGAAATCTGTTTCATTGGTTCTTTGTTGAACTTTGGAACTTCCAAGGACATTTGTGAATGTTAGAAAACATATAATTGTATACTTAGCTACCGATGAATACATTGTCTTTTGACATTTAGCAAACTAAACTATTTAATAAAACAAACACAATATTGAAGACTGTTCAGTAATGATTATTATTTATTCTTAAGAAGGTGAAGCATAAATACAACTAATACTTCATTTTATAACGGTAACAATATGAAAGTTATAGACGCAGTATTCTGAACCTACCATTCGATTCCACTATATAACCGTTACTGATGCTAACCTATCCAATATTTCTTTCATTTAGCCAAGTAGTTCAAAAAGAGGTAGTGCCTCCTTTTTTGCAATACTTAACAACTAACTGATTATACAAAAAAACAAGTACTACTGTTATTCTATAATTGAACATGCTATAATATAATCAAACAAGTTTTATTTCAGAGAAGGGCATTCAACTCGACGGTTATAGTTATTAAAATTATGATAAAATCAATAAAAAACCATTATACTGGTACATAATTTTACTATATTAAGAAGCTATATGGTCCCTAAGGCACTGATTTTAAATAGTCCCTTCTTGCTCAACTATCCAGAATACAACCATTAAAATCATTTAAAATAACCTGTATTTTAATTATAATTTTATCTCACAATTCATATTCATATTCATGAAGACTCTAAGTATATATTTGATACTATTTTTTCTTTTTATTGGTGAATCAAAGGAATCAATATTATAGATTAAATAAAATTGTCAAGTTATACTAATATTATAACTTTAGAGTGTACAGTCCAAATTTAATATTGGTTTAACAGATTTTAATTTTTTTAAGACTACGTAAATAAATGTTTTGTAAAAACTTGATATAATATATCAAATTATATGCGTTTTAAGTTTCTTAAGTAAAATTGGTGTCAGTTATTTTTACAATATACATTGTTCTAGATAATTTAAAAAAATCATAGGAAATATTTTATTAATTAAATGTACTTTAACATTAAATTTAATTTTGATAAACAATGATGTTCATCAACATCTATGTATGATAGTAATCATCCTATTATGTAATTATGAAGGTTTGACCGAAAATTCTTAAATAATTGTAAAATTATTTTTAAAAAAAGACTAAGCTGAAAAATAAAAAAAATTTTGTATATAATAATTAAAGAAAATAAAATATTTAAGTATATGAATTTTATTTGTTTTTTAATAGTTCTCCGGAAAATAACTACTTAACCACGTATGATTTTACGATAATAATGTTAAGTAGTCAACAAAAATAATTATTGCAAATTATTATAAATAATTAAGTACTTTTATGATTAAAATGATTTTTTTAGCAAACTATTTAATTGAATCTTTTAATTTTTATATTGTTAAATAAATGTTTAATAGTTTTTTAGCTTCGATGCGAAGCGGAGAAGGTATTAATTTTACTATGATGTGTGTTTTTTTTTTTTTTTTTTTTTTTTTTTTTT